>NW_005871139.1:2887249-2935151 GCF_000147115.1 Myotis lucifugus
CCCTTCCCTCCCCTCCTTGTCAAGGTGCTTGACCACCCGGGTTTCTGCCCTTTGCTTCTTGCCTCAGACTTCAGGGACTTTCAGTTTTTCCGACAGGAAAGTGATGGAAAATGGAACTTAAGGTCTCCTCCCTGCCACTCTTGCTGGTTTCCATGGGGTTGGGGTGCAGGGAGGGGCTGGCCCAGGCTGGGGGGGGCTATTTTTAGCGGCAGTGGCATTCGGGTGCAGAGAGGAGATGAGTAACCAGCTTCCATGTGGTGGAAGGAGGAGGCAGTAGCTTTCATGCAGCTTTTGTGTGACTGGGGGGAGCTATCCTCCCCTAGCTCAAAAGGGTGACCCCCATCCCCTTAACTGTAGCCCAGGCTGCTGGTACAGCAGGAGAAAGGAATTTCTTAGCCATGGAAACGGCCCCTCACTCTGTGTTCTAGATGTTTGTCCTTGGGCACCCATGGAGCCCGCTCCCTGCAGCACGCTCTCTCACAATCCAGAATGTTGGGGTCATACTGTTCTGTGCCCACACAGCTCTGCTTAGCCTTATGGAGGATAGACTAGGGTGCTTATGCATTTATTTGCACCCTTTCGGAGGATGGAGGAATGGTGTGCTCCCTTGGCAAAACTAATCCCCTAGCAACTGAGATGATAAAAGTGGCCCGTTTTCCAGCTTAGAGCTCCCCGTCACCACTACCACAATGCCTAGCTCACTCAGCCCCCACCTGAAGTGGTGCTCAAGATGCTCACCTTTTAGGCTCATTCTGTCCTGGGGAGTTACATTCACATGTCCCCCCGACCCCACCCCCAAGCCTATACCAGGTGTCCCCTGATTCACCATGGTAATGTTAGTGGCAGCACAGCCCACGCCAACTCTTCCATGCAGAGACTTAGCAACCATGCCTGGCAACCATGGCAGCAGCTCCAGCAGAGGGGAGGGGTGTGGGGTGAGGGAAGAAAGTGTGTATGGCAATGGTTCCTGAGAAAGGGATCATTTGCCTCTCCTGAGAATAGGTGGGAATAGGTTATGAGGCTCCAAATTTTGTTCCTTGTCTTTCCTTCTGCTCCATCCTCAGACTCAGACTGGTTGGGTTTTAGCAGGGAATGGGAAAGCAAGAGATCCTAATTTGTTTTCCACTAACATACCTGCAGCCCTTTGGGATAGACCCTTCCCCAGAAGGGTTGTTTGGGGCAGACCAACTTAATTGAGAACCAGAGCAACAGAACACAGGCCTCCTGCTCCCGAACATGGACTTTTTAAAAGAACCCATATATCCCCTATCCCATCCATTGACATTCCCCCCCTCCTCCTTACACCTACCAGTTGCGCTGATGGCTCTTTGCTTGAAGGTGCTTCCCACCAGAGTACTAAGGCTTTTTAAAGTCCTTGCCTCCTCCCTAGACAAATCCTACTTCATGATGGAATGTGACCAGGAGACATCTGTCCTTTCCTCCATGCACTCACCCCCACACATATAAACATGCTCTAATTATAATAACTTGGAATGTCTCCCTCCCTCAAGTCTAGGAATGTGCTGAGAACTGTGAAGAGGTGAATGCAGAAGCAGGGGCTTCTTCAAAGCCAGGATGTAGCACTGGAAGCTGCCTTGATGCTTTCCCCGGGTTCCATCAGAAAGCCTGGTTTGGAGGAACCGATATGGTATGGTTGGGATCATTAGGGTTCTTGGGCAAGTGGGGGTAGGGGCAAGGTGCTACTCTGAAATCGCTCCTGGTCTTGGTATCCAAGATGGAAATGGTATAATACCTGCAAAGCAGTGGTGAGATGGTATCCAGAATTTGGCTCATACCCAACAGTCTAGGTGTCCTTATACTGTTTTGTTTTTTTTAAATATATTTTTATTGATTTCAGAGAGGAAGGGAGAGGGAGAATCATTGATGGGCTGCTTCCTGCAGGCCCCACACTGGGGATCAAGCCTGTAACCCAGGCATGTGTCCCAACTGGGAATTGAATTGTGACCTCCTGGTTCATAGGTCGATGCTCAACCACTGAACCACGCCAGCTGGGCTTGACTACTGTTTTGGCCCATATGGTTTCAGCACAGGGAAAGGGTTTGATGGGGTGACCATAGTTCTGCTGCTCCCCCACTGCATACCCTACAGCTCATTCTCACTTTGGAAATTTCAGGTTCAAAGACAGTGCCAGTTCAGCAAAATCCAAATACAGAGTCCAACCTTTTGATGGTGGCATGTCTCCGTCTACTCTCTGGAGACCTAACACTGTTATGTGCTTTTCCTGGGAAATCAGCTACGGTCCAGGCAGAAGGGAACGTGGGGGTGATAAGGATTGTAGGGAATAAGGTGAGAACAGTTTTTAATGGAGATTTAGAAAGGTAGTAAGTCTAATGTAGTGATAAAGAGCACGAGCTCTGGTGCCAGCGGGGTTCACATGCTAGCTCTGTACTTTTTACTAGCTGTGTTGCCTTGGGCTAGTTAGCCTCTCTGTGCCTTCGTTTCTTTTAAATCTATGAAACTGGAATATCTACTATTGTTCTGAGGAGTAAATGAATTAGTATATGTAAAGCACTGAGAATGATGGACAGTTTTCTATAAAGTGTGTTACTGTAATTAATGAGTTGAAGAAGCCATATGAAGTAGAAAGGCTGGAGCAGTAGTGACTGTCAACTACAAAAAGCAAACACTGCAATATCATGAAGAGGTTCCTGTCATTTTAATTAGGTTTGCCATGAAAAGCAATAACCTTAGCTAACCACTTTGCAGTCCTCCTCCACCCAATCCCACTTCTCTTCGTATGAATATAGCACAGGAACCCAAAGGCCTTCCTCCCCATGATCCTCCCCACTCCCATTATGGGAAGAAATGTTATGAAATGGACTCAGCCTCCCCCATAGAGCATGAAACAGGATGAATAAAAATATTTTTATGAAGAGTTGTGCTATGGTGGAGGGAGTCAGGGGCAGAGATAGAGGCAAAGACTGGATCTCGTAGAGATCAGAATTTGTCCAAGCGGCAGAGCCCATAGTTCACCCAGAATGGGGGCATGTCTAAGAGGACAGGGGCTGGGATAGGCTAGGCTGAAAGTTTTCCTCATGTGTGAGGATAGGACAGCTACAAATCCATTCTCCTTCCTTTCCCCATATCTTCCCTGGCTCTCAGGTAGAAGAAGGGAAGAGGTCTCCTGGGCAGGGAACAGAGTCACAATTCTCTCAAGATTTCATCTGTGGTTCCAAACTTTGTACAGGCAGTGAGTGGGCATAACCCTTGGTGCCACCTGACCCCTTCCCCTAGCTCAGGGCTTTTCTCCGCCTGTGAGCACCAGGGCCTGCAGGATGTCTGACAGTGAGACAATTCCCTTGACCACATCATTCTCATCCACCACTACAAGTCGGTGAACCTGCAGAGAACAACAAGGGAGAAAGGGATATTTAGTGCCAGCTTCAGGGAGAGCCCTTCAAGCTCTATCCTCCTTGCCAAACCCCAGCTCCTTTGGGGTCACTGGTCCCCCTACCTCTGCTTCCACCAGCCTGTTGATGATGGTCTCCAGAGTTTCATGCAGGTAGCACTTAAGGACACCCTCAAAGTAATGTGATCGATGTTGGAGGGCTTTGGTCACAGACACATCTAGGTTGTTGTAGGTCTTTTCTGCTGCCAGATTCTGGGGAGAGAGGGGAAGGTGCTTGCAGAGAAGCAAGGGAGCCAGCCCCGAAACCCTGAGTCCACCCAACCCCAAAGGGATTTAGGGCAGTTGTCAGCCATGCCCACAAGCCACACCCAGCTAATTCAATTATTTTTCATATAAAATCTGAAAGCTTGGAAGCTTCTTAAAACCCTTAGATCCCAGAAGAGACTCTTCTTTTCCCTCTCCACATCCAACATGCCACCCCTTTCCCTACCTCCCAGCCCCTCCCCAATCACTCACGATAACATCAAACTTGGAGTAGATGTCCACCACACGCCCTAGAGGGACAGAGGTAGCTCAGCAAGGAGGATCTGACATCCAAGACTCCCCCTGGCTGTAGGTAGAATCACCATCCTGGCTGAGCTAAGGGGGAAGCAGATTTTCCCAGAGCCACCCTGACTTCCTTGGAGCCTTCCCTCTCCTTCTGTCCACTCTCTCACCTTTTTCATCCACCACAGGCAGGGCCGAGACTCGGTGCTGTACGAAAATGCCCAGAGCCACGTAGACGGGGGTGGTAGTGCGGACCATAGCAATGTTGGCATAGGTGCCAATCTGTAGCTCTTCCAGAGACTTAGACATGAACTCTGGCTTGGGGAACTCAGTGATCTGAGGAAGGAACCATCACCTTGATTTTCAAGGCTCCCCATATCACCCTTGGATACCTTTCCAACCGAGTATATAAGAAGTAAAAACCGGGCTGAGGAGCACTTACAAATAATTTGAGGAACTTGAGGATGCGCTTGTGGGTGAGGATGTACAAGGTGTTGCCTGATTCTGGGTCAATAACTGGCAGCCTATGAATCTTGTTCCGGATTAATGAAGAGACAGCATCAAACAAGCTGTGGGAAGATGGGGGACAATGATAAGTTCCACAGTGCTGGGCCTGAGGCTGGGCCTATTTCTGCCCCTGACTCCCTCCACCATAGCTCAGCTCCTTAGAGTGTTTATAAATGGAAAACTGATGGTTGGGAGAAAGAAGGGGAGCAAGTGTGTGAATGCAAGTGTTTGGGAGTCTTTTCTTTCTTCTGCCCCTGAATCTTTGGGTATCTAGTGCTTTAGCTATGCTGATGGCAAGTTTCTTCCTCTTCTGAACAAACTAGAGGCCCGGTGCACGAAATTTGTGCAGAGAGGGGGTGTCCCTCAGCCTGGCCTGCACCCTCTCCAATCTGGGACCCCTTGGGGGATGTTAGACTGCTGGTTTAGGCCCTATCCCAAACTGACAGTAGGACATCCCTCTCACAATCTGGGACTGCTGACTCCTAACCACTCGCCTGCCTGCCTGATTACCCCTAACCGCTTCTGCCTGCCAGCCTGATTGACGCCTAACTGCTCTCCTGCTGGCCCGATTGCCCCCAACTGCCCTCCCCTGCTGGCCTGTTCGCCTCCAACTGCCCCCCTACTAGCCTGGTCGCCCCCTACTGCCCCCGCTGCCGGCCTGGGCGCCCAATACAGCCTGCTGTTCAGTCGTTTGGTCGTCCCTCACTAACCACCCTGGTCGCCCCACGCAGCCTGCTGTTTGGTTGTTACTGTTACTGTGATGGCATCCCGGACAATATGCATATTCCTCTATTATTAGTATAGATGGGTAGCTAGAACTTACCTGGCATTAGGAGAAATGCAGACAAGTGGTTTAAAGGAGTCCTGTAAGTATACCTCTGAAAGGAAAAAAAGGTTCACAAAATACCACCATGGAAAATCATTTCCCAGGAAAATTTCTATCCCTTTACCCTCTCACCCCCCACCCCCTCGCCAATTCTCTACATACCTCTCCAAGTTTCGATCTTGTGTTCTTCCAGCTCATAGATTTGTACCTGGAAGCAAAAGCAACAGAACTTGAGACGTGACCTCCCTGCTTCATAAACCCCTTGTGGTTTGCTTGAAATGAAAATGAGGGGCTTAGGCAGGGGAAGTGGTTTTGGTCATTAGGCTAAGGTCCTTACCAAGGCTGATTTGTAGTAGCGGTGCAGAATATTGATGAAATCAGTGATGGTCAGCATGCCTAGAGGCCAAGACAAGAGCTCTCAGCATTGCTCAAAGCTTTTCTCTGTGCCCAGCACAAGATGCCAATAATACTGTGTTCCAGAAACAATGCTTACCCACAAAACTTTGCTTCTTACTATCCCACAAAGGGGCAGCTCGTACACCATTAGTCACCAAAGCAAAGAAAGCTTTTTTCACCTATAGCCAAAAGAGTTATATTCACAAAGGGAAATTCACGGGCAGGACTTTAAAGGAACAGGGGTTGGGTATATTGGGAAAAACATGAGACTAACCCTATAGAAGGACAAGGATATTATCCTTGGGATGAGATAGGATGAGGGGTATTGAACCAGAGGTTCCAAAGAGGAGAAGGAAAAAGTATTTCACCCACCTGCAAGGAAGTGTCAAACACAACCAATTTGGAGCTTGTGGGAATCAGGTCATAGCAGCGATGAGACTTCATGAAGGAAGTATACACAGTATTGTTGGATTCTGGGGTCTCTGCATAGGGTGGGATAGTTAGTAGCTTCCTTCCAAGCAAAACACACAATCAAAAAGGCAGAAAATACAACAGTGTTGCTGTTGCTCAAATATTTAGAGCAGATTTTTTATAAGGCACTCTATTTTATCTGATTTGTTCCTACTATTCCATTAGGAATAAACCCTCTTAGAAACCATTTCATCCAACCTCCATTTCCAGGTAAGACTATATCTGTTGGTTCCTTGGCTGACTAAAACAGAAAGTCTACCAGTAAAATATTTTTCATTAAACTGTTGTAGTCTAAAAGTTTTTTTCTCATCTTTAAATCGTTTTTCCTTTCATATATTTAGCACATTTAAATTATCTTTTCTCAATTAAGATGTAATTAAACTCCTTAAAATTCAAGTATTCTTCTTCTTCTTCTCCTTCTTCTTCTCCTTCTCCTCCTCCTTCTTTTTCCTCCTTCCTCCTTCTCTTCCTCCTTCCTCCTTCTCTTCCTCCTTCCTCCTTCCCTTCCTCCTTCCTCCTTCCTCCTTTCTCCTTCTCCTTCTTCTTCTTAAGTAAGCTTCAGATGAGAACATCATGGTCCAAGTTGGGCCATTTCAGATTAACAAGAAGTTGGAGCCCAGTGCTCAATCAACCTGGACTAAAACACCTTGAGAGTCCGTCTTGGGATAACGCTGTGAATGAGAAACCATCCCACCTATTCCAGTCAAATGAGACTCTGGCTGTGTTTACCTTTCCAATCTTTTGATTTTAATTGCTTGGTCTAACAAGAGAAACAAGCCCCAAAATAATAGCCCCAAAATGCTCCCTGCTAGACTGTGTATACTTAAAAATACTACATTATTTATTTAATCCTTTCAACAAATCTGCAAGGTAAATATTGTCCTCATTTTTCAGGTGAGAAAGGTGGAAACAGTTAGTTCACACCATTAGTAAGTGAAGTGACAAGACTCAAACACAGATCTACCTGATTCCAAAGTTTACGTACTTAATCCTATGCCAGTTGTTTGTCTTTAACTTCTGTTTTTTACCAAAGTTATTCAGGTACACAGTTTAAAGAGTCAAATTGTTCTACAAATTTTGTCAAGAAAAACTGCCATCCCTGGCACCCGCTCCCTATAATAACCCTTACCCAGAGATGAGACCTCTTTTAGCTGATTATTTTGGTACTTTAAAAAATATATATATATATTTTAATTGATTTCAGAGAGGAAGGGAGAGGGAGAGAAAGATAGAAACATCAATGATGAGAATCATTGATCTGCTGCTTCCTGCATGCCCCCTACTAGGGATCGAGCCCATAACCCGGGCATGTGCCCTTGACCAGAATCAAGCCCCAGCCCGGGACCTGAAATCCACAGGCCAATGCTCTATCCACTGACCCAAACCAGGTAGGGCATTTTGGTACTTTTTTGCTCCTTTTTTTCACTTTTGGGAATTATCCATATCATCCAAGAAATATGAGAATTTTTTGTTCTCTTTTCTAACAGGACCCCATTACAGACATGCACCATCCATTCCCCTGCTTCTTCCAAAAGTTAAAATATAATGTTGGTTACATCAATATTTAAAAAATTTTGACTGAATATTCATTATTCAGAGCTAAAACAAATAAGTCAACTCTGATTTCTTTCTTTCACAACTTTATTTTCCCTAGAGTTAATAATTATCTTTTCATTTGCTTAATTTTCTATGTATAGTATTTGTAACTAATTCAATCATCAAACTTCACCAGTTCTTTAAATCTCCTTTTAAGAAATTCAGAAGCATAGTCCATCAATTTAAACTACACAAAGAGGTCTCTCTGAAGCTTTGTGACTGGCTCAAATCTGGGCTGGTTTGCCTGGTATGCACTGCTGTCACCCTGAAATCTTCTCTCATTACCATCAAGGGGACCCCTTTCACGACTCTCCTGTATTTGCTTTCCTTGTGTCCTGTATCCCATGTTTTCATCTTTTTGACTACTCCCTTGTTTTGGTGGAGCACATCTTCTAGTAGCTTCATGAGAAAGGGTGCATGGGAGGTAAATTTTTTGAGACCTTGCAGCCTGCAGATATCTTTTACATGTTCTTTGATTCAGAATTTGGATGGATACAGAATTCTAGGTTAGAATTTATTTTCCTGCAGGATGTTGAAGACATTGCTCCATTGCCTTCTAGCTTCTGGTATGTTCAGAGTCTGAAGCAATTCTGACTCTTTGTATGTGACTTCTTTTGACCGCTCTGGAAACTCAGGATCTTCTCTGTTTCCAGCATTTTGAAATCTCATGACAATTGTGCTTTGGGTGGGTCAATTTCATCCACTGTGCTGAATATTTAATGAGTCCTATCAGTATGAAAACTAATGTCCTTCAGTTTCAGGAAAAGTTCTTGAATTATTTCCTTGATCATTTTCTTTGCTCTGTGTTGTCATTTTTCTCTTTCTGTAACTCCTATTATTTAGATATTAGAATTCCTAGACTGACCCTTTAAGGTTTTATTTTTTGTGGGGTGAGTTTTTATTGTTGTTTTTAAAATATTTTTTTCCTCCTGTTTTCTACTTTGTTTTTTTTAAATATGTTTTTATTGATTTTTTAGAGAGAGGAAGGGAGAGGGATAGAGAGACAGAAACATCAATGAGAAAGAAACATCATTGATTGGTTGTCTCCTGCACACCCCCCACAGGGGATTGAGCCCACACATGAGCCCACAACCGGGGCATGTGCCCTGACCAGGAATCAAACTGGTGGCCTCTTGGTTCCTGGGTCGATGCTCAACCACTGAGCTACACCAGCCGAGCTCTAGTACTTTGATTTTTTTTCCACTTAAAAAAAATATTTTTATTGACTTCAGAGAGGGAGGGAGATAGAGAGAGAAGCATTAATGATGAGACAGAACCATGGATTGGCTGCCTCCTGCACGCCCCATACTGGGGGTCTAGCCCAAAACCCGGGCACGTGCCCTGACCAGGAATCGAACTGTGACCTCCTGGTTCATAGGTCGAAGCTCAACCACTGAGCCATGCCAGCCGGGCTTTACTTCTTTCATTTCTAATTCTACTTCTGGTAGATTTCCTCAACTTGATTTTGAAACCTCCTGCTTATTTAAAAATTTTTGCTGTCTTATATATTGTTTTTCGTCTTCTTTTTAAAAAATGTATTTTTATTGATTTCAGAGAGGAAGGGAGAGGGAGAGAGATAGAAACATCAATGATGAGAGAGAATCATTGTTCGGCTGCCTCCTGCACGCCCCACAGTGAGGATTAAGCCCACAACCCAGGTATGTGCCCTGACCTGGAATCAAACCCTGACCTTCTGGTTCATAGGTCGAAGCTCAACCACTGAGCCACTCAACCACCGAGCCACGCCCACTGGACTGCTACTATATTTTTAATGCCCAAGAGGTCCTTTTTGTTTTCTAAAGGTTTTAGAAAAAGAGTGTATCCTGGTACTTGTTTCATGGTGCTAATATACTCTTTATCTGAGTATGTATTGTTAATTTGAAGTTTTCTTCTTTATGCATTGACTTTCCTCCTCCATTGCTTTTTCTTTGTTTCTTTTCATGAGAGAGGCAGTTTGGATCACCTTTTTAAATAAATGTTAGAGGCTTTCTTTAGATCTCTGGTAATCCTTGGTTTAAAGAATTCAAACCATATTTTAAGAGTGGAGTCTTTAAAGCTGATTGTAAGCCCTAAGTGTGTAAATGAGCTTTGCTGACTGTGAGCCATTTGGATAGGGAACACTCAACACTTATATCTGTAGGGCTTTCCCTTAAGGGACTTCTGGAGAGGATTATTTATTCAATGCTGCGCTTGGAAGGTGAAGTCTTTCCTGTCAACATTCTGGAAACTGGAAGGGGGAAAAGGCCTGGGATTTTGGCATTAAGTCTAGTTCACTTCTCCTGTTTAGTGAAGTACCTCAGTCCTCAGCTGGACCCAAACCTCTCTCCAGACCTCCAGTCTTTGCCAAAGTTGGAAAGGGGAGTTGTCCAGCTGCACTCAATGAAGGAGGGAGTCTTGGGATCTGACTGCTTCTCAGACCTTCAGTGCTTCTTGGCTTTCCCCACTGCTAGTTTATAATTCAGCTTTCTCAGGTCTGCTAAGTCATTTACCACTCATCCGTCTGCTTTCCAGCTTTCAAAATTCATTGCTATGACCTCCTCTCTTGTTCTTCCTATTTTAGTGTATTTGTACCTTAAAAAATTCTTTGTTTATTTTAGTGGCTTTTTGTGAAGGAATGAAAGTAGATGTATGCATTCAATCCACCATTTTTAACTTGAAGCTCACCACTGGTTTTCAAATTTGAAAACTCACAGACTCCCAAAAAACATGTCTTTTGACATCAGTTTAAGACACATTACGCTGATAGTTAAATATTATCATTTTCAATCCACAGTAGAGGCAGCCAATCGAGGTTTCTCTCTCTATCCTTCTCCCATCCTCTCTCTCTCAAATAAATTTTAAAAATCTGGAGATTTACATACAAATCAAAATTCTTAGTTTCTTTTCAAAATCAGAAGATCTGACAAAAGTAGGTCTTGAATTCTGAAGAGTAACAATTGATCAGACCTGGATAGTTACTGCCTCCTTTTAGATGAGGCAAGATCTACAGGTTGTTGTAGTCATATGTACCCATCACTGCTTGGTCTATGTAGACAGTTTGAGTTTTTGGCCCCTGCCTTGGTGTTGATGCAAATGTACTCAGAAACATAAAATAGACACTGATACCATGTGGCAGTACTCAATTATCAAGAGCCATCCAGATAATTCAAAATATCACTATATGATTATCTTTTTTGGGATACCAACAAAATGGAAATGGAACATTAAAAAATTCTTGTGGAGAACTCATAAAATCTTAATAATATGTCCTAGGATCTTAGCCCCTATTTCAATCCTCTGAGAAAGTGTGTACTCCTAATGCCATAAATGTGTCCTTAGAAGACTTAAGAGTATTCCTGGCCAAAATCCTTTACCAGAGGTGCCTGTGAGTTCTGCCTATTTCTAGATGACCTAGAATTGGGCCATTCCATTCTAACCAGGTACAGTGCTGGAATCGCCTGGACTTTAGGGTTTAGTACCTTTATTCTAGATTAGTTCTAAGGGCTTTCAAGGCCTTTCTATAATTTGTGTACACTGAGCTTGCTGGATGATAAAAACTTCTAGTGGCATTATTTCTGTGCTACTCAGAAAATACCAGGAACTTCTAAAACATAGTTTGCCAGCCTAGAATTGCCTGTGGAAGTTTCCCTGTACCTCAAAAGTTTCTCTCAAGTGGTTTGATATTAATCATCCCTACTTTACCCAAGATTTATTCCTTGGCGATCTTGCCAAATTACTGTTCCTGGTTTATATGGTTTGGTACATTATCTGGTCAGCTTTGATTTCCCAAGGGGGACCCTGGGAGAGGTTCAAAAGCATTGCTGAAGTTAGCCTTGGGCTATTGCTTTCATACTCAGTTTCCTTTCTTCAGTACACTTACCTTGAGGATACTCATTTTCCAGAGCTGGAGAGTTATCTGAAGAAATGACCTGGAGAGACAAGAGAAACAAAGATTCAGGCTATCCTAGGCTCCATCCATTTTAGCTTAGCATTAGGAGAAGGGCTGGTAAACTGACAACTTCCTTTAAAGTGCTATATTATCTCATTTAATCTTCATAACCCTGAGGTAAATATTATTGTTAGCCTTATTTTCACAGGTTAGGAAACTGAGGTTTAAGAAATATTAAGCAGCCTGCCCACAGTCATATGGCTGGTAAGGGTGGAATAGCGATTTGAACATAGATCTGTGCGTTTCCAAAGCTCATGTCCTTATATACTATACTGCCCAGCGAAACATTAGGTCTTAAAGCTGAGACTAAAAATATCTGAGCTTAGGGCTGGTCCCACAAGATTCTCACAGGTCTACTTTATAAAAACACAGAAGCCAGAGAAAACACTCACTAAGCATAACTGTAAGCACCGGAATCAGGCATATACCTTACCATTGAGGGCCAATCTGGGGAGGATCCCAGCAGCTGTCTGTCAGAGTCAAAGTTAGAATGACTGAGGGGTGGATGAGCAGCATAAATGTTCTGAATGAGGGACCTCAGTTCTCTCAGCACCCTTGAGTGAAAGGCTGCCACAGCTCAGAGGATGCTGGTTTACCAAGTCTCCTTGCCCATGACAGTCTATTAGAGAGTGCTCTGAATACAGAGAAACCTTTAGAATCATCTCTATGCTCCCTCAAGTGGAAACATTTGGAAATTTCATTGTTATCTAGGAACCCAGGAGGGATCCTCATTTTCATCCACTGGAATCAACAGTTTGGCTCTATTTGCTGTGAGTAATATCCCCAAACTAACTTAAAGTCATACTTCACCTACATAGCTGCTGTAGTAATATGAAGTTAAAGGCCTTGGATTGAACATGGGAAGCTGACTGGTAAGCAGGGTCAAGTTGGCTGGATAGCCTTAAACTTCCCTGCCCCAATGGGCCAGGGTGAGGGTAAGGGGAAAGGGGGTAATCTCCTTCTCTGGGCTGCAAAAGACCATCAACTTGGCCTGGCATTTTGGCAACGCTATCGGAATAGCAGCCTCATCACTTGTAAGTGGGAGAAAGGGCTGGCTGTTTAGTGCTAAAGATACATGGGCTCTGGCCAGGTAGCTCAGATAGATTTGCGGTGGAGTGCGGGAAACGTGTAAACTCGGGCCGATTGTAACTGCGTATTACCAAATATTTGTTTGTAATCCACCCTTTTGGTGGATGGAACAAAACCAAAAGACAGAGCCATCTTATATTTTGGCGGGAAATTCACCCGCACTCCAAGTGTTAAGAAAAAGATACACACATGGTATATAATAGTCTCACAAAAATCTATATACAAAGCCACAGAAATAACTACTTGTAGAATTATAGCCACCATATAATATTTACATACCAAACTGTGCTACAGTTATTTTGTTCATTATCTATCCAAACAGATTATAAATTCCTGGAATCCTGGAACTATTTTATACTTATTTATATCACCCATACCATCTAACATGGAGTTCTGCATATTGTTTTTATTTTTTAACTTTCAAATTGATGATAATGATGCATGCTAATATGAACAAAGACCTAAGACTAAGTTACAGAGAGAAAAAAGAGACATCCAGCAAAAATAGAGACACAGATAACTACAGAAGAGAGTCAGACACAACTGAATATGGCTTTATCTTCCTATCCCTCCACACAGGAGTGGGGTAATTATGTCCATTCCCCTCAACTTTTTTTAAAATATATGTTTACTGATTTCAGAGAGGAAGGAAGGGGAGAGAGGTAGAAACATGAATGATGAGAGAGAATAATTGATTGGCTGCCTTCTGCACGCCTCATACTGGGATTCAACCCGCAACCCGGGCACGTGCCCTTGACCAGAATCGAACCTGGGACCCTTCAGTCTGCAGGCTGATGCTCTATCCACTGAGCCAAACCAGCTAGGGCTCCCCTCAACTAATAACATAGGGGGCCTGGCCAGCGTGGCTCAGTACTTGAGCATTGACCTATGAACCAGGAGATCATGGTTCGATTCTGGGTCAGGGCACATGCCTGGGTTGCGGGCTGGATGCCCAATATGTGCACTTGCCTGGATTGTGGGCTCGATCCCCAGTGTGGGGTGTGCAGGAGGCAGCTGATTAATGGTTCTCTCTCTTCATTGATATTTCTCTCTCTCTCTCTTCCTCTCTGAAATCCATAGAAATATATTTTAAAAAATAATATAGGGGACCTGAGAAAGTACCACTGTACTACAAAGTACAAAATATTAGTAGAGAGGCACAGGTTAGATCTGACACATAGACTCACAATTTCTTTCAGACTCCTGATCCACATTTCCAATTGTTTGCTAGCCAACCACAGATGTCACGGACTCTTCAAATGTTTCAATGCAAAACAGAACAGCATCTCTCCCTTCAATCCTATTTACAGTGATTCCCATATTTGTTTTTGGCACTGCTCTCCTCCTAGGTGCTTAAGAACTGTAATCTTGATTCCTCTAAGAATGAGCTATGCCAACATGTCTGCTTAGAATCACAAGAGCAGGGCATGACCTAAACCTATCCTTAACATCTATCAGCTAAGCTGATGTTTCTATCTGTCTCCCTCTCCATTCCTCTCTGAAATCAATAAAAATATATTTTAAAAAATAAGTGATGAGAATCATTGATTGGTTGCCTCCTGCACGCCTCACACTGGGGACTAAGCCCACATCCTAGCCATGTGGCCTGACTGGGAATTGAACAGTAACTTCCTGGTTCATAGAGTGATGCTCAACCATTGAGCCACGCAGGTCAAGCTATCTCTTCTTTAATTCTTCTTTCATGCTGTTACCACATTCTTTTGCCAGCCAAGCATCTCAGTTTTGGGAGAGACTTTCATCTCTAGCAACTAGGAACTCACTACTTCCTGAAGATCCATCCACTTACAGAACGCTGTTAAGAACATTCTTGCCCTAGCCGGTTTGGCTCAGTGGATAGAGCATTGGCCTGTGGACTGAAGGGTCCTGGGTTCGATTCCGGTCAAGGGCATATGCCTGGGTTAAGGGCTCAATCCCCAGTAGGGGACATGTAGGAGGCAGCCAATCAATGATTCTCTCATCATTGGTGTTTCTATCTCTCTCTCCCCTCTCCCCTCCTCTATGAAATCAATTTAAAAAAAAAAAAAAAAAAATATATATATATATATATATATATATATATATATATATATCCATCCTCATAATAAAAAGCCTAATATGCAAATCGACCAAACAGTGGAACAACTGGTCGCTATGACACACACTGACCACCAGGGGGCAGACGTTCAATGTAGGAGCTGCCCCCTGGTGGTCAGTGTGCTCCCATAGGGTGAGCGCTGCTCAGCCAGAAGCTGGGCTCATAGCTGGCGAGCGCAGTAGTGGTGGCGGGAGCTTCTCCTGCCTCTGAGCCAGCACTAAGGATGGCCGACTGACGGCACCCTGGGGGGAGTGGGCCTAAGCCATCAGTTGGACATTCCCCAAAGGCTCCCAGACTTCGAGAGGGCACAGGCTGGGCTGAGGGACCCCTACCCAAGTGCACAAATTTTGTGCACCAGGCCTCTAGTATATATATATTAAAAAGAACATTCTTTAATCACACTCACTGCCTTGCTCATAAATCTTCATGGGTTCCCTTATTACAAAACAAAGATCAAACTTAGCAAGGTATGCAATACCTTCAACCGAACCTCAGCCTGTTTTCCCAGTCTTTCTGCCTCACTGTGACCCAAATCCCAAACTCCAGCAACATTAAGCCACTGGCTCTTCCTCAATTAATCTCTATATACCTGGATTTTTATGCCCTTGTTCACACTGTTCTCTAAGCCTGCAATGTCCTCTCTCAGGTTCACAGTAATTTCTCCCTCCTCTATGCTTCCACAGTCCTTTGTTTGCCTCCTGAAAACAGTATTTATTATAGTCTACCTTAAATAACAGCTGTCACTGGCTTGCCCTCAGCCCCACTCCAGTTAGGCTGAGCATCTTCAAAAACAGGGGCTTTTCTTTTTCTTTTTAAAATAATTTCTATCCCAAGAACCTAATCCAGTACAAAAAGTGTGAGGGTTAAGTTATAAAATCTATATAAAAATACTTTGTGCCCTGCCACGGTGGCTCAGTGGTTGAGCATTGACCTATGAACTAGGAGGTCACAGTTTGATTCTCCATCAGAGCACATGCCGAGTTGCCGGCTTGATCCGTGTGGGGCATGCAGGAGGCAGCTGATCAATGATTCTTTCTCATCATTGATATTTCTCTCTCTCTCCCTTCCTCTCTGAAATATATATATATATATTGAAATGACTCTCTTGCCTAGGGGAGCAATTGCAAATCACTTTACCACTTTGGTTTGTTTTCTTCTTTATAACCTGAGGGACATGACCTCTCTGCAGGTAGAGAAAGTATACGGTAAAATAATTGCTCTGGGCAGATAACTGACCCAAAGAACAGTGAACCTGCAGCCTGTACACAACTACAGTAGCAGGTGATAAAAACCAAGATAGGAAGAATTACTCTGCCGGACAGGAGAGGGAAGTGAATGGGAAGGGTTCCAGAGTGCTAGAAAAGGCTCCTGAGAGTGAGGGCGGGTCCCTGCAGCAGGCAGTCTGCAGCATCCCGGGAAGGATGGCGGCCCTGCCACAATTGGTCAATGCCTGCTCGCCAAGAATGAAATGCCAACATGCCTGCTTGGAATCGCAGAGCTGGGCATGACCTAAAACTTGTCCAGGGACACAGCGGCCTCTACCACTGAACAATCCCTCCTTTAGAGAAACCCCACTCTTCAGTCTTATTAAGGGAATGTGAGCTCGTTGGACACCTTGAGGCAGTGTGTCTTTCAGATGTCCCTCCTGCCAGGGATCGCAGCGATCGCACTTAGACAACCAGGGCCAGGTGATGCCTGCAAGCGGGGGACCCCCCGCCCGCCTCTCACAGGAGAGCCGAAGCACCACCTCTGCGGGGCTTGAGGTGCTAGGACGAAAGGAGTCCTGAAATCGCCAGGGTGTGCGCGGAATTTGAGGAGGGAGCTGGGTGTCACTGCCCGCTCGGGCTGGGAGTAAGCGCGCGGCCCAGACCCCGGAGGTGCGCCCGGCGAAGGATCGGAGGGCCAGGGTCACGGACAGGACAGACACCCGGCCTCTCGTTTCCTGGGCACCGGCGCCCGCCCCTGCCCGGCCTCCCAGTCCCCTTTCCGCGCTCCTCACCGTCTCCATTGCAGGAGGCGCCCGCTGGCTGCGTTCACTTTAGAAGTTCGCTGGGGAAGGAGGGAGGCCCCGCCCCACGTCCGGTACCGCGACGCCACTTCCGCTTGCGTCAGAGCAAACGCCAGCAAGGGCGGAAGGCGCGGAGCGCACTTTTCCGGCGCGGCCCGGCCTGGAAAGCGCCCTCCCCTGGGTCCTCTCGGACCTCACGGGTCGGGCTGACGGCGAGGGTGACGGGACGGAGCCACTTGTATTTAAAATGTTCTCTTTTTATTTGTCGTTTAAAAACAAACTTGGAAGAAGCAAAATCCAAAACTTGCCCTTTGCCTCTTGCAACATAAATTATGTACAGTTCAGAATGATCGCTGATACAAAACATGCCAAGGACGGGGCGCTGGGGGTGGAGGGAGAGGGCACTTTAAAAGGGAATCATTTCATCCGCTGTTACGAAAGACCAACCTTGCTGTACAGGATACACACAACACAAAATAAAGTCTTCACGGGATTCACACTTGTCAGCGATTTATTTTTTTAAAAGGGGGAGGGTCCTGGAGGTGAGGGGAGAAGACTGTAAAGGGGAAAAACTGAAAATTGAATATGTGCAAGTGTAAACCAACCCAAAATACAAACACGGGGGAGGGAGGAGGAGGGAATTCTGATGCAATTATACAGGCGGGGTACTTAAAAAAAACACCAACAACCAAAATTCCAACCTTGTAACTTGGGTCTGAGTTAGTTTATATAAAAATTAAAAACTGTATAAGGTTTCTTTACTAAATTCTACAGGACTATCGGATACCTAGCATATGCTTACAAAGTCTGCCCCATCCCCTTTCCCAATCCCAGGGCCCAGGCCCCAACCAGAGCCTGACTCACAGGAGCCAATCTCCCCATCCCTGTAGCCTAGACCTTTTGCTCTTGGAAATGGCTTTGGGAGCAGCAGCCCAGTCTCCCCACTGTCTGATTTAATTACAGTGGTTTCTGTGAGGGTGGAGGGATGTTATTCTCTTAAACATTTGCAGCTTGAAACAGTTGAGGAAGCAGCTTAAAAAAAAAAAAAATCTCCCTACCCCCATCAATCCGCAATCCCCCAATTCAAAAACAAACAAAAACAAACCTAAAATCACAACAGCGACTGTGCTCCCCTTCCAGCAGGCCCACCCATCCACCACCAACCACCAAGCCCATCCCTACACTCCATACATTTGATTCTTGAAAATATTAATTACAAAATGCCCTTTGCCCACAGCCCCTAGGAGAGAACTGCACATAAGCTTCATCTTCATCCCCACGGCTCCCTACCACACAGGGGTCTGGGGCTTCCCCCACCCCCTGATCTACCCCTACCCCAGGAAGAGGTTCAACTGCAGCACAAGCTTGGGCAGAAAGGGGAAGGAAAGGGAGGCAGGGAACCCATCACCCTCTGGCTCCCCCTGGGGCCAGCTCACTTTTGTGCGTTATAACGTAGTCCAACTATACAATAGGGGGTGGGAATTGCCCAGCCTCTATACCCCCATCTTACAGCAGTCACAGCCAGGGGGTGGGGAGGAGGGAGTGAGGAAAAGGGCGGTAGGTTGGGTAATGGAGGGGGCCCCCCCACAAGGGGAGCTCCATGTATCCGCCCCACACCCCCCTACCATTTATAAACTGGTTTTGTAAAAAGAAAATAGATATATTTATATAGAATATATAAAGCACAAAAATTAGTAGTTTTACATTTGCTCTCCCCGGGGGTGGGGGGAGAGGGGAGGGTTCTCACCTCCAGCCGGCTCCCCCATGCCCCACAAGACTATGTACAATCCCATGTATAAATAGATAAATACCCCCCACCCTCCCCGCGCTGACACTAAGCTCCCCACCCCCACATCACCACCCCTTCCCACCAGACCAGCAGCAGTTTGGTGACTGAGGGAAAGTGGGAGCTCTGGGCCACACCCTGCCTCACTGGGTATGGGCATGCCACTCAGGGATAGCCCTCACCTCTATCACCCACCCACCCCATCCAGGGGCTGGAGGGCAAATGGGCTCATGATGGGGTTGGGAAAACAGGAGGGAAATATCCTGGTCCTAGGTTTAGCACATCCCTCCTACCCCCATGTCCAGATGGAGAAGGAAGTCCTAGAGCAACTAGGGGCCAGTCATCCCCAATCTTCATCATCATTAGCCTCAGCCGCCATCCCATGCCCAGAATTAAAAACAAAGATGGATTTTTTGTTGTTGTTGTTTTCTTCCTCCTCCTACCCCCTTCCACCCACTCAGAAGAGGGCAGTGAGGTGGGGGAGAGGGTTGGGGCAGTAGGGGGCTTGGAGAGGGTCTCACATTTCAAAACAGCAAAAAATCCAACACTTAAATGAGGTAGGTGTGGGTGTGGGGTCTCCTTGCCCGGCTTGCCTGGCTTGCCCTTCTGGGCAGCTGGGCGCCTCTTTCCCATTCATGTTGCATTTGTCAGAGTGGAAAACAAGGAAACAAAACCCATAGAGAGAAACACAGAGGATAAGAGGGAGACAGAGACAGATTGAGAGGGAAGGGGATGGGGGTGAGGGGGGGGGGGCAGGACCCGGCAGGCAGGGCCAGGTGTGAGACCCGGCCTTTGGGATTGTCAAGCTTAGTCAAGTCTCTTTGCAGCCTTGAGTTGGGCCGGAGAGGTCAGTGGGAGCAGCAGGGCTGTGAGGCCCGGCCACACATCGTCCTCCCCCCTCCCTGCTGCCTCCCAGATGCTTCTGGGTAGTTCCCGGCCCATATCCCCCTCAAACCTGAGATGCCCAATGGCTGCTTCTGTCTGGCTCCTCCTGGAGCTGGGGGCAGAGATGCCAGCCTGGGGGCCGATGGCAGGGAAGAGGGTTATCCCTGGTGCCCAGGGTGGGCTTGGCCTAGGGCCCTCTGCCCCAGCCTCCTGCTCCAGGGGCTCCGGTCAGCCGGCAGCCCCAGCCCTGGGTCCTGGCTCTGGCCGCTACCTCTCTTCCCTCTCATCCCTTTCAGGGAAGAGGTTGGGGGTGGAGGGACTCCCCTGCCTGGTAGCCTCAAAGCTTTTTAATTCATCCATTTCCGACAATTCCAGGCTCCACAGTGGCAGGGGATCTTGTGCTGATCGTCCTCAAAGTCAAACTGATAGTCATAGGTCAGCTGTTAAGAAAAGAGGGCAGAATCAGTACCAGCCCTCCAGAGGAACTGGGGAGGGCAGAGATGATCTGATCTGAGGGCAGTGGCCTTGGAACTTGGCTCTGGGGAATAACAGAGAAGAGAAAGCTACTTTGTCACTCACTCATGATGCTTCCTCTTACCTCCTCTCCTTTGGGGATTCGCCGGCTGGAGATGATGATGATTTTATCCTCTTTGTCAAATGTCACAACTTCTGCCACACAGTTAGGGGCACAGGAATGGTTAATGTACCTAGGCAGTGGGACAGAGTCAGGGATGCCACATGATGAACTTGGGATGATTTTGGTTCCTTGTTGGCCCACCCCCAGTGTATCACCCTCAGAGACCCCTAAATCCCTCCTTCCTAATTCCTCTCACCTGGCAGGGCCTCCGGTCAACGTAGCATCAATCACATGTTCATTGTTTATCCGGAACATGTAGATACCTCGATTCTAGAAAGGCAAAAGTTGCAGAAGGGGCAAGAGTATCAGAGAATGGCCACGGTGTGGTGGTGGGATCGGGTAGCAAGCTCAGGCAGTGGGCTTCGTTTCTTCTTTTTCCTTTCTCCCACCTCTCACCTCCTCCTCCCACAGCTTTCCACCTGACCCCCACACTACTCCTTGTTCCTTGGCTGAGTGTGGACCATGCACCACGATGGCCCCTCTGTCAGCCCATACCTGCTCCTCATAGATTTTCTCCCGCCGGTTGGCCACCTCGTTGCGAATGATGGTGCCAATGTACTCAATGACCATTGTGTGCTTTTCTAGGTCCTTGGCTGCATAAAGCCCCAGGCCCTGGATGCGGGAGCGAGCCAGATACACATTGTTCTTCCACTCAGTGCGCAGCCGCCGATATTGAGATGACTTGGAGTGCACAAACTGCTTGCTGTACGGGGTGTTAGTCTCGCCTGTGAAGGTGCTCTGATATGCCTTGGACATGCTGGTGCTGTTCAGGGTGTGGGGCCTGGGAGGTGATACAGTGCATGACAAGACAGCTCTCCCTCAGACCAAGCACACACCACCTGCCTCCTCCCGGGGATGTGCAACATGCCAGTTACGGGCATGTGCTGCCTTGGGAATAGAGTGGAGGCAAATGGGTCTTGGTTTTGATGAGGTAATTAACTAGCTATGGGGACCCTTCCAACACCCTGGGTGGCACAGAGATGGGGGGTGGGGAGTGGAGTGAAGGGAGGCACCAATTCCCCTACACTGAGCCCACTCTCCCATCTCCTTGTCTTCTACCACCCTCCTGTCAAACTGTGCTTAAGGCCGTGCTCTTCTGGGAGGAATTCCCCAAGCAGCCCAGGCCTGTAATTTAAGTTCATGATTTGCTCAAACGTCTGAGTCCTACCTCCTGCACATACTGGAAGCCCTGAAAATGGGGGCTGTGTCTACCACATTGGACTGGATTTGAATTAAAACTAGCTCTGAATTCATAGCCAAAAGGTGGCATCCTTTCTTCAGACTGTCCCCTTTTCTAACGTAACATTGGGCTCTATGCAGATGGCTCAGTGCAGGGGAATGACTGCTGCCTGACAGGATCCTTTTCACCACCCTAGGGCACCAGCCAAATTCTTCCCCATCCCAGAGCAGTGGTTTTCAAACATTTTTTACTCTTCTTTCTTTAGCAGAAATCTTTTTTTTTTTTTTTTTAACAAAATGTTATTGGAACTCCAATACATAAACTAGATGAAAATGAAATTCTTCTGGTTGAATTTGAGGAAGGGGGAGTTATACATGGGGAGGGCCAAGTTCTGCCCACTCAGTTTGTGTGTTCCAAAACTTTTTGGAACACACACAGTTTGAAAACCACTGTTATAGGGCATCAAGGACGAGGGCTGACTGGGGTAGAGTCGGACACTCTACGACAGCCTGAGGAGTAACCGAAGGCCTTCACAAAAGCCCTGCTACCGTGAATTCTGCCTCCCTCTACCCAGTGACCAAGGTCAGGCTACTGAGGAACACAGAAGGAACAGGAAACCACAAGTCAACATGTAATGTTCTGGTCCCAGCTGTGACCTCTGTCTAGTCACTTAACCTTTCTGGGTCTCAGTTTTCTCAGCTGTGAAATGGGGGTCATACCACCTGCCCTACCTACCTCATAAGGTTGTTGTGAGGATCAAATGAGATAATGGATGTGAAAACGCTTTGAAAAAAAAAGTATAAAGTGCTATACAAATTTAAGGTTTTATTATTTTTCTATTATATTTCTAATTATTTACTTTTGAAACCAACTCAGCCTGGGGAAGGGAAGGTGACCCTAGCACTCACGGGGCATCTGAGGTTTGGAAGAATCACAGGCCCCCCTGGGAGCAAAATAGGAGAAGAAGGAGATGCCTGGGCCCCTTATACAGTTCATAAAATTTTACCACTGTCTACCCAGAACCTCCCCAACAGCCATTCATTCCCAGGATGCCCAAGATAAGTCTGTCCTAGACCCCGGATCAACCCAGGACACCTGAGCAGGTTGGGGGGAGGCGGAAAAGGATACCGTAGTGATAACTGCACACCCTCTAACCAGGAGGCCTAGAGTGAACCCCCCAATCTCTCCAAGGGGAACTGTAACCTGTAACCCCAAACCCTCAATTGGCCAGAGGGTCCCTACCAACTCGCACACCCATATCCCTTGGCCCCAGCCCCACAAGCTCACCGTTTGTAGTGTGTGAGGATTTTAGGCTCTGATCGGGCACAACCAGTGGGGTTGATCATGAGTGGTAGCTCCATCAGGGGGTGGCGTCCATAGCGGAATAAATAGTTTTGACAGCTCTCCACTCCAGGCAGCTGTGGGCACAGGTCATGCTCACCTTAGCCTGAGCACTTTTGGGGCAGGACCAAAGTTCTCAGTGCCCCCCTCACCCCGGCTCCCGGCCCCTTCTTACTGATTCAGCTATGCGCAGCACAGCGTGCACCGTCAGCCCAAAGAGTTCCTCGCCTTTCAGGTACTCAGGGAAGAGCCTCAGCATGTCGGCCTCTTTTCTCATGGCAGCCACAGGCTCTATGATGCGATTCCACACAGCTAAGAGGCAAGGAAAGAGAGCAACCCTCACCATCTGGTGAAGTTCCTCAGAGGGAACTTCTGCTCAGTGAATCCGACCCTAACCTTGATCTGCAGCTACCTCCCTGTCACGAGGCTGTGTGGTTCTTCAGGACCCCCTCATGGCCTCCCAGTCCCACTCTCCTTCAACAAGCCACACTTCCCACTCCAGAGGGGCATTAGAGTGCCTTGTGACACAGAAACATGAATCCAAAGCCCAGGAGACCCAGCACAGGTCACAGGACTTGCTGAGAGTCAGAACAACAGGCATGCTTTGGCACTGGGAAGATGAGTTCAGGTTTTAGTATTAGCCATTGGACCTTAAACCAAATACTTAAATCTAAGATTGTTTCTTGAAAACCTGGGAATAATAGTACTTACCACAGAGGGTTGTGTGAACAAAATAACCTATATAAATCACTTAGCTTAGTTTGTGGCACATAGTACATGTTCACTAAAAGGTAACTGCTCTTATTGTTATTTTTATAATTAACACTAAAACTAAGATCAAAAGAATTTTGTCCAGAGAAAAGCAACCAAAGGGAACTTCATGGTTAGGATCAGGTTAGGTGAGCCAGATGGTAAGGTCTCAGAACTGTATTCTTTTGTTCCACTGAGGATAGGAAAAGGAGCCAGAATGAAGTTAGACAAGCAAAACATCTTCAATTACAAGGGAATTTAAGGTGAGTAAGAGAGGCTAAAACACTTTCTCTGGGGATTTTCAAGAGACCTCCACCTACGTGCAATAGAGGGTATAGAGGGCAGATCACTCACAAGGACCCTGCAGATCCCTTTTCCACATTGTAAAGATGATTCCAGGAGAAACTTGCCCAATTCCACATTACCATTTCCAGGGCCCAGTGCTCACCCTGGGGAGAGGCATCAGTGAAGACCAGGTCCTCCAGGCCCTGCTCCATGACTTTGATTATGAACTCTGGCCGACCGTTGTTCTCACCAATAGAGCAGCGGTAGCAGCAGCGGCGGTTGTTGGTGCGAAGGCTCCAGTAGATGCGTGTGGCTTCGTAGCCAACGGGATAAAGGGCAGTGGCACTGTGGAAGTCGGCCATCTGATGAGGGAGCAGCTGTCCAATGGCATGGAACACAAGGCCCCCTACCCGGAACATGTGCAGCCGCTCTCCCCGCTGGATGATGCTAGCGATTTGCTTCACCTCATCCCGCTCAATGTAGACCCGCCGGAAGACAGCAAAAGAACTCAGCTCTTGCTCACAGGGCCCTTTGATCTTATGCATTGGACACAGCATGGTCTTGTCCTTAAAGAACATGCACTTGGCGCGGATGGCGCAGGCAAAATGGTAGACGTTGGGACAACGCATGCGATTGCAGCTGCTGGTGGCACCGGTGCGCTGGCACAAGGAGCACTTGGTTAGCAGTCCTCGGTGGAGGGCCACTTCCACATTCATCAGTGCCCCACCCTGGGTCTCATAGACCTCCGTGGACCACAGGGCACAGTTGAGGTGCACCCACAGGTCCAGGTCCAGGTTCAGCAAACGGGCAGGCCCATCAGTGGCCCCATCACCCTCCTCATGACAGAAGCAGCAGCGCCGCATGTCTCGAGGCACCTTGTCAGGTCGCAGGGCTGTGCCAAGTTGTTCCATAAACTCTGCCACTTCCCGCTCATCCTCCTGCTGCCCACTGCCCTTCTGGATGGTCAGGAGCAGCCGCAGACGCTTCCAGCGTACCCCTTTCCACTTCTTGAGCCGAGGGGACCGGCAATCTTCACCTTCTTCAGAGGGCCGGGCTCGGGGCTTGGGCCGGGTGGACTCAGGGGAGGAGGCCAGGGGCAGAGGCGAGGGGACAGGTGGCTCAATTGAGGGTTCAGCTGGGAGCTCGACCAGGGGTTCAGCAGGGGGGCTGGCAGGAGAGGGTGCCAAAGGGGATGGGGGTGGGGAGGGTTCTTCAGGAGGTGGGGCGGAGAGCTGTCGAACGTCCAGATTGGAGACATTGTAGGTGTAGCTGTGTTGGGTGGGTGGCTCTGGGATAGGGCTCTCCTATGGGAGGGGGCACAAACCCTGTATGGTTAGTGCCAGCTCCTCACTTAA
This sequence comes from Myotis lucifugus, assembly GCF_000147115.1. NCBI lineage: Eukaryota > Metazoa > Chordata > Mammalia > Chiroptera > Vespertilionidae > Myotis > Myotis lucifugus. Next base: position 2,912,301 of record NW_005871139.1, read on the forward strand.
CTAGCCCCCTCCCTTTTCCCACCCAGATCCCACTCTCCCAAAAGCCCTCTCTGCTATCTCTGCCCCAGCCAGAGACACCCCTTTTTCTTACCCAGACCCACCTGTTTCAGGAGGCTCAAGATGTCTAGCTGGCTCTTGAGAGTATAGCCAGGCAACACGGCATCAAATTGCTTTAGCCAGTCAGGGCCAGCTTCTGGGCTCTTGCCTCCCAGACTCTTTTCTTTCCCACCTGCAGGAAGGAGGGGGTCAGAGCCTCCCACCAGAATCATTCCCCTTAGGTCCCCAGGTGTTTTCCTGCCACACTCACCAGGGCCCTCAGCGTCCCCCTTCTTAGGCTCAATGCCTGCCCGGGCAGGGCTCTCTGGGAACAGCACCTCATAGGAGTTGGGGATCTTCATGCTTAGCAGCTCTGCCACTGCCACCATCACACCATTCAGATTCTGCCGGAGCAGGGAAGGGAGGGGAGAGCCTTGTCAGCAGGTTGTGTACAGTGAGCACTACCACCAGCTTTGTGGGGACAAGGACACTTAGAACACAGCTCCACAGGTGGCCGGTAAGTCCAGCCCCTGTGCCATCCAACTCTTCCCATGTACTTGTTTTATGGTGGCCTTTCCCAAACTGCTGTGGGCATTAGCAGGAGCTCCACAAAAGGGGCCTGTGTCAACTAAGTTTAGGAAACTATACACATTATATCCTTAACTTGGGAGATTCACGATAATTAGCAAATTAGAGAAGCTGAGGAGTCTTGTAGTAAGGACTCCTGTTTGGTTGTTTTAACTGGGACTGCCCATTTCCTATTAACATTAAAAAACAAAAAACAGTTTCACCAAATATAATAGGGTGCTGTCTTGTATCGTATGTCGCATTATACACACTTTCTTTATTTGCTGAGTGTGTCTTTACCACAGGACTGTGAACTCCCTGAAGGCAGGGACCCCTCATGTTTCATTTACTCTAATCCTACAGCCATTAGCCTAGGCTTTCACATGGTAGATCCTCAGTACATAGCTTTAAAGGACCAAATTTATCCAGACAAGTTTCAGGGACTGCCCTCTGATTAGCACCCCTTAGGCCTCTGAGGCACCCTCCAGGACACACCTTGGCTGCAGCAGCAGAGACCGTCAGCATGACTGACACCTCACTTCCTTTGCCCTTTTCCCAAGTTGTGGCAGGCAGCTTTCCAGGGGCCTCCAGGTCTAGAGCCCCATAAGGTCTGGTATCTGGGAAGACTAAATGAGAAAGAAGGATCTGTGTTAGCCTCAGCTGCCCCTCTGCCCCAGCTCCGACACCCCAGCCTGGCCTGGCCTGGCCTATGTTCAGGGCAGCCCCTACCTGGAATGCTGGCCCGAGGAATGATGGGGATTACAGGGGAGAGAGCCCGGTCTTCCTGCTCCCACTGCCCTGAGCCCAGCTGAGGGAAACGAGGTGCCTCCTCCCCCAGGATGCTCTCGGGGGATGAAGCCGGCACAATGCTGTCAGGAGAATCGCTGTCCTCATCACTCTCCATCCTGTAGGCCAAAAGTAGACATTTGTTGCTACAGCTCTGCAGACCCCCACTCCCAAATCTAGAGATTAGTAGATATCACAGCCTTACTTAAAATCTACTATTGGTCAAAGGGAAAATGAGACAACCAGATCCCTAACCCCATTCCTCACCCCCATTTCCAGCACAATCCCCACCTGACATCCTCAGTCTGATTGTGAGGGGGTGTAGGCAAGGCGGCCAGCAGGTCTAGACTCTTCACCTCTGAAGCATCTGAGGGGTAGGTTGGGAAAAGAAAAGTCAGGCCTAGGGTGGACAGAGCTGATGGTGCTTTCTCCACCACATTTCAGGCCTAACTAGTACAACATCTAGCTTAGCTATCATAACCACTGTCTACCCATCTACCAGTTTGGAGCAGACAAACTATATTTTGAGCATTTCCAATGTGTCAAGTCCTGAGCTTTATGTGCATTCTTTATTTATAATATTTTAACACTCCATTAAGTATTATAATATCTATTTTATAGTGAGGAAATTCAGGCTCACACAAGTCAATCAAGTTACTGGGCTATAGTAACACGGCTAAAAGAACGCAGGACCAGGATTCACAACCAGCTGTGACAACAGTTTATACCCACCAAGACTGTCTGTTCATTATAAACAAAAGTTTCATTAACATTCTATCATCCACTTCCCTCACTGTCTTGGTTCTAGACCAGTGATGGCGAACCTATGACACGCACGTCAGAGGTGACACGCAAACTCATTTTTTGGGTTGATTTTTCTTTGTTAAATGGCATTTAAATATATAAAATTAATATCAAAAATATAAGTCTTTGTTTTACTATGGTTGCAAATATCAAAAAATTTCTATATATGACACGGCACCAGAGTTAAGTTAGGGTTTTTCAAAATGCTGACACACCGAGCTCAAAAGGTTCGCCATCACTGGTCTAGACTCCCAGTGCCCATCCTTGTCTCCAACCAATTAGTCCTGAAGAGGTCCTTTCTATCTCAGGTACTGGTTGTGTGTGCACACAGCGAAACACGCAACTATCTATGTGAAACTGTTTGACAGGGTATACTAACTGGCTTGGACCCCAGCCACCAAATCCTTCTAGAGGAGAGGCCCACTCTACTCTTGACTTACCCCTCAGTGTTCCTTCAGTATCCCGGGCAGAGGCGGCATCCTTGGGGTGCTCCCCCAGCTCTTCAGATGCAGTGACACCATTCACCATCTTCTGCTGCACCGATGGGGGTGGGGTGGGGGGCAGCGACGAGGGTGGTGTCGGCGGGTTACTCAGGTTATTCTGGGGGTGGGGTGGGGTGTTGTGTGCAAGATGGCAGGGGGAGACTGACATAATCTCCTGGCCCCACACTGTATCAGCAACTTCCTCAAGTATCCCACTCCCACCTCCACCTCCCCAAGAACCTCATCATCCCCAAAAGGTATTGTCATTTTCTAACCTTGGTAAGCAGCTGGGAATAGTAGTCAGGGCCAGTGGGTAGTGCCCCACTTCCAAAGGTCCCCCTCAGCTGGCACTGCCCATTGATTGGGCAGCTACTGCCAAAGGGAGCAAAGAGGCTAAAATTGGCGGTGATGGTAGGCTCCGTTAGGGGCAGCAGGGACAGCTCCTAGGAGGGGCAAGATGACAAGGTTGGAAACCTGCAGCACGTACATCTCTGCCACTGCATAGCTGGGGGCCAGGGTGCCCCCTTATCCTGAGTTGGGACCAGGGGACTGGCTCCTGGGGGTCACCTGTTTTAGCTGTTTCAGCAAGGCCTCGCTGGCCCTGACCCCGTCCTCCTTCCGCAGCTTCTTTCGGGAGCTCACCAACCTGTCGCTTGCCTTCTGTACCCGCTTGGGCTTCGGTGTCAAAGGTTTCCTGGCTGCTGTATCCTAAGCCGGATAAACCCACAGTGAAGGCTGCTGTCCTCCTCAGAGCCCTCACCTCTTCTGTTTCACCAAGACCTGCTCACTCTGCCCCACGTTCCAGGCCCCACTCTACCTGGAATACTCACCTCCTTATTGCTGGGGGTACCCTGTAGTTTCTGCTCCAGCCCAGCCAACTTGCTGTCAATGTGCCCGTTGATCTCTGTTCGCAGCCCCTCGGGCCCCCGCCCAGTGCTGAGTTGCACATTCTTTGCACGTAGAAGCTTCTGCAAGAGCAGATGCCCGGCCTCTGAGCGGGGGCCTGCCAGCAGGAGGTGGTTGCTGGTACCTGGTGTCCCTATTGGCTCCCCATTGGCCTCCCTCTTCACCACCTGGGCTCCCAGGGCACATGGCTCTTCCCGAGGCTCCTGCTTGATGCTGAGATAGGATGGTTCGGGCACCGCCTGCCCATTCACCTGCTCTGGATGCCCAGGTACCAGGCTGCTCTGCTCCGGCTTCTGGGCTTCTGCTGGGTTGTCTGGAGGATCCCAAGGTCCCAACCCTTTGCCAAATAAGGTATCTGCAAGCTGGGCAGCAGCAGGTGAGATCTTCCCAGGAGGCAGCTCCAAGGGCAGCGCTTGGGGTTTTGGGGTCCCTGGCTGTGTGGGAGGGAGCTGGGCCTCAGAGGGGAGCTGGGAACTAGGGGACGGTAATTGTGAAGGTCTCTTTGGCTCTTGTGGGCTAGATGGTGGAGGTGTGGGATGAACAGGACCAGGGACTGGTCCAGTTGATAAGGCTCCTTGTGGGGCAGGGAGCCGGGGTGGGCCCTGAGGTCGAAGCCCTGCCCCTAGCTCCTGGAGAGGCCCTGTCTGGGATCCAGGGAAGCCCCCAACTTGAGGCTGGCGGCCTAGGAGGCCCTGGAGGGGAGAGGGCTGGGTCCCAGGCTCCTGATAGGATGGGGCCTGGCGTATGGCCTGACTCTGCTGTAGCTGCCGCTGCATGAGGAGTGCCTGCAGCTGCTGCTGCTGCTGAGGGCTCAAGTGCCGCAACTGTGGGTTTTTGGCCAAAACTCCTTGGAGCTGTGCTCGAAACTGACCCACCGTAGGCATGACTCCAGCCCCGGGCAGGCCCTGCCCAGACTGGGGGACAGATCCTGGTTTGGCAGGCTGTGGCCCTGCATTATTTTGCAAGGGCCGCTCTAGTCCATGGTGCTGTTGGGAGCCCAGAGGGTTCTGAGTTATGGGCCCAGGCTGCTCCCCTAAGGAAACAGAGGATTGGGTCAGCAGGTGTGGCACGGAAGAGGCCTCTGAAGATGATCCACTGTTTGATTGCCCATGGCTGCCCACACCTGCTGTGTGGAGCAAGTTAACTTGCTGCTGCTGCTGCTGTCCTTGGAGCCTCAGAGGTGGCTGCAGTGGCACAGAGTTGGGCTGAGGCTGGGCCTGGGGTTGGACAAGCAGGAGTTGTGAGTCCCCAGAGAGTGAGGGCTTTACTTCCCCTGGTTCAGTGGGCACTGCCTCAGGTACAGTCCCTATTGCTACACCTCCCTGATGTGTGGAGGGCCCCTCAGTGGCCTCTGGAGGAAGAGTGGTCTCTACAATGCTTTGTTCCTTGCCCGATAGGAGGAGGGTTGGGCCCAAGGCTCCGGGGCTAGAAAAGTGTTGTTGCAGAGGCTTGGCTGGCATTCCAGGACCAAGAGTCACTTGCTGCTGCTGTTGCTGAGGAGACAGTAAAGTTCGACTCTGGTTTAAGAGGCCTATCTGCTGCTGTTGCTGCTGTTGAAGCTGCTGTTGCTGTTGTAGCTGCTGCTGTTGTAGTTGCTGCTGCTGCTGCTGCTGTTGTAGCTGTTGTTGCTGTTGAAGCTGCTGCTGCTGTTGTAGCTGTTGCTGCTGTTGCAGCTGCTGTTGCTGCTGTTGAAGCTGCTGCTGTTGTTGTAGCTGTTGCTGTTGTAGCTGCTGCTGTTGTAGCTGTTGTTGCTGCTGTTGAATCTGCTGCTGCTGTTGTAGCTGCTGCTGCTGCTGTAGCTGCTGTTGCTGTTGTAGCTGTTGCTGCTGTTGTAGCTGCTGTTGCTGCTGCTGCTGTAGCTGTAAGGAGGCCATTGGCTGAGTGCTAAGCTTGGGCTGCCCACTATGTGGCATAAGACCCTGCTGAAGATGAGAAAGCCCTGCCATGGGTCCCTGCTGTTGGTGCTGTTGGTGCTGCTGCTGCTGCTGCTGCTGCTGCTGCTGGGCTGTGACCAGTCGGTGTCCCATAAGGCCCTGACTTTGCTGTGCCAGCTGAGGTGAACTTGGTACCCGGGACTGGGTCAGAAGCACCTGTCTGTGAGGACCCTGAGGGCCCAAAGCTCCAGGGTGTGGTTGCTGCTGCTGCAACACTGCCACCTGGGCAGGGCCCAGCATGCCCTGGGGCCCCTGGGGTGGTTGAGGGGACAGCTGCTGGACCAAGAGGCCCTGATGGCTGCTGGAAGGCAGAAGCCCTTGGGGCTTGGGACCCAGAGCCTGGTTTGCCTGTATCCCAGGTCCCTGTTGCTGTTGCTGCTGGATTGCCACCTGCCCTAGGAGGTGCTGCTGCTGCTGCTGTTGCAGTTTCTGGGCAAGCTGCATACGTTGCTGCTGTAGCTGTAGCTGCCTTTCCTGCAAAAGCCTCGATTCAGGTCCCAAGCCTCGAAGAGCAAGATTGCCAGGAAAAAAGCCCCCTGAGGGGCCAGCTAGGGCTCCAGCCCCACCAGAATGTTGCTGCTGTTGTTGTTGGGCCAAGGTTGTGTTGAGGAAGGGGCCACCAGGCTGTCCAGGTAGTGCCATGCCCCCTGGGGGCAGACGAAGTCCGGCAGCTTGCCCACCAGGGGGCCCCTGTGGTGGCTGTAGCGCATGGCCAGGGAGCAGCTGACCAGGGAGCTTGGTGAGTAGCCGAGGACTCTGGGAAGGGCTAAGGGCCAGCACCGCTGAGTGTTGTTGTTGCTGCTGCTGTTGCTGCTGCTGCTGCTGTTGCTGCTGCTGCTGCTGCTGCTGCTGCTGCTGCTGCTGCTGCTTATTCCGATATTCTGCCATGAGATTTGTGTGCTCCTTCTGTTGCTTCCGGACCTAATGGGAGGGTCGGGGATGTCAGCCTCGAGCCTGCCCACCATGCCAACCCTCTTCCCAGCTCCTGGTTTCTAAGCTGAAGCCTGCTTTTCCCACCTGATCCAGCTGTTTCTGGATCTTGCTCTGCTGCTCTGTAACCAACTTGAGCTTCTCAGCATCAGCCTCTGGGAACTCCCGGCCAGCCTTTTTGGCAGTACGCTGTTTGGCACACAGAGCCTTCCGGGATTTGCGGTGCACACCAATCTGCTCCTCTAGTACCTTCAGCTGCATCTGTAGGAGCTGTTGGGTATGGAATAGCCACTCTTCATACTGCCGCTGGTCAGCCTCATCTGGAAAAGAAAGCTGGTGTCAGGACCAATAGAATGGTGATCCCAATTCCTCTTCCTTCAAATGCCTCAAGCCATTTTCTTTTAGGCTCCTCCCCATCCCCATACTCACTGATCACTCCCTGGGCAAAAGTGGGTGGATTGGGACGAGCCTGGGAGGGGTCACCAGCATTCCTCTCCTGAAATGAGAGACACTGCTGAAGGGTCATATTTCCATACCAGCCCCTAAGAAGGGTGGCCCAACAGCATGGGACACAAATTCCTACTCCCACCTGATCACTTACCTGGCCACTCCCAGCTGCTACGTGGTTCTGCAGATCACTGCCAGTCCCCCCTGAGAGCCTCTGGGCTAGCAAGGACACTTGCTGCCTAGAGTTCACCAAAGCACAGAAGATGTGTTAGTAATGGGGTCATTTGAAAGGCAAAGAGGAAAAACAAGGAAGGAAGGAGATCAGGAAGGAGAGGAGAAAGATTGGGAAAGAAAAGGTCCAACCGCCACCCAAATCTTACCTGTTCATACCAGGCGCTACTCCAATGCTGCCCTGAGCCATCACCTTCTTGATGCCTTTCAAAGCTACCATCTTGGCCTTTGCAATGGGATCAATGATATCTTCTGCAGCAAATTTGTCCAGGTCTGGAGAGGGAAGAACCAAGGGAGCTGGGCATTTGGGTCAATGTTCCATTCTATGTCTGCTATTACTTCCAACACTTTAACCTCTATCAAGCCAAGCAAAACAATGGCATTGCATGATGGAAAGACCAGGCAGCCTAGGTGACTCAGCTCTATTATTCACAGAACATGTGGCCCTGTTTGTGTTAGTAAAAGGTACTCAGTAAATATTTGTTAAACCAATATATCAATGTTACTTCACCTTTCTGAACCTCAGTTTACTCCACTATTTGGTAGAGATCATGACTCCCTATTCTGCGCATCTCATGTGGCTACTGAGAGGACCACATATGACAAGAATATGAGCACAGTTGACCCTTGAACAACATGGATTTGAACTGCAGGCTCGGATTATATGCAGGGTTTTTTTTTCATTAAATACTGTAAATGTATTTTCTCTTCCTTATTCTTTTTCTCAATAACATTTTCTTTTCTCTAGCTTACTCTATTGTAAGAGTACAATATATAATACATAAAACATGCAAAATATGTGTTAATTATGTTATCAATAAGGCTTCTAGTCAACAGCAAGCTATTAGTGGTTGTTTTTTGGGGAATCTAGTTATACACAGATTTAACTATGTGGGGGTCACCACCCCTAAGCCCATGTTCTTCAAGGGTTAACTGTCCATTTTACGACCTAGAAAGCATTCTTCAAAAGTAGTGTTCTTGCCCGGCCAGTATAGCTGATTGATTGAGCATCGACCTATGAACCAGGAGATCACAGTTCAATTCCTGGTCAGGGCACATGCCCAGGTTGCAGGCTCAATCCCCAGTGAGGGGCGTGCAGGAGGCAGCCAATCAATGATTCTCTCTCATCATTGATGCTTCTATCTCTCTCTCCTTTCTTCTCTGAAATCAATAAAAATATTTTTTTTTAAAAAAGTAGTGTTCTTAGAGCAACTAGTGCAGCCCAAGAACCCATCTGGCAAAGCCCTAGATGCCAGAGCTATTGTGGGCCTGACATGGACCACCTACATCCCACTCACCTGCCTGTCCTGGATGCTGGATAGAAAAAGAAAAGCAACCACCAAAAAAATCTAATCTTTCTAAAATCATACACATTGTATATTTCTCCACCACTCAGTAAATTTAACTGACTTCGCACTTTTTAAAGGACTAACCAAAATCCCTCCCCTGGTCTTTTGAGGCAGTAACACAGTTAAGAGGATCAGAGGGCCAGGGTTCAAACTCTAGCTCTGTTAGTTGTGTGATCTTGGGCAAGTTACTTAACCTCCATTCCTCATTTTCCTTTTCTATAATCAAAGATAATAATAATACCTATTTAATGACTTTGTTGAGATGATTAGATAATGAATGTACAGCACTCAGTACACAGATTGCAAATAGTAATTACTCAATAACTGCTATTACAATTTGAGGTCTTATGGTAGTACCCACTCACTCCCTCTACACCAGTGATGGCGAACCTTTTGAGCTGGGCGTGTCAGCATTTTGAAAAACCCTAACTTAACTCTGGTGCTGTGTCACATATAGAAATTTTTTGATATTTGCAACCATAGTAAAACAAAGACTTATATTTTTGATATTTATTTTATATATTTAAATGCCATTTAACCAAGAAAATCAACCAAAAAAATGAGTTCGTGTGTCACCTCTGACACACGTGTCATAGGTTCGCCATCACTGCTCTACACAAAGTCTACTCCAACCTAACCACTCACTCATTCTCCAAATATCCCCCATTGGCTCTCCTGCCAATATGGTTCCTGTTCTCAAGTCTTTTTATCTATCTGGAGTGTTTTCTCTTGCACCACTTCTCTCCAAGTCCTAATCCTTAGGTCTCACCACAGCTACAAAGCCTTTGCTAATCAGGCTTCATGTATTCATCCCATTCCCTCACTCAAACATCAAAATGCCTGCTATATGCCAGGCACTGTTCCTCCCTTCTTAAAAGCTACAGTGCTTCTGCCAACACTACTAGTATGGTATTTAGTCAAAGATTTATGTCCCACCTCCCTTAACTATGAATTACCTTATGTCTGTAGTCTCAGTGCCCATTTGTTGGTGACAGTGACCACCCCTGAGTAACTAAACCAGTGCTCCCAGCTGAGGTTACCTGTATCTGGGAAGAAGCTGTTCGCCAGCTGCTGCTGCATCGCCAGCTGTTGGGGTTTCATGCACATGGAGGGTGGCATGGTACCCATGGGCTTCTGTGCCAGCACTGGTTGTGGACTCTGCTGGGACACCAAGCCTGCCTGCCCTCCATGCTGCCCACTTATCATATGCCCTTGGTTGGACACCATGGCCAGGGATGGGGCCAGGCGCTGCTGAAGGGCATGAGCTGGTGGCTGGGTGGGCATCAATGGTTGGGCCAAGCCTGGCTGTCGGGAACCTCCAAGTCCCAGGGCAAGCTGTTGTTGGGGCCCAGCCAAAGTGGAAGAAGAGCCCTCATGTGGCAAAGACATGGCCTGGGCAGGGCCTGGTGTGGACAGTAGAGAATGCTGCTGTTGCTGCTGGACCGGCTGTAGCTGTGCTGAGAGCTGCTGTTTCTTCTGCAGCTCCTTCTTCTCATGCTCCAGCAGGTCTTCAATAAGCAGCGGTAACTCGCTAGCGACCAGGGAGCTCTCCATTTTGTCCAACTCATCCCCAGATGCTGCATGTCCACCAGGCAAGGTCAGGGCTCCGCTCTCTAATTCAAACTTCTCCAGCAGAGAGGACCCTCCTGGGCCACTCAGTGGGTTAGGGGTCAGCAGGTGAGCTGGTGGTCCTCCTGTGGCTCCAGTGTGCCCACTGCTAGAAAAGGGTCCTGTGCCCATCCGTGTGTCCCGGCTGCCCATCACACTCTGTCCTGGCTTCAGTCCCAGGCCTAGGGAAGTGGTGGCAGGTGCTGGCTCTACCTTGGGGTTGGTAATGGTGAACTGGCAAGGGGAAGGGTGGCGTCCACCCTCCTCCACCTTGGGCTTCACCTCAGGGAGCACTGGTGCCAGACGGGGCTCAGAAGCATCAGCAGCGGGGGGAGGGCGTTCCTCAGGGCCCAGGGGTCCTGGCTCCACCCCCCGCAACAGGGCCTCCCGCTCAGCCTTTTCATTGGCTGACTCCACCAGCCTCAGGTGCTCATTGAAGATGTCCTTCTTGTCTCCAGTGTCCAACTCAGGGTCAGTATAGGCCAATAGATCAAACTCATCTCCATTGAGCAGGTCATCCAGGTGGGGATCGTTGGTCTCCAGGTTTTCCAGGGTGCCCAGCTCATCATCTCCCTTGGCCACATCTACACCCAGGCCCAAGTGAGCAAGTTCATCATCCTCCAGGGCCTTGTGGGCATCAAAGTCATCATCCAGCTCAGGGTCCTCACAGGGTAATTTCCCAGCTTCCAAGACCAGAGGAGGGGGGCGGCCAAGCTCAGTGCTCGATGGGGGCCGGCTGACCAGCTCCAAGCCAGGGGGCAGGGTGGGACCTTTGGTGTTGGGCGCTGGATGGAGGCTATTGTTCAGTTCAGGGGCCAGCGGGGCTGAGGGTTTCTGTGGGGGAAGGCCTGATACCGTTAGACCACGAAGCCCTTCAGGAGCCAATCGGTGGGAGTCCTCACTTACAGGGTAAAATCGGGGTCTCTGAGGGGGACCCTGACCAGGAAATGGAGGCCCCCCAGGTCCTAGTCCTTTTTGTACATTGTGCCGCAACTCAATGAACTGGGCAGGGCCAGCTGGACCAGGCACTGGCTCGCCAGGGCCAGGCAGGCGAGTAGGAAGTCCTGCCAAGGGGGAACCTAGGTTTTGGCGGCCAAGTTCAGGCCCAGGAGTTGATGAAAAGCGAGAAGACATGGCAAGTCTCATGGAGTTTGCTGCTGTTGCTTGCTGCTGCTGCTGCTGCTGCCAGAGGTGTTGCTGCTGCTGCTGTAAGGGCAGGGACCCAGGATAGGGTGCTCGCTGATAGAAGGCTTGGGAGCCTCCCACCAGTTGCCTGGAAGAATATGCAGTAGTCAGTAAGATGAAGTAGACATTAAGATGAAGAAGAACTAGAACATAGGCCTAGGGCAGTAGGGAAGGGTAGAGTTAATGTGGCAAGGGGGAAGGAATAGGGGAGAAGAATGATACCGGAGAAGAATTAGAGAGGCAGGTAAGTCAGAGGCAGTACACAGAGGTGGTCAAGTCTGTTCCCTTGATTTGCCCCCAGTAACCCTGGAGCCTCACCGGCTATTCACATCCATAGAGGAAGGGGTGGCTGGTGGAGGTGGCCGCGAGAGTCGGTCATCACTTGGGAAAGCCCCTGGCCCTAGGATGGGGCCACCCAGCTTGTTTGAGGGCAGCCCAAGGCTACTCTTATCCTAGGAGAGATAAGAGGTAGATGAAGGTGGGGCCACCTTCAGTAACCTGGGCCCACCACACCTTGCCACCCTACCTACCTGGGTCCCAGCAAAGGGGGTCTGGCCTCGACTCAGCTGCTCAAAGGCAGGGTTGCTGGGCTCAGTACCCCAGTTCCCTGGAGGCCCCACTGCTCCTGCAGCTGCTGCAGCTGTTTCCTTCTCCTGCCGCAGGGTATTGCGCTGGATCTGTTGCCGAATCAGCAGCTCTCGCAGTCGCTGGCGCTGTGCAGAGAACAGAGAAGGGTAAGTCTATCGTACTCTAACCAGAGGGCTGGCACAGGTACAGTGGAGGTATGAGGGAGTCAGCTCCACGATGTCAACTCACCTGCCGTTGCTTCTCTAGCTCTGTCTGGCTGAGGCTGGAGATGCCTGGGTCCTGGGTACCTGGAAGTTCAGGTGCTGCCAAAGAGCCGGCCATTCCAGCTCCTGGGTCTTCTCGTTTATCGACTGGAGAGGTGATGCCAGCCCGCTGTGAGGCTCCATGGGGTGGGTAGGGGAGGGATCCATCGGGTACAGGTGGTGGTAGGACCGACTGGGGGCGTAGCGGGGACAGCCCATAGCCCTCTCCTGTGGACCCGCTGCTGGGTCCCAGAGGGCTACCCGATGGGTGGAAGTTCCCTGTGGCTACTGAGTAGTTTGTGCTTTGAGGCTTGCCCAAAGTAGGGCCAGGCCCAAAATGGCTGTTGATCCCGTGGGGTGGAGGGAGACCAGGCTGAGGGACAGGGGGCTTTAGGGAAGAGGGCTCCCCGACTGCCTGAGGGAAAGTGAAACGCATGGGAGAGGGCGTGCCCACAAATGCACCCGTCCCAGGGGATCGGGCGAAATTTGGGGGCTGCCCACTTGGGACCTTGGCATGGAGCTCACCTGCTGGCCCTGAGGGCAGGGCTGCTGGGAATCCCCCAGCCCCCAGTGGAGTGTGAGCTAGAGGCCCAGACTTAAAGGCAACTTCAGGGGGCTGGGGTCGGGGTGGCTTATGCAATGGGGCAAATGGGTCACGGGACTGAGGGCGAGAGGGTGGGCGGGAATAAGGGTCAGGAGACTGAAAGCGAGGGGTCACAGGAGATGGACAGAAAGCCTCAGCAGACAGAGGACGGGGTGTCAATGGGGACTGGGAGCTGGACTGGGACTGGGGACTAGCGGGCACTCGGGAGAAAGGGTCAGAGGGCAGTGATCGAGGGGGTAGGGCACAGCAGCTCTCAGGGGCTGGGGGCTGGGGCCGAGGGGTCAATGGGGGCTGAGCATAAGGGTCAGGGTAGGGGCCAGGGCGAAAGATATCCGAGTGGCTGGGGGGAGAAGGGGCCAAAGCCTGGGCAGGGGATGGCTCCTGGGGCCTTAGGCCCAAGCCCGGGCTCTGGGGCTCTACCTGAGATGCCCGAGGGGTCAGGGGAGCTTTAAAGACATCAGGTGCCTTTAACTCCAGGCTGCCCAGGTGGGGGCCTGAGGAGGGTGAGTCAACAAAGCCCAGGTTTGGAGGCCCATAGCTAGGAGAGGATGCCCCAAGCTCTTCCTTCTTCACCTCCAGGGCTTTCCGAGACTCCCCAAAAGGCGGGGGTGACAGCAGGGGCTCGGAAGCCTTGCCACCCCCTACTCCTGGGCTCTCAGGCACAGCCAGGTTGTCCAATGAGGGGCAGCGGGGTTTGAGGAAGGGGTCAGGTGTGGAGGGCTGGTGTCGGGGGGTGCCAGGTGGGGTAGTGTGGAATTCCCCTGGCTGGCCAGTCCCAGGACGAGATGAGGTGCCCAGCGTCGGGGGCTGCACAGGAGCCCCAGCTGGACTAGGATAGGGAGGATAGGTAGATGGTGCCGTAGGGAAGCGGGGCTCCAGAGCGTAAGCAGGGGCCAGTCCAAAGGGGTCCTGCGAAGGCACTTGGGCGGGCACCTGGGGTGGGAGCTTGAGGAAGAGCTCACCGGGCGAGTCGGGGCCAGGCACCGTGCCCGCCGGCGGCTTCAGGAACCCGTCCGCAGAGGTAGACAAGCCGGCGGGGGTAGTGGGGCTGCCAATGAAAATGGTGGGGGCCGCAGCAGGGGGCGGACTGCCCAGTGCCCCTGGCTGGGGGGGAATGCGGAGATGTAGGGCCGGTCGGTCAGTCTTACGGGCCATGTCGCCCACCTTGGTCTGCTTGTTGATCTGGCTCTCAGCCTGCTACGGAGGAGACCAGGCACAGAGCAGTCAGGCTGCTGTGGACAGGCCCTACATCCCCCTACCATCACAGAGGCCACCTGCTACAAGACATCAATGGTGCAGCCTGGTGGGGCCCCCACTCACCTTTTGCACCTTGTTGATGCGGTGAGCCGCCCGGTTATCTTTGGCCTTTTGCTAAAGGATGGAGGACACAGCCTTAGGCCTAGGGCTCAGCCTCATGCCCAGCCCCCATCCTCACATCACTCACATTCCCTACCCAAAAGCTGATCCCTTCTAGCCCAGATGCTTTAGGAGTGGGGAATGGAAAGAACTGAAATTTCCCCCAAATACCTCCCCCCGCTCAGTTCCCAGTCCTGCTGACTCAGGCTTCCTTCTGTCTCACCAGATAGGGGGCTTTGTCAGCAGCTGGAACTTTTCTCCAGAGCTTCATGATTTGTTTGCAACGGCTAGACCAGTCTGGAGGACAGAGGGATTGTATTAGGAAACTTGGCAGGTGGCCCCTGCAACTGCCATGTTACCAGGTTGTTGTCTCCCTTGCCCTCGCCCCACAGGTACCTGGGTAATCTTGCTTGAGATTGGGAAAGTTAATGTTGGCATACAGCACAGGCGAGATAGTGGAGAGTTGGCCCAACTCCTCATCCTTCTCCCAGCGCTGAAGACTCCGCTGGTTATAGGAGAGCCCGTCGCCCTCACCCTCCGTGGTGGGGGTGGTGGGGGTGGAGGGCGTGGTGCCTCCTGAGCCTGTCCAGGGACTGTCTGGTTCACCTGGTTCTGGGCTAAAGAAGCCCCCGCGCTCCCTGGGGCGCAGGGGCAGAAAGTCACAGGGGGCAGGGTTGCCACACCCCAACCCAGACAAACTGCCCAGGGGCCCCAGGCCAAAACCCTGCCCCAACAGAGGAGGGCCACTAAGAAGGAGGTGGAGAGAAAAAGGGGGAAGTATTACTACAGCAGCATCCAGGAGTCCAAGGTTCCCTCCCTTGGCATGAACCCAACTGGAGGGAAGGGACTATGGGGATGGCCCATGAAGATTAAGCATAGATACCAACCTAGAATCCAAGAATGGGGACTGGCAGAGGCCTGGATAGGAGTCCATTGGGCTGCTGGAGGGGAGATTGCCCAAAGGGAGTCCACCTACAAGAGGCACAGGATCAGAGAAAGGGAGCAAGTGGCCCATCCTGGGGGCAAGCTTGGCCGTACCTGCCCACTAGTCTTCAAACCACCCGTATCACCTTGAAGAAAGGGCCTCTGCAGCGGTGTACGGCTGCCATCTAGGCCAGGGGTTCCACAACCCAGATGCTGCTCTCGTTCAGAACCTAGAACGTCCTTGAAGAGCTGCTGCAGGTCCTTGGATTCTATCTTGGGCAGTTCTATAAGGGATTGAGGGAGGATGCTGCTGAGGGAGACTGGGGAGCTGAGGGGACACCACACATCTACAAATAGTCATGGCCGGGGCAGGTGCCCAGGACTCCCCACTGTATAGATGAGAGTCTCACAAGCAGAATCTTCTCCTTCTCCCACAGAGGACCCTTTATACATGAAGAGAGTAGGTCACAGCCTCACCTTCTGTAGGAATCCTGTCTAAGTCAGAGCTAAGCATCCCTTCTCCCGGGGTTCCTGGCTTCTCGGGGTCACTGGGCACTGGGGATGCCTTTACACCCCCATCCTCAGGTCCTGCAATGAGAAGGAGAAACCCTTCAGCCAAGGCCTTTATGGAGGTACCACACTGACCACAGAAGGCATGGAAAAGTTTGACAGAGGCAAAACCAAGCTAGGATGAAGTCCTCCCAGCAGGCCTCACCTGGTGTATCAGCCTTGCCCTCAGCACCACGGGATTCTTCATCTGCAACCTCTGTACCATCATCTCCTATAAGCAATAGTCGCCATTCCAGAGATGTCCCACATCTGACATCCAGAATGGGTCTCCAGCTCCACAGGCCAGGGCCCTTGGCCTACCCTCAATTCCTGGAGACCAGCCCATCCCCCACCAAGTTCTCTTCCCAGCTCCTAAGCACAGAGGAAAGTTGGGTCCCTTCAGACCTCTTTACCACCACATGACTGACCTTTCTGTAAGGTGGGG
This sequence comes from Myotis lucifugus, assembly GCF_000147115.1. Classification (NCBI taxonomy): domain Eukaryota; kingdom Metazoa; phylum Chordata; class Mammalia; order Chiroptera; family Vespertilionidae; genus Myotis; species Myotis lucifugus. The sequence continues at coordinate 2,928,274 of NW_005871139.1, forward strand.
AGCTCCTTCCTATCTGAGCCTCCATCCCCCTTGGCTTTTGGGGTTCCTAGTGCAAAGCTTGGCCGGCCCATCCCAACTGCAAAAAGGGCCTTCCGGCTCAGGTCCAACAGCTCCTTCCCAAAGAAGGCCTCCTGTGGGAAGAGGCAGGGAGAAATAGGCTTCTTCATGTTCTGCAGGGAGAATTCCCTGCACCCTTCAGAGCCTAAGGCCCACCTGCAGGTAAGCAGGAAACATGTCCTCTAGTTTGCTCTTCTTGCGCCCTCGCCGCTGCTGCTTCTTCTTCTCTTCTGCATCTGCTGGGCTCTGTTCCACAGAGCCCTCTGCAGGCAGGTCAGTAGGCATCACTGGGGACAGAATGGGAAGTGTCAACTTCTCTAGGGACACTGAGCATGCTGCTCCCAAGTTGGCCTGAGGATGCTTTCTGCCTATTCTCTCCCCCAAAACCAACTGGACCCACCACCCTCTCAGCCCTTTGAGTGAGCCCTCCTCCGGGCCTCCCCGGCAGTGCCCTATAGGTCCTGTGATCCCCACCTTCTCCCAGGCCCCACTGGAGCCCTCACCCGTCTCACCCTCGTCGGGCTGCCCATCCCCACTCAACACCTCCGCCTGTGCAGCAGGCCCCTTTTTCACACGTGTGTGGGATTTCCGCTGTCGCACCATGAAACCACCAATGCCTATGAGGAGGCAGAGCTGAAGTTGAGAAGCCACTAGGGACTGGGTGAGCCACCCCTCCCCACCCCATTCCCCATCCCAGGGCCTCACCAGGCCGATAGGGTTTGCGTTTGCGTTTTTTACTCTCCTCAGTCTCCTCCTTGCCAGGTTCTACATCAGGGCTGATGGGGCCCTCCAGTTTAATTTCACACTCCATGTGCTCCACACCACCTGCGTTATTTAAACAGAGGAGATGGAGGCAGAGCAGAGGCGTGGGCCCTTTAACTCTGTCATCCTGCCACCCAAGAACAGAGAGCTGAGTGCCTTGCCAGAGCCATTGGACAAGACCAACAGTGGCCTGAGGATGATCAGGAATGACAATGCTGCTCCCTCCCAACATCCAACTCTTACAGGCACGCTCCCGCTACTTTGGCAGATTCCCCAGCCTTACCTTCACCCTTGAGCAGCTCTTCAGTGTCTAGGTCCCCATCCTTCTTGTCATCAGGGCCAAGGGCATCTGAGGGCTCAGAACCTTCCAGCCCAGCCTCGCCTGGGAGGCCAAGCCGTCCTCGCCGCTGGCGCCGCTTGTGTAGGGGTGACATGGTAAGGTTACGCAGCACAGCCATGCCAGTTTCTGTCAGCCACACACCCTCAAAGCGAAAGTACTGGGGCTCTGCACAAAAGGGAAGAGCATGTGACCCCAGGGAAACCAGAACTCCAAGTTTCAGCCTAAGTCCCCAGCTGGGACAAAAGCAGTGAGAGAGAGACAGACCAGACCCTGGGGCCTGAAGGGTGGAGAGGACTGGTCACCACTGGGTGCTAGCTAAGGTTCTAATTCTCCATCAATGACCTAGGAGGATTCAGGCTGCTACTGCAGAAGCCTGACTTTGCTCATGATTAACCCTAGGTTCACCAAATATGTTCTCTAGCTGTCTGGGGCTGGAAGTGCTCCTACTCGCTGAATGCCAGCACACAGTGCCCCAGATGCCAGGAGCAACACCTACATCATGATGGAGGAGATGGCCCCAGCCTCTTCAGTGAGGAAACAGCAGTGTCCTGTGCTCTCTGGAGGCGACACTCTGGTAGTACAGAGGCCATGTTTCCTGGTGGAAGGAACTCTGCCTGGGAAACTAGAGGCCTTGGTTGTAGTCATAACTTTGTCAATAACCTAGTGGGTGACCTTGGGCAGGCTACTCAGTCTCTCTGGGTCTTAGTTTCCCCCTCTTAAAATGAGATAAAGTTAGGGGGGTGGAGCTGGACTAGACAGTGTCTAAGTTCTCCTTGGCTTCGGCACTCAGAATTTCACCTGGCTCTTTCACCTTCATAGGCACCAACTCTGGAGGCGCAACAGGTGCTGTGGAGAGAAGGACAAACCAAGGCGGTTTGAGGCCCTGTCCCAAAGCAAGGCACCCCAGTCCTGACTCCTCCTCTCCTTCCCTAGCATTTGGTACTCACCAGCAGGCTTAATTACATAAGGCTGGCAGGAGACACAGTCAAAGCCCTCATCGGCTGCCTGCTCCACATCATCCTCTGTGAAGAGGCTCTCGCAGCCGGCATGCATCCACCTGGAAGAAGGAAGACATGAGGAGATAAACCCAGACAATGCAAAGCTGAGGATAGGAAAGAGGGAGCCAAACCAGGGGAAAGGAGCACCCTCACCGTTCACAATGGCGGCACTGGATCAGAAGGTCCTCTTCCACGTATGGGGCATGACAGATAGGGCAGGTCACCAGGCTGGCACAGGGCCCGCAGTGTGTGTAACTGTTCTGCCATTCACAGTGGAAGCCAGGGGAGGCGGCTCCACACTGCATACAAGACACACACCTAGTGGGAGCAGAAAGACCCTCAGCACCTAAGCTACCCGAGGCAGCCAGAGGTGCCCCTCATTGAAAACCATGTGTCCCAGCCTGGTCTTCTAAACCCAACCTGTCATGTGTTCACCATCACATCTACTCTGACGTATCAGGCCCAGGCCCCTCTGAAGATCCTGGGTCTCCTTACCACTTGCACTTCCAGCCGCCCTTGGGCACGGTGAGCAGTGGGGGGTCCAGGCAGTAGGTGTGGTAGCTAATGTCACAGTCATCACAGAGCAGCAGGCGTGAGGGGTCTGAGGCCTGGCCGCATACCTCACACACGATGCACTCCACACAACGCCAGCCTTTTAATAGCATCACCTTGGTGATCTGGTACAGAAGATGACATTTCTCAGGGTGTGATGGAGAGGAGAGGGCAGACTTCTTAGGGGAGGATGGGACTTATATGGGTTGGGCTGGAGGACCCCAATGCCCAGGCCAGACCTCCATTTGAGCAAATAAAGGCTATGCAGAGCACCCTCACCTCAAAAATATGTAGTGACTCTATACTTAGGCTCCCAGGAACCTCTCCTGGCCACTGCCTCATTATGCATGGACTGGCAACCTTTTACTAGCCAAGTCCCCAACAAGATTATGGATAGGATTAGATTGTATTTCCTCCAATTTTTCTTGAACATTTAAAAACCTGCTACTAATGCAAGTTAAGGAATGTTAGCAGTGGACAAGTTCTAAATGAATATCAAACTGACTAAGTGAACAACAAGCTGACTAATTATGCTTGAGTCAAAAACACTGCTTTCTCTTTGTGGACATTTGCTTATGATTTTCATTTTACATTTTATCTTCAGACTATATCATGCTTTCTACTAGTAAAGTTCTCATAGTTTCTATGATGGACTGAATCATACCAGCAACTCATGGTCTACCACCAAAAAACTAAAAAGACCACTACCAATTCCAAAGTATTTTTCCCCCAAGATGAGTCTGATAATCACTGGTGACTGAAGAATGACTTTTACTATCAAAGGCCACTTTAAGTAGTGTGGGGGCCTGGGATAAGAAATAAGTGACCCAGTTCCCCAACCCAGGCCTCTTGGGCTCTGAACTTACCTTGCTGTTGACACAGTATGGGTGATAGCACTGCGAACACTGGGAACAGGCAAGGAGGTGGCCCTCTGCCCCCCGGCCAAAGCTGCCACATACTACACACATGTCCTGGGGAAATACACAGAAACCCAATGTCCAACTAGGTAGGTCTCCTTTTCCCACTCAGTCCTGGCAACTAACTACAACTCTAATCTGAGGGAAGGAGTCAGGGAACCAAAAGCCCAACCCCTGGCCTCAGGACACTGTGAGCCATCATGGGGCCCTGTTCCTTCTTAGCTTGATGCGTTGCCTAGCTGGTGTGGCTCAGCGGTTGAGTGTCAACCCAGGAACCAAGTGGTCACCGGTTCAATTCCCAGTCAGGGCACATACCTAGGTTGTGGGTTGGATCCCTGGAGGCAACCAACTGATCAATGTTTCTCTCTCACATCTCTCTCTCTAAAAATCAATAAACTTATTTTTAAAAAAATAGCCTGATATGGGTAAAAGTAAGAAACAAAAGGAGAAGATGGGTAAAGATTGGTGAGGCTGAGAGAGGAACATATGTGCCAGTATTCTATCAGCTTTGTGGGATTATTCAGGTGAGAACATACATAAGCTCCCTTCAACAGGGCAGAAATCATTTCTTCCTTTTCACTGCTATATCCCTAGCTCCTAGATCAGTGCCAACCTCAGAGGTGACACTCAAGAGAAATCTGATGGATAGATAAAAAAATGAACAATGTGATTCCAATTCACTGTTTTCTGATTAGCTGGTAGAGAAGTAGGTCTTTGATTTTCTGCATCTGCTCTCCCACCTAAAAACATACACCCAATATGAGTCTGCCAGTCACATATGGTACCTGCATTAGGACAAACTTGTCTGTATTGGAGAAGAGAACCACAGTATTTTGCATGGTGTCGTCATCATCATCTTCCTCCTCCTTGCTGGGAGAGCTATCGATATCAGCAACCTTATAGGCAGAGAGTTGTGGAATGTGAGGCAGCTAAATCTGCGCCAACTAAGCTGCTTTCCTCTTTGGTACTGGGGGAAGGAGGTATGAACCCCTGGCTAAATGAAGGCCAGAAGTGAGACTAAGAAGCAGAAGAACACCCCAGCTCCCAAACTGGGCCTCAGCCCAACAGCAGAGATTTCAGAGAAGCCTGGGGGCCAAGTGGACAGAAGGAGTAGACAGAGCGGACAGGCCCTAGGCTAGCAGGCAGGCAGGTGAGCGTGCAGGGGACTGACAGGATTAAAGGATGTTTAATCTTGAAAGAGCCAGCTGAAGCATGTTTGGGGGATGGGAAGCCTCTCCTTACTACCAGAGTCTCAATGGAAGAAGTGGTTGATTTTAGCCGGGCCCGTCCTCTCCCACGTCCTCCATGTGCTCCTCCACGTGGCCGGCGTCTTCCTGGGAAACTACTGCTGCGACCCTGAGTGAAGGAAGTGGATAATAACAGGGAGAAGTTGAGGACTAGTGTGTTGGGTCCACAGGTTTAGAAGGAAGAGAAGAAACTAATGGACAGAGCATAACAGGTAATAAAGGCCAGGAGTCCCAGCAGAGCAAGGGAAAAGCTAACTCTCAGACAGCAACAAGTAGGTAGCTCTTCTCCCAGGCAAAAGTGGCCAAGTGGTACAATGATAAAAATACTGGTGTTAAAGGCCCGAGTTTCTAGTTGATTCTATTACTGAGTAACCATGAAGCTGGGAAAGTCACTTCCCACTCAATGTATTAGTATTCTCCTTAATAAAATAAGAGTGGACTAAAGGAGCCCTGACAGTCTAGAATTCAATAAGCCAGGCGGGAAGGTATTAGTGACACAGGATTGTACCTCTGACGTTATTAGCATGAAGTTGACGACATCCAGTGACTGGATAGCCCCTTACCTGTTTGATGCGGGAACGAGCTGGGGAGCTGCGCCGCTTCCCCTTGTCCCCTTCAGCTTTGCCTCCACTGACAGCTGTCCCAGTATCACACAACAGTGAGTCATCAGTCTCTGGCAGAGAGTCAGTACAGAGCCGAAGGGAGCCTTCATCTCGAGCTGGACTAACATCTGTAGATACCCCCAACTCCATAGACAAGGAGCCGCCCCCCTCGGGGTCAGGAGAGCCCAGCAGGGGCTCTGAGCCAGGAAAACTGGCACTGGCATCGCCCTGGCTCAGATTGGAGATCTCATTAACGATGTCGGATTTGATGAGAACAGGTGGGGTAGGGGCCACTGGTGCACGTGGCTCCTCTTGCTCTTCACAGGGTGAGCCCTGCCCTGTCTGCTTGCACTCTGGGCCATAGACCTCCATAGGGGTCACAGGGGCCAGCTCCTCGGGGTCCAGGAGCACAGGGGAACCCTTAAGTTCACTAGCCAAACTGCCAGGGGTCTGTCCAGCCTCTGGCTGGGAATCAGGAGTGTCAGTCCCATCCAGAGGGGCTGTGTCTTCCCCCATGCCAGAGAAGTCTTCCAGGGCTGGGGCAGGACTGGGTGCAGGGCAGGAAAGGTTCCCCATGGGGGAGGGGAGAGGACTAGTAGGGCTAGGCTCCAAGGCTGGGCACTCGGGTTCTGGGGCTTTCTCAATCTCCATCTCAGGCGGCTCGGCCTCATGTGAAACCTCCATTGCCTTCTCTATGGGACTCAGTGGGGAGGGAATGGACAGTGGCAGAGCAGGAGGAGAGCACTGTGAAGGAGGGGAGTTCTGGGGAGGTAGGGAATGCTGGAGGAGTGGAGAACACCGAGGGGGAAGGGGCTCCATCAGGATGGGAGAGGCCAGTCCCATTGGGGAGCCTGGAGATGGGGGAAGGATCATAGGGGGTACAGGCTCGGGGTCAGTGCAGTTAGCTTCCGGTGGAGGGCTAATGGGTGTCTCTAGGATGGGGGCAGCCAATGGTGACTCAGGGTCACTGTCCCCTTTGGCACCAAAGGGGTACTCTAACTCCCCCAAAGGAGAGAGGGCTGGTGGGGCTACAGCTGTGATAATGGGTGAGAGCGGAGGAGGAAGTGGATCTGGAAGGAAAGAGAAAAAGGGAGGCTCTTAGATTAGATGTGCCATTAAGAATCAAGACTGTCCCAGAGAAAGAGGGTACTAACATCCCCTTACCTGGTGGCATCAGCTGAGGTGACAAGGATGGCTCCCTAGTTGGGGACAACGGTAGCTCCTCAGGCAGAGGGGACAGAGGTGGTACCCTAGGCTCAGACAGAACCGGCTCTCCCAGTAAGCGGGATAAGGTTGACTACCCCTGCGGGAGGAACAGCGCCAACCCCCCCACCGCTCAGCAGATGTGGGGTTCCCCCAAGGGGCTCCTCATTTCAAGGGTACCGGCATTGTTCCCCTTCCTC
>NW_005871139.1:2936327-2962932 GCF_000147115.1 Myotis lucifugus
TACGCCGAGTCTCCCCGGTGGCGGGGTCCGGCTGACTCCTCAGGTGGTGCGGACAAGCGTGAAGCCTCGGCTGGTGGGGAGAGGGGAGACTCCTCTGGTGGGGGGGACAGGGGAGATTCTTCAAATGGTGGGAACATACGCGATGCCTCAGGTGGTGGAGACATGGGTGACTCTTCAGGTGGAGGAGACATGGGTGACTCCTCAGGTGGTGGAGACAGGCGAGATGCTTCAGGTGGTGGGGAAGTGGGTAATTCCTCGGGTGGTGGGGACAGGGGAGACTCCTCAAATGGTGGGTTCAGGGGTGATGCTTCAGGTGGTGGGGACAGGGGTGTCTCAAGTGGAGGAGATGGGGGTGACTCCTCTGGTGGAGAAAAGGGTGACTCTTCCAGTGGAGAAAAAGGTGATGATTCAGGTGGGGGAGACAGAGGAGACTCCTCAGGCGGTGGAGAGAGGGGTGATTCCTCAGGCGGTGGGGATAGACGAGATGCCTCAGGCGGCGGGGATGTGGGTGATTCCTCAGGTGGTGGGGACAGGGGCGACTCCTCAGGTGGGGGCAGCAGTGGCATCTCCTCATTTAGGGGGGCCTCCAACTGTGGCTCAAGTTGGGCCCCTGCTCTCCCTGTAGATATAACATACTGTGCTTCTATCTAGCTCAACTCCACTCCACAGAAAGTACAGAGTCTAAGGCAGAGCAGAAACTGTCCCTTACCACAGAACAGAAGGGGACTTTCATGGACCCTCAAACCCTACTCACCTAGTGGTTTGGCTTCACATTGCAGGGGCCCCGGTTCCTTGGGTTGCATAGAGGTCACGTGCCCACCCTTTGGCTGCCCTTGGCATGCAACGTACAGAGCATCGGGCTCATCAGTGGGGGTATCGCCAGGCTCTGGGGGTGAGAATCTGCAGAGGGTACAGGGGAGTAGGCATTGTGGCTCTCATCAGCTATCAACTCCTAGAGAGTGTACTGGGGTAAGGCATGAATGCCATGGGTTGTACTGCCCATCTTAGGGCTCCCTCTGCCAATCTCAGCACTTCCGATCCCGCAGTCCAATCTCTTTCAGTCCACACTACTTACCTGCTACAGACAGCAGAACGCTGCTCAGCAACAGAACTGATAGGCTGTCCTCCCTGGGTTTTGTGACAGCGATAACAGAGTGAGTAGTTCTCGAACCACTCAGAGTTGGGATTCAGCTCTGCTGAGCCTGCCCCACAGGACCGGCATACCCGGCACGCCTAGAGAAAGGAGAAAGCAAAACAGCCATCAGTCAGACAGCAGAGACTAGAGGGGAGCATGGGACTTGTCACAACAGAGAAACTCCAGATGTTATAGGAGGCAGAATTAGAAGAGTAAGGCAGGATCAAGGACCCTCACCTTGCACTTCCAAGAGTGAGCAGGCAGTTCTTCCATAGGTGGTTTTAGGCAGAAGGTATGGTATCCTTTGTCACACGTCTCACAGACCAACATCTTAGAGTCATTCCCAGGTTTCCTGCAGAGACAGGGCACATAACAGGGTCCCTCCCTGCCCTTGTTTTTAACCCTAAGCTGTGCTTTGCCTAAGGCTTTCCTCCTGCCTTCCCCTTCTTACCTGCAGGCTTGGCACACTTTGCATTCAGGGCACTGCCAGCCAGCACGCTTGCGGGCAGTCAGAGCAGTGTCCAGGCAGGCCCCATGATAGTGATGCCCACAACTGGTACAGAAGAACAGGTCACACAATTCCCCTGGTCCCTCACATACTGCACAACGAGCCTCCTCTGCAGTCAAAAGGGACAGAGAACACAGGTCAGATATGGATTCCTTGCAGGTCTCAGGACAGTGCCGTCTACATAACAGGCATTCCATGGACCAGAATGAACAAATACACAGTTACTAAGTGTCTGCCTAATATATGCTAGGCATTGTTCTAGGCATTGCAGACATCATAGTAAATAAGACAGGCAAAGCCCCTGCACTCTCAAAGTTCGCACCTATTTTAATGAGGCAGAATGACAGTATAAAATTACCATCGTTGATAGTGCTCTGCAAAGTACAAACCCCAGGCACTCTTGACCCCTCATTGCCTGATGTACAAAGAGCAGGACTTCTCACCCAGATGTGCGGCACCCTCACTGTGCTCCGGGCATAGCAGCTGCAGTGTTTTCATGGATAAGAAGGAACCGCTGGCAGTGGCACAGGGGAAGTGGTAAAGCCGTGGGCATCCAGGTGAGCGACAAGGGATGGAGGCACCGAGCCTGGTGCAGTGGGAGCAGCGCTGCCAGGGTGGAAACAAAGCCTCAGTGCCAGTCAGCTCACTCCAGAGCAATATATCAGGCACTAGCTCTGCCCCACTATGCCCACTGCCCTTCTAATTCTACCCTGACTCTCAGAAGCCCAATAACCCTGTCCACCCTGCCCTTTACCTATGCAATCCCCTGGCCCCAGCCCCACCTGTGAGATCCCTGAGAAGATGGCCTTGTCCACACCACATAGCTCTGGGCCCCCCTTCCCCCATACACCGGCCGACCACACGGCACACCAATGGTGAGCCCAGCAGGACCCTGTATAAGTAGAAAAAGGCAAACAGAAAGGAATGAATTAACAAAAAGGTGATCGCTGGCTTTGGACCACCCAGCCCCTACCCTCTTTCCTGCCCAGGTCCGTTACTTACCTCCAGGCTCTCCTAGGTGGGCAGGTGTCAGGCCCTCAGGGAAACCAATCTGTGATAGGTCCTCACTGGGCAGTGCTGCCTCACTGTGCTCTGAGTTCCCCCCAGGAGACACCACTGGACACCGGGGCCAGTCAAATGGCAACTCAAAGCGCCGTAGCTCCCGCTGCCCATGCAGACTGGGCTCCCCGCAGTTACAGAGAGCACAACGCCGCAGTGGACCCCCACTGTGGACACACAAGCATCAGCACCATGCCAGGCCCCTGCCCACAGTCATCCCCCCATACCCCCCGACAACCCCATGATTTAACACACTTGTGCTTCCCAAACACTCATTTTCCTAAATATTCCTCTTGAATGCCCCCAGAATCTCAAATCAAATCCTTTTGTACCCTTATGTCCTCATTTCCCCAAACTAGTTACCTGCGGTCCTGAGGTGGTTCCTGAGGCCTGAGACCCCCAGAAGTGGGCACAGATACCTCCACCACATGTGGGTTGGGAAGGTCTGCCTCAGTGGCACCTGACTCCTCAGAGGCTGCATGTCCATCAGCTGAACGAACAAACAGAGAAGCATACATCAGCCATCATCCACTATTTAAATACTAGTCTAGTCACCAGACCTATGAGATTATCTAAAACCGTTGGTGGATCACACTGAGGGCATTTTGACTTTTGTCCCAAAGAACAAAGTCCTTCAATTACCCATCTATTAGACAGACTTAGCTCCTGTCCTTGTGCCAGGACTAGAAATTTAAGGTTGTCTGGGATTAGCAGAAAGCTGTCAGTAAACCCAAAATTTGCCCTACTCACCTGCCGGTTCTGAATCTTTATCCTCACCAGGCGGCTTCTGGCTATCCATCCCTCTCTCCGACTGGGCAGGGCCCTCTCGGGGAGACCTGTCAAAGCCAAAAAAGATATCTGTATGCTCAGAAAGTCTCTCCACTAAACACTTTTCCCAGAATCCTAGGAGGAATGCAGCTAATGGTATCTAGACCTTACAGAAATCAGAACAAAGCCATACTTACAATTCCTGCACTAATGACAAAAGAGTTCTGCCTAACCTTTATCCCACTGCCTACTTCCTCCCCAGATAAACACTGACCCTCTTCTCCAACTCTGGATTCTCAGAGGATCCCCTCCCTTTTCTCACTTCCTAACTCCTAAGAGTTCCCAGGGCAATAGCATCCAACTAGAAGCACATCCAGTCTACAGCTACAGTAGCGTCCTTTGCCTCACATCTGAGTTCTGGGCTTCTGGTGGGCCCTACCCCTATCCTTTTCCCTGAGGCCTCAAGTCAGCTACCATCCTAGAAGTCTGTCAGTGCCAACCAATGGGTAATCATAATCCAAGAAGTCTGAGTACAGCTGAAATCCCTCTCCCAGAGACAGAGTCTGGGGTCTTGCAGGCTGTAGAACACGTTACTGAAACTAAAGCCCAGGTATGGATAGATCTCCCCAACCTCCACTGGTTCCAACCAGGACAACCCAATCACAACATAAGAAACTCCCCAATTTCTACCCACTGCCTATCCAAATCCAGCTCAGGCCTGGCCCCTGCAGCAACTGAACTCAGGATCTCACCCAGCCTGAAGTCCTCAGGTTGTTGCCCTTAGCAACGCCAACTGCCCTTCCTCCTAAGATATCCCTAGTAGTTAACAGAAGTGGGCCTTAAGAGTCACTGAGCATGTGTAGCCAGGCCTGAAGCTAGGCATGCTGGGAGTTGTAGTCTCAGGAAGCACACTGCCACTTGGAGGAGTTCTAAACAGGACAGGACACAGCCCAGCAGAGTAGCTTCCTTCCTCTTCTGTCAACCAGGGTTTCCACACGCACTATGGGGGTGTGGAGTAACGGTCCCCTCTTCTAAAATATGCCTGCCTATATCAGAGCCAAATGAAACAAACGTTAAAGTTATACATAAGAAGATTGAGACCCACATCTTTGGGCATATTTTCCTAAACCTCAGAGAGAACTAAACACAGCCCAAAAAAGAAAGAAGAATAAGAAAAATTACAGAGTAAAGTAGAAAAAAGGGTTCCTACAGAAGGAAGGAAAGGGATAGGTGCCAGCAGCTATTAGTGGTATCTAAGGTAAGGGCTTAAGCAGAGAAAGAAAAGTATAGTATTCCCAGGGAAGGAGGAGGGTGGGGAGAATCCCTAAAACAGAACTCTAAATAAAATTTGAGAAGTTTATCTCTCGCCTTTTCGACTCCTTTTGTTTAACCAGAGGGGTCACATACAAACCTTAGCAAGGACAAGCCCCTCTTCTCAAACCAACTACCAAATAACCTTGTCAGCCACTTGGGGTTGAGTGACTGGGGCAGATGAGACAGGGGAAACCCTCAAAGGTGCCCAGGATCAATAAATCAATTACTTTAAGAACCACAATATTAGTCTTCATTCCCTGAACTCACACTCCACTTCCAGAGATTAATAATGAGCCTCTGTGACATGTCACAGGAAAGGAAATTTTATTTTATTCCCCCCAAACTATCAGAATCTACTAGATTAGGAAAGTGAAGTATCACTTGATGCCTGTTCCCTCCATTCCCAAACCATCTCTTCCCAAAACCTACCATACAACCACACCTGAAAGGAAAGCAAGGTGGTTATCTGGCAGGCCCAAGAAAAGCTGCTCTGGAACTTCAAGGGGCCCTTAGAAGCCACCTATGAGAAGCAGGGGCTGGAGGTCAGGGCACCAGCCAGGCTCCTCTTCCTGTTCAGTCATTCAAGGCTTGACCACACCCAGAAAGCTTCAAAATTTCCTAAATATGTGAATTTTACTGTATGCCCCCAAAGATCTTCCACCTGCTCTGCTCTTAAAGTTAAGTCCAAAGGAGTCACAAATAAAAAGCAACAGTGATAATACAGTGGGTGGGAGGAAGACTGCCTCACACAAGGCCAGAGGGACAAATTCCTCTGCCCTCCCCCGAGCACAGCTTGAGGAGGTACAGAAACCACCTGCATCCAGCCTTGGGAGACAGAGTACCAACATCCTCCAAAGCCACAGCCTCACTCATGGAGCCACAGAAGAAGAGAGATCACAAAGTGAAGAAGAGAATGTCCTCCAAGCTGCACTGTATCTAGGGGTAACTCCGAGAAGCCTGAGCCCCATTTCCCTACCCCTGCAGTCTAGCACCTGCACCCCAATGCTGAGTCCCAGCTGACAGGCCCCTGAACAGATCTAAACAAATAAATACCACAGGTTCCCTGTCCCATCATTCACAGCCAGAAACCACACACACATATATACATCAAGGGTTTTTTCACTAGTTCTAAAATGAGCTAATGCCTGGCTAGGCTTCCTCTGGGTAACTAGAGATCCCCAGAAGTACAGATCTAGGGAGTAAAACTGTGCTGGCTCCCCTTAGTCCTAGGCCTAAGAAGCCCAAAACAGCAAGGAAGAAGACAGGGTGGCACACTTTCCTCTCTGCCTCTATCCCAGACCAATAGCTTTAACTCCATTTTCCCAGCCAAGGGGGAAATGGAGGCTTGGAGGGGTGAAAGGCTGAAGCAGGCTCTTGAGTGAACAACTTCTGTAGGACTCAGGACTTCCTGGTTCCCAACCTGAGAATCAAACCACACCTCTCCCCACCCTCATTTTGGGTTGACCCTCTAGGAAGAATCCAAATGGCAACACTAGTCCTGTAGACCCTCTATCTAGACCAGCAGTCACCAACCTTTCGGACCACCAGTGATCCGCGGACCACCGGTTACTCAAGACAGTCCCTGGGTAAACCTGAGGCAATCCACAGCTAACAGCGAGAGGCCCCTCCTAAGGAAGTTCACTGAGGACAGACAACAGGAGGGGTCTTCCATAGGAGGCAGGGGCAGAGAGCATGGGTGACAGCTAACCTCACTCTACCACCCCTGTGCCACCTCCCACCTTGGGGTTAATATCCAGAAATCTTTCAAGGGCAAAATCCCTATTTTCTCCTTCCCAAGACCAGGCTCAAAGAGATCTAGCCCATGTATGTATGTTTCAGGGGGTGGAGTGAAGAAGTAAAACACACCAGCCAAATCCCGGCTGGGCAGCATGACAGCTGCGAGAGGGGCTGTCCCAGCCCAGGGCCCAGAGGCATGAGGCTCATGCTGCACTCTTCCTACACTCACATGTATACCCCTTCTCCTCAGTACCTCCGGACTGGTTTGGAAACACTAGCTTCTGCAGAAAGAAACTCTGCAGATCATTTCTCCTCCAAAGAGATACAGTAAGGATTGGGACAGGAGCAGAGGGCCAGTTAACATTCCCTGATCAAAAAGGGTTGGAGAGGTTGGGATGGGCCTGCAGGATTGGCCAAAGACTTAGGAGCAACCAGCTCACCACACCAGGTCCTGAGAAAGCGGGAGACAAAAGCCATTTTTTGCAGCCCACATTCGCAGGGAGCAAATCTCAACTGCCTCCTCCATAATCCCCTAGAGATTATGTCCATCCTGAGAGGAGGGGAGGCAAACCAGGCTAAGACAGCACTAGGCCTCCCTGCGGTCACTTTGCCAGGCAGGGGTAGTTTAAAGTTGACCAGCAAGGCCGGACTGCCCCCAGCCCCACCTCCTCCTTGCACCAGCCACCCCCTTCATCACACTAGTCAGTTTGCACACACTGTCCCCTGTCCACAGTAAAAGAAGGCCTGGTGAAGGACCCAGGATTCCTTGAGTCTCCCAGAGGACTGCTGAGGACCCCAATGGGCAAGAACAACCTTAAAGTCCAACCTGGCAGTAAGTCTGACCTGGCAGTGGCACCCCAGCCACCCTCCCAAGTTATTCTGTTCCCAAGGCCCACAAGGAACCCTGAGGGAGCAGCAGGAGTCGATGGGGATTGGTGCTGGCATCGGGGCCTGGGACCTACTTGAGTAGAGCTCCCCCAACACAAAAATAAACAGGCCGAGAGGCGATCTGGCCGGGCTTCCAAAACTCCCGTGGTTCCCTGAACCCCCAGTCTTTAACGAGGCACACCCCAAGACACCAGGCCTCAGTTCTGCCCCCGCCACTGGCTCAGGTTCCCTTGACAGACCCTGCCAGCAGAGCCCTCCTCTGCCCTGGCACCCCTTTCTCCAACCTAAAGGCCAGCTCCGGCCAAGACAGTCCATCTGGCGGTGCCCCGAGTCCAGCCCTTTCTGGGCCTTGGCCGGACGGACTTCACTCACCTCTTCACAGGGCGATCCAGGAATCCTCATCCGAGAACATGGCCAGAGCCCGGGCCGCTCCCCGACCTCCAACCGCCAGAGCGATCACAGCCGCCCCCCGCACGGGGGGGCTGAGGGTGGCCAAGAACGGTAAATCCAGGTCGGAGTGGCCACCCTCCCCTCCAAAAAAAAAGCAAGAAGCCAAAGACGGGTTCTGCGCTTCAGGTTCCAGCAGTTTAGGTTTCCATGGGACAGCCCGAGGGCGGCGAATCCCGAGGGACACAAAGAGAGCACCGCTGACTTTGATCTCGTGAGCGCAGAGCTCCGCATCCGTGTCGTCGGGTGGCCTCTCAATCCTCGGGCCGGGCCAGCTCCCTGGCGTCGGCGCCGGGCTCGGGCAGGATGTCGAGGCTCTCCAGATGGAACGTCGAGGCGCCTCCCCAGCGGCCCGGAAGAAACGCCGCGCCGCCCCGCGCCGGCCCGGATGGCACGGGAGCCCCTCGCGGGAGCGCCGAGCCCCTCTCCCCGCCCGGGCCGGCGCCCCGGGGCCGCGCGAGCTACGGCGACGCGGAGACGGCGGGGCCGCGGGGCTGAACCTGACACACACCCAGCGCCGGGCTCCTCGACCCCGAGCGCTCGCCCTCGGCGGCTTCGAGCCCCCCACCTTCTGCTCCCCCCCGGGGAAGGGAGGAGGGTAGGTGGGCGAGGAAGAGGAAGGGGCGGGCGGTGCGAGCCCTCTGCCCGCTCTCCACCGGCCGCTCCAGGCCCTGCGCTCGCCTCCCTTCCCCTCTGGCCTCCGGAGCTGCCCCGCCCCCGGCCTGGCCGGCTCAGATCGGCGACACTCCCTCGACCCCCGGCTGGCTGTGGTCGCGGGGGGCCTCGAGGTGTACGGCCCAACCCCGGCTCCCGGCGCCGGGGGGTCAGGAAACTGAGCGGAAAGTGGGGAACGAGGCAGCCATTTGCAACCGGAGAGGAAAGTAGTGCAGCGCGGCGCCGCTCCGCCTCCCCCCCCTCCGCCTCCTGTTCGGCCGGTAGGGTGGTTCCTGCGAAGGGGCTACTTCCTGGCCCAAGGTCTCGGCAGCGGTCGTGGAGATCCTGGAAGCCTCCGGTGCAAGACCCGGGGGGGCCCTTTGGCCTGGGGAACCCCGCTCGAGAAGGGGAGAAAGGAGAAGATTGGCCCTATTTTGTGTTGGAGCGGAGCAGCGGAGGGATACGGCCCTCTCGGAGGAAAGGCTGTGACTCTGCAGTTCTACGCACACGCTGCGGGATCCCTCCGCCGCGCGTTAACCCCGGCGGCGCCGGGCGGCCGCCGGGCAGACACGTGGGAACGAAGCCCCCCTCCTCCGCGCCCGGGCCCTGGCACTGCCTCCTTCACTGCCCGGTTCGGGAAGCTAGGACTTCGGCCACTTTCTAGTCCCGTTCCCTTGGAGTTCTAGGTCCCCGAAACTCCCGCTGCCCCCTTGAATTAACCAGAAGCAATCTTTCCTGGGAGGGGGATAGAAGAAGAGCCAGGAGATTGGCCGCTGCTCTGCATCTTGGGAACTGGAGTCCGCAAATGGAGAAAGTGAGGCACGGCGCCTGGCGCTGCAAAGGGTGGCTTCTTGCCACGTTCAGGGACCGAAGGAAAAGCGGAACGAGTCGTTGCTTCTGACTCTCAATACCCCTCGTGAGGAAAATATACTGTCAGTAACCCCCCATTACCACACACCTCCCCCATCAAAACATAAATGTAGTTCCCTTTCTTTCCCGGGTGCCCCGACCCCCAGTCTTTTCGGATCTTCAGGGCCTGTGTCTCCCCCCCCCCCTTTTTTTTAGTAAACTAGAGGGGCTGTACCTTGGATCCTGGCTGGAGTACTGTTTGCAGATCCCAAACACTCTGTTTGCAGACCCCCCCCCACCACCACCACCATAAGTCTGGATGAGGAATGGAATGCCTTTTCTGTCTTAGCTGTACCCAAAGGATGGTCAAGAGGATACAAATTCATTATGTCCTAGATACTTTATATATTCTTAGTTATGCATTACGTGGATTATGTCTGTATTACAGATCAAGAGACTGAGGATAAAATTGTCCAACAAACCACATCTAGTGGGAAGTAGAGCCATGTGTAAACAATGGCCATGTTTTTCCTAGGATTGAGGATATATATATATATACACACACACACATATTAAGGAAGATGTGGAGAAAGAAGCAGGCAAATCACGTGCAGGGCCAATTCTGTGGGAAAGGGTTTACAGTGCTATCCAATAGAATTTTCTGCAATGATTGAAATGCCTTATAACTACACTATCTAATATGCACTATAGGTACACTAATATAACTTGGCCACATGTAGCTATTTGAAATGTAGGTGGTACAACTGGGGAACTATTTAATTTTAATACTAAATTAAACTTAAAAAGCCATGTGTGACTTGTGGCTTTCATATTGGAGAGTGCAGGAGATCTAAATCCCTACTGGCCAGCGTCATAGAAGGGATCAGGACTAGAAGTGTCCTGTGCTAGCCACACACTAACATCATGTGCCCTGCACTGACCATGCAGGTCTATTTCAGCAAAAAATTCCAGCAGTAATTCCACGATCGTCCCAGCTATAGTGGAATAAACCAAGAGACAAGAGTTGGAAAATGGAAGGCCCCTCCCTACTCTCTGCACCCAAAGGCAGGGAGGTAGACTCCACCAGAAAGACCTCCAATAACAAAATAGCTACCATTTCTTAAAGGTTTATTATGTATGAGAAGCTGTGCTAAGCATTTCATGTATCACCTCAGTTTAATTCTCACCTCAACCCTATGAAGGTTTGACTATACTTCATAAATGAGAACTTGAGGCTCAAAGAGATTAAGCAAGATTACACAACTAAGTGGAAGAGTAATTATTCCAACCCAGCCATTCACCACTATTCTTGACTACTATCCAGCTTTGAAGTTGACCGATACACTTCTAGAAACCCTCAGGCAAAAGTCTATACCAAACCTCATGGAAATGGCAGCAGGAAGGTAGGTACCTGTAATGAGTGTTCCAGGTGAGATGTGCAAAAGGACCTAATTTAATGTAAGGAGAGAGGGCGATGACAACCCTAAGAGATTCCTAAGCCACTAAGATTGCTCTTTGCATTATGCTTCTTCCAGCAGCCCTTATTTCTTTTTAGATTCTGGATCAGAGATGCAGAAGCAGTTGTTAGGGCTTCTGAAAACCAGCATGACAATTATCCCCAACCATAAGTCCAACTGGCCTGGAGCCAAGCACTAGCAAGATCACAGCTAAAAATCACACCTAGCCCTAACCGGTTTGGCTCAGTGGATAGAGCATCAGCCTGCGGACTCAAGGGTCCCAGGTTCGATTCCGGTCAAGAGCATGTACCTTGGTTGCAGGCACATCCCCTGTAGGGAGTGTGCAGGAGGCAGCTGATGTTTCTCTCTCATCGATGTTTCTAACTCTCTATCTCTCTCCCTTCCTCTCTGTAAAAAATCAATATATTTTTTAAAAATCATCATTCTCCCCTTTAAAAAAAAAAAATCACACCTAGATATTGTCCATCCTCCCCCACTAAGAATACCTCAGTCTCCCCTAGTTGGCAGGAGAAGTTTATGCCCTCCTGTGAAGGATACCATTTAGGTAACTCCTTGGAGGAAATATTCGGCCAATTAAGCCCTAGGACTGGTGGGAAGTGGGGGGTAGGCTCAGAAACTATACATATATAGGACCAAACCTTCCTAGCTGTAATATATCCATCCTCCTACTGAGGTGGTGGACCAATAAGGACAGAAGCAATAGCCTTGGCGCCTAAAAAAGAGCACAACTCCAAAGATGTGAAAGGCATCAAAAGGTCACCAAAGGTATGAAAACAGTAAAGAAAATCTGTTTTAATGAAAGGCACTGTAGACATGGGGATACAAGAGGATGGATATACAACAGAGGCATTATTTCTTACTTTACTCAATTCTCTTAGAAAGACAAAAGTTTAGTCCCTGCCTCTATACTCATTCTCGATTCTTACATCATTAGGAATGAGGGGCTTCCTTCCTCTTCCCCAAATCCTACCTTCTCTCCGAGTTCCAGCAAATGCCAAGGCCCAGGAGAGAAGCTAGGTCAGTTGTGGCAGCTGGCCACTAGAGGGTAGTGTTTCTGTAGTTAAGGTGCTCTTGGGAGCCTACAAACTTGGATGGGTGTGGCAGCCAAATGGTACCTGTAAAGGAAGTCTTAGGGTAATGGTCCTGAATGAGTGAGAAGTAAGGAATAGGAACAAGGTAGGAGGAAAGAAATTAGCCCTGAATCCTCACCAAAGACCACAGTCATCAATCCTTGGAAAATGAGATATTGTCGCTGTGTTCTCCCATATACAGAGAAGTCAACTACAAAAAGATTTCTCAGTTTATTTGCATATATACATTGTCACCCCAGGGAGCTAGCTCCACTTCTGGAGTCCCTAACTCCCTTCACCCAGCCAACATCCAAAACCTACATAGGAGACTGGGTCCTGAATACCCAGGACTCATATCGCAACCCTGCAGGTTATAAGAATTCATTTAGCAAAAACAGAGGCCAGGGCCCATTAGACATCCTTGCCCCTTTGTAAACATTGACAACCAGGCCACTGGAGCCTGGGGAAAGTGTGCAAATGTAAGGGTACCATTACTGTGTGCCCAGAGAGCCAGGGACACAGCTGGCAACCATACCCGTGAAGTCCTGAGGACCTGCCCCCACTGTGGCCTGGCAAGTGCCAGGGGAAGAATCCAGGCAGCTACCCCATGCTTGAGGGTTCACATGAGACTGCAGCGGCGCTCTTGCCCGTAGGAATTCTCCACACGGGCAATCTCCTGGATGACTTTGGTGAAGATGCCTTGAGTCAGCTGCACGGGAGAGAGATTCAGGGCAAAAAAGTTAGTTCATTGCCAATAGTATCACCCAGCTCTTGAGGTGAATACCCCACTCTCCACCATCCCCACCACCAAGCACTTCCATAAGAAAAAAACACTGCCACCATCTTCCTAATTTTCAGACCCAGCACCTGATTCTCTCGAGCAGATGACTCCATGAATGTCGCACCCCATGACTCTGCCAACTTCTTCCCTTCAATTGCCTGGACCTCCCTGGAAGCAAATTTGGGACATGAAGATGGAAGATAGCAATGTCCTCATGTTCTCTGCAAAATCTTTCTTTTTTTAATTTAAAAAATATATATTGAGAGAGAGGAGAGATAGAAACATCAATGATGAGAGAGAATCATTGATTGGCTGCCTCCTGCACGCCCCTTATTGGGGATCAAGCCC
The DNA here is from genome assembly GCF_000147115.1 of Myotis lucifugus. Taxonomy (NCBI): domain Eukaryota; kingdom Metazoa; phylum Chordata; class Mammalia; order Chiroptera; family Vespertilionidae; genus Myotis; species Myotis lucifugus. The sequence continues at coordinate 2,949,364 of NW_005871139.1, forward strand.
GCAAACTGGGTATGTGCCCTTGACTGGAATTGAACCTGGGACTCTTCAGTCTGCAGGCCGACACTCTATCCACTGAGCCAAACCAGCTAGGGCTTTTTTTTTTTTTTAATCCTCACGTGAGGATATTTTTTTCATTGACTTTTAGAGAGAGTGGAAGAGAGGGAGGGAGGGGAAGGGGAAGGGGGACAAAGAGAGAAAGAAACCAATGAGAGACATATGAGACACATGAGACACATTAATTGGTTGCCTCCTACACCTGTCCTGACTGGGCAGGGATCGAACCAAGGTACGTGCCTTTCACTGGGAATTGAACCCACAACCCTTGGGTCTGAGGGCCGATGCTCTAACAACTGAGCAATACTGGCCAGAACTGCAAAATCTTTATAGAATCTAGACATCTTCTAACCCATCCCACTTCCAAGATTTAGAAGGAGGGTTGGGGAAGGAGAAAATATAAGTAAAACAAAGAAGCCTGGAACTAAGGCTTGAAATATGAAATTATAGCTTTTGCAACAGAAGAGTTATATCTTAACCTTCAAGTTAGAAACAAAAAGAGGTGAAATGACTTGGTTCAAGTCAGTGGCAGAGCCAGGACTAGACCCTGACTGATTTCTAGCCCAGCTTACTTTCCTTCATCTTGAGCTGCAGAGATTACCATACCTGTCTGGAGAGAGATCTGCCTTGTTCCCCACTAGCACCACCGGCAGCCTGTGAGGAAACAATAGTTACTACAGGATCCCCTCCAACTGCCCATGGACCCCAACCTCCTTCACATCAGGGCTGGACCTCCCCATCAGACCAGACAGGATCTAGTCCCAGCCTCCTCTCTAACTTAAACCAGAATTCCCTTCTGCTCTCTCCCATGCTGCAGTATCCACATTATGTCTCTATTCCCTAGGTCCACTTACCGAGTTTTCCCATGGCCTTCATGTAGCTTTTGGTACAGATTCTCAATGACGTGGAAGCTTTAAACACAAGAAATGTAGCTATCAGACTGCGTAATCTCAGAGGGAAGGCGGGGGAGGTGGGTGAGTGGGAAGAGATCAACCAAAGAACTTGTATGCATATATGTATAACCATGGACACAGACAATAGGATGGTGAAGGCCTGGGTCGGGGGGGCGGGGGGAGGGTGGAGGTGGACTAGACGAGTCAATGGGGGAAAAGGGGGGACATATGTAGTACTTTCAATAATAAGGATTTAATTTTTAAAAAAAGAAGAAGAAATGAACCATAACCCTCAGATCCTCAAAAGTCCCCTACTCCCAACCTTGGTCACTTACCTATGCAGAGAGGTGACAGAATACACAAGCACATAACCATGGACCCCAATGATGAATGAATAGGGCAGAATGCTGTACTCATCCTGATAAGAAAAAGAAATATCAATACCTAGATCCATAATACTCAGATGACAAAGGTTGGTGGACTGTATCCTGGTACCCTCCCTGGAGGACTCCCTATTCCATTCACTTTTATTCATCAAGTATTTATCGAGTAGCTCCAATGAGTGCTACCCACTACCAGATGCTAAAATGCTTTTCTTTTAATACTAATTTATAAATGAACCACAGAGGCTACCAGATTTCATCTCTCAGGACTGAACTACCACATTTAGATACCCTACCCCAAATTAGTACCTGCCCTGCTGTGTCCACCAGGTGGAGGTGAAACTCGTCTTTGCCAAGAGTCACTATCTTGCTGTAAGCTGTAAAGAAAAGAAAACTTGACTGTGAGGTGCTTTGAAGGGCTAGCGATGTGAACCCCGATACATTTTTAACTCCGGGGGGTGGGGGAGACATAGATGGACTAGGTCCAGAGAGCTCTCCAGGAAACTGGAGAGAAAATGTTAAGATTCTTATTGTCTACATCTGCACCATTCTGGACTCAGTATCTTGCAAAATCCACACCCTGGCTCCACTCATAGAAAGGATTGCTAGAGAAGAGATTAGATTTAATGCCTAATCAAATAATATGATTAAATTATTCCTTGGCATCAGGATAATCCCCTATTATGGAGCTGGGTGGAGCACCCAAGCCCTCCCTCACCACCCACCCCCCAGGGAGAAGTTCACTCACTATTATCCACTGTAGGATCATAGCCTTCCAAGAACTCGCCCTCCACAAATTGATGTGCCAAAGATGTCTTCCCTGTGGAAAGCAGTGGTAGTATTCAATCAGCTATCTACATTCACACCCTCTGTCCTTTTGGGCTGTAGCCCAGGAGTAAAGGGGACCCCAAATTAGCACCCTAGCCTGTGAATGCCCCATGCAATACTTTCCCTTAGCCTACCCTCAACCCTCTTTTCGCCCTGGGTCTCTGCACCTTGGCCACCGGATGCATTCAGTAGCCCCGCAAGGAAGCCTTTCCAGTCTCCTTTCCCCACCCCACCCCTGGGAATTTCCGAGATTCCCTAGGATCAAGTCTGCCCCGCACCCGGCCACCTGCGACTTACCCAACACAGACCACGCCCTGTCATCAAACGCTGACCCCACCTCTACCCCCAAGACTAATGCCGGAGACCACCCCGGTATTCCTATAGCCAAGTTCATATTAACCCTTACATATTCCGCTTCCTGCAGCCCTCCACACACTATCACCACCCCAGGCTTTCCTCCAATATCCTTTCAATCCTCGCTCTACATCTCCTTTCTAAGGATGCCACCATTCCTCCCTAGTCGCGTTCCCGCGGCAGCGCGCCTCCTCTGGCCACAAAGCAGCGGTGCGTCCATGCTCTCCCCAGGGCGGAGACTCACCTACAGAGCGGTACCCGAGGATGACCACCTTCCTATAGCGGACTAGCGGCATGGCAGGGGTCGGCCCCGAAGGGCTTGCAGAACTGCGGGCTGGGAAAGCCCTAAAAAGAGGAGGTCACAGTGTAGACAGATGCAGCAACTGGCACAGAAAAGCTCTCTCGAAGGTGCCAGGGGCAAGCTAGAGAGAAACCAAAACAAGCGCCGCGCCCGGAGCTCGCCACGTGATCACAACACAGCACGACTAAAGCGAGGGAGAGGCGCGCCGGAGAACTACTGTGCCGCGTCGCGCCGGGCTCCGCCCCCCAGACCGCTCGCCATTGGTCTATTAGAAAAGATTAGGGTGGGGCCACCAGCAGGAGGAAAGGGTGGGCCTCACGTGTAGCGGGAGAACCAGGAGCTGCGCGTGCGCAGACTAGAGCCGGTTCATTCATAAAGAAACAGAAAGGAACCCAGGGTCCTAGAGGTGTTTGCGTATTTGCGACTTAGCAAAAGTGGCTGCGAAGAATCATGGATAAAAAACATCTATTGTGGCTGGCCTGGAATTTCTGATCAAAAGATTCTAGGCCTTCCTTTTGCAAGGTATCTGGGGTCCTTGAATAGGGAAAAAAGGCCAAAGTTCTAATATATTCCCTCTGCTTCCCCCAGCCTTCTGCCCCAGATCTTTTTATTATATTTTTTTAATTGATGTTTTTACAGAGATGAGAGAGAAACATCATCAGCTGCCTCCTGCACACCCCCTACTGGGGAAGTGCCCGCCACCCAGGTACATGCCCTTGACCGGAATCAAACCCGGGACCCTTCAGTCCGCAGGCCGATGCTCTATCCACTGAGCCAAACCGGTCAGGGCCCCCAGATCTTTTATTGTCAGGTTTCCACTGTCTTCCAGGATCTAACTTCGGAACTGCAATTATTATTCTTGGGAAAATTGTTAGAATTTATGGCCAGGTCTTTCGAGGTTTCGTTGTCATCATCATAATCAACATTTATTTATTCAACAAATAGTTATTAAGCATATACTATATGTTCCAGGCATTGCTCTAGCTTTGGGGATAGAGTGATGAATATGACAAACAAGGTTTCTGTGCTCATGAAACATAAAACTAGTTGGACCTAGTTGGGTCCCAGCCGGTTTGGCTCAGTGGATAGAGCATCGGCCTGCGGACTGAAGGGTCTCAGGTTCCATCCCAGTCAAGGGCACATGCCCCGGTTGGGCTCGGCCCCCAGTTGGAGGCAGCCAATCAATGATTCTCTCTCATCATTGATGTTTCTATCTCTCCCTTTCCCTTCTTCTCTGAAATCAATAAAAATATATAAAAATAAAATAAAATGTTATGTATTAAAAAAACAATACCTAGTTGGTAAGAGACAAACATAAACAAGGAAACATTAGGTAGTATTAAGTGCTGTAAAAGGTAGTGTAATAAGAAATGACCATTTTAGACCAGTGATACTTTTTAAAATATATTTTAAACTCAACACTGGGGATTGAGCCCGCTACCTGGGAATGTACCCTGACCCGGGGACTTGAACCATGACCTCCTGGTTCATAGGTCAATGCTCAACTACTGAGTCATGCCAGGGGAGGGGAAGGGAGGGAAGGGGAGGGGAAAGGAGAGAAGGGGAGGAGAGGGGAGGAAAGGGAAGGGAAGGGAAGGGAAGGGAAGGTAAGGGAAGGTAAGGGAAGGGAAGGGAAGGGAAGGGAAGGGAGAGAAGACCAGCCAACCTAAAGCAGATGAAGCCTAAGAGGATGGCAGGGACCAGGCCATATAAAGGAGTTTGGGCTAATTCTAGTACCTAGAAAGCTGTTGATGATGTTTAAGTTGAGGCAAGACATAATCTGAATTTTGTTTTTAAAAATCGCCCTCACTGTGGAGAATGCTTTGGGGTTTGAGAGGGATAGGAGCAAGCGGAAAAGCAAGGAGATCAGCTACAGACTGTCACTTGTAGTCCAGGTGAAAGGTGAGGGTGGCTTGCCTAGAGTGGTAGAAATGAATGAAGTAAGAATTTCAGATATGTTCTGAGGCTGAGGTCAAGATGACTTGCTAAAGAATTGGATACAGGAGGTGAGGAAAAGAAAACACCTATATTTACAGAGAGTTTTACATTGTGCCAGGTGCATTTCATTGTTATCTCATTTAATATTCAGAAAAGCCCTATGGTTGATAATTGGTATTATTAATTCATTCATCAACAAATACTTATCAAACAACCATCATGTCCCAGACACCCTTCTAGGTGCTGTGAAAAGAGCAGGGAACAACACAGACAAGGTCTTTGCTCACAAGAAGCAAGCTCTTTTGGGAGAAGACCAACAATCTACAAGTAAACAATAAGCAAGTTATAACAAAAAAAGTTATAGCCGTGGCTGGTGTGGCTCAGTAGTTGGGGCATCATCCTGGTTTGATTCCTGGTCAGGGCATATGCCTGGGTTTTGGGCTTGATCCCCAGTAGGGGGCATGTAGGAGGCAGCCAGTGGATGTTTCATTCTCATATCGATGTTTCTCTCACTCTCACTCTCCCTTCCCCTCTCTCTAAAAATCAATAAAAAATATTTTTTTAAAGTTATAACTACAATGAGAAAAAAACACAAGACATTAATGGGCTAGCAAGTAACTTGGGGTGTGCTATTCTTTTTTTATGTGATATCCTAGAACTTTTGAGAAGGTGACATTTGTACCTGAGACTTGAATGATGGGTAGCTATTATCTTACAGATGTGGAAACAGACTTAGCCATACAGGTAGCACACAGAAGTTATTTATTCTGAAAAACCCTGGTGAAGTGGTTATTTAGGAGCTGAATTATACTGGAGGACAGGCTTTGCAAAACTATGGAACCATCTAATGCTTTAAAAAGTCCAGATCTATGAAAGCTGTTTCAAAGAGCCATTTCTTAATCTGGCCTCAGAAAGGGACCCAAATACCTTTTCTACTGGGTAAAAGAAGGTCCTTGCAAATCAGCAATTTTAGGTTGGATAATTGGTCCTGAATGAGGTTGGTAGTGATACCAGATTGAGTCTTAAGCACTGTAAGATAGAAGAACTGGATTCAATTAAATTCCATAAAAATTTATTCATCTCCACCCTGGCTAGTGTGGCTAGTCAGTTAGTGCGTCAGCCTGCATACCAGAGGGTCTCAGGTTCAATTCCTGTCAAGGGCATGTACCTGGGTTGCAGGTTTGATCCCCGTATATAAAGATCACCAATATAGGATCAAGGAAAGGAAGCAAATTCTCCTAACATTAGGTAAATGGGCTTGGAATAGAATTTCTAGTGACAGCATCATGTATTGCTATGTCTCAAACAACTGAGACAAAATAAGATGAAATGCTCCCAGAAAACTATTTTAAGTATCTCTATGAAAAGTGAAAACATTTTTACTATTTTTACATCAAAATTATGGGTTCCATTGCATAGGTCTTCAGGTCTTCTTGGTTTTCCACAGCTTTGGTGGAGAAACAGTTATGGGTTCACCTCCCTGTTGATGTATCAGTTATCAATTGTTGCATAACAAAGTATATAAAAACTTGGTGGTTTAAAACAACAACAATGTATTATTTCTCATGATTTTGTGGGTTGAATTAGCAATTCTGTTTTCTCCTGAACTCACTCATATGGCTACTAGAGGCTACAGACCCTGTTGGGTGGGCCTCTCCTTCAACTACAGCTACAGTTACAGCTCCGTCTTGGTTCCTGTAACCCTACCTTCCCTCGCTCCTTCAGAGTTAGGAGCTGTCACCTCTAGTGGCTTCCCAATGATGCCAGACTCAGAATGCTTTACCATTCTTGCAGATACTCCTTCACCCTGGCCACACCTTTGTGAACAGGCCTTTCATTATATTCTCCTCAATTCCCCATTTGGGTGTGCAAACTGTTTCCTCCAAGGACTTTGAAATGATACATTTCTGAATGTTATAATAGGGAAAATGATCAAATAAAAGATTAGAAGACAAAATTATATTGTCCCAGGTCACAGTAAAGTAGCTAGAAGCATAGAGGAAGAAAACATTCTTCAAAAAAGAAAATACAAGAAAAGAAAGTTGATTGATTCTGTCTGAAAGGATCAGAGATTCCACAACGTAATTGACAATTGAACTGGGCCTTAAAGCTTGAGAAGACCCTAAGGGAAAAGGCAAAATGCTTAGGGAAGAGTGAAAACAGTGTGTCTGGAGATGCCAAGAGGACCCTGTACCTGGGACGCTATGTGTGGGGGCGGTGTGGGAATTAAAGCTGGAAATTAGGCTGGGGTCAGATCAGAGGGGAAGGGAGGGGAAAGGCTTTTAATGCCAGATTTAAGAATTTAACCTTTATCAGTTACCTCAGAGTTCTCCAAATATACCACTAGTGGTATATAATGTAACTTAGGTAATAAACAAACTTTTAAAAAAATGTACATTTAAAAAACAACATGGCTCAGTGGATGGAGCGTCGGCCTGCGGACTGAAGGGTCCTGGGTTTGATTCCGGTCAAGGGCATGTACCTGGGTTGCGGGCTGCTTACTGCACACCCCCCACTGGGGATCAAGCCCACAACCTGGGCATGTGCCCTGACCAGGAATCGAACTGGTGACCTTGATTCATGAGTCAATGCTCAACCACTAAGCCACACCGGCCGGGCATTATGTACTTTTAATGTGTGCTAGGAAAAACAATAGCTATAATGCCAAAACTATGAGCTCATAAATATTCTTACTTAGAAGAGGCTCAAGTTGGTAGTAAGAAACATCAACTGAACTAAAGAAAAATATTAAATAATTTTATGGGTGGAAAGGGACCATGGACATAATCATGGAAAAACAAAGTTTGGGAAGCACTGCAATAAGCAATGTGACTTTGCTGTTTCCTTGGTGGAGGGTTTGCGCGGAGGGCAGTACCATGAGGAGAGCTGTGCTTTGTAAGGATCACACTGGTAGCCTGGTGGATAAGGATGTACAGAGAGAGGTTGGGGCTGGAGGCAGCAAGCCCTATAGGAAGCCAATACCCATGAGGAGAAAGATGAGGGCCTGGACCAGGGTAATAACAGAGAGGATGGTGAGGACTCGTACGAAGGGTATTCCAGACAGAAGTTATGAAATTGATGACCTGGTTAAAGGGGATAAAGTGAGGGAAGATGGCAAGATCATTTACAGAATTAGAGGACATGGGAAGAAGAACAGGAATTTTTTAGTGGGGGCATGGGGAAAGAATTGAATTAATGCATTTATTTTTGACACGTGGACTTTGGGCACGTCTCAGATGTTCACATGGCAACGGGCCAATTAAGGATATGTGTTTCTAGGCACAGCACAGAAACATAGCCAGGATACACATACAGGCATCTTCTTGCATATTCAATATGTCTGCTTCTCCCCTTACTCCTACACTTACTCTTGACTTCTGTTAGCATGTAATATGATAAACACCAACCCATTTTAGGAAAATGGGAAGTAGTTAGCTCCTCCTCAGGGGACCTTGCTCAATCCAGGAACCACAACCAGCAAATTACAAAATAATTGAATTATAACTTATTAGAGCTGGAGGATCTTGGTGGTCATCTGTATTGTTATTCTCAAACTTGAAGACGCATCAGAGTCACCTGGAGGACTTGTTAATATACATATATATATATATATATATATATATATATATATATATAATTTCTTTATTGATTTCAGAGAAGAAGGGAGAAGGATAGAGAGATAGAAACATCAATGATGAGAGAGAATCATTGATAGGCTGCCTCCTGCACACCCCCTACTGGGGATTGAGCCCGTAACCTAGGCATGTGCCCTTGGCCAGAATCGAACCTGGTACCCTTGAGTCCGCAGGCTGACGCTCTATCCACTGACCCGAGCTAGCTAGGCTACACTGAAGTTTTTGATTCAGTATGTCTGAGCAGGATCTAAGAATCTGCATTTTAAACAGGTTTCCAGATGACACTGAGGTTGCTGGTCTGGGGACTACACTCTGAGAATCACTGATGCTAGCTCAACTTCTCCAGAATACAGTCTGGGAAACTGCAGCCTAGGAAAGTTATTGTTATTATTTTAATCCTCACCTGGGGATATGTTTTCTTGTTAATTTTAGAGAGAGGGAGGGAGAGAGAGAAACATAAATGTGAGAAATATTGATCAGTTGTCTCCTGTAGGTGCCCCAAATGGGGATCAAACCCACAACCTAGGTATGTGCCCTGACCAGAAATCGAACCCACCACCTTTTGGTGTACAGGACAACACTCCAACCAAGTGAGCTATACCATCTTGGATGGAGAAGTTATTTTCTAAAAAAAATTTTTTATTTATTGATTGATTTTTAGAAAGAGAGAGAAACATTAATGTGTTATTCCACTTATTTTGCATTCATTGTATGTGCCCTGACCAGGGATCAAACCTGAAACCTTGGCATCTTGGGATGACACTCCAACCAACTGAGTCACTCGGCCAGAGCCAACCTGGAAAAGATAAGTGCATCACAGCAGCAAAACATAGTGGGAAGAACATGGACTCTGCAGTTAACCAGACCTGGGTTCAAATCCTGAATTAATTACTATGTGATATCAGGAAGGCTACTTAACTACTCCGAGCCTCAGTTTCTCTTCTATGAAGTGGTTAGACCAACGAGGTAAGTGTTTGTCATTCTTTCTGGCCGCCAGCAGAAAGATGGAGTTCCAGGTGGACAGCGGCAACAGTGGCTTCCAGAATCCAGTTTCAGGGCATTGGTCCGCAAATTGCAGTGTTTAGTGTATATATATGTGTATGTGTATATATTTTTATTAATTTATTGATTTGAGAGAGGGGGGAAGGGGAGAGAGAGAAAGAAAGAGAGGAAGAGAAACATTGATTTGTTGTTCCACTTACTTATGCATTCATTGGTTGATTCTTATATGTGTCTGCCCGGGAATCAAACCCACAACCTTAGTGTTTGAGACGATGCTCTAACCAGCTGAGCTACTCGGCCAGGGCCTGCCGTGTCTAGTGTTTAGTAGCAGTTGACAACTTGGTTCTGTGATTTGAGGCACTGTTTCTGATTGCATAGCCTTGGAATCCAGGCCCCCATTCCACCTTGTGACCCACTTAAATCCTTCTGGAACCAATTACTTATTTTGTTTTGTTTTTTAAATATATTTTTATTGGTTTCAGAGAGAAAGGGAGAGGGAGAGAGAAATAGAAACATCAATGATAAGAGAGAATCTTTGATTGGCTGCCTCCTGCATGCCCCACACAGGGGATTGAGCCCGAAACCTGGGCATGTGCCCTGACTGGGAATCGAACCGTGACCTCCTAGTTCAGTGGTTCTCAACCTTCTGGCCCTTTAAATACAGTTCCTCATGTTGTGACCCCAACCATAAAATTATTTTCGTTGCTACTTCATAACTGTAATTTTGCTACTGTTATGAATCGTAATGTAAATATCTGATATGCAGGATGGTCTTAGGCGACCCCTGTGAAAGGGTCGTTCAACCGCCAAAGCGGTCGTGACCCACAGGTTGAGAACTGCTGTCCTAGTTCATAGGTCAACGCTCAACCACTGAGCCACGCCTGCTGAGCCAAGTACTTATTTTGTACAACTGTTGTCAAAGGTAAATGTGATATCCCTATCACTCTATTAAGAAACAGTTGGTGCTCATTAAATTGAAGCCATCATAATAATCATCATAATAATTAGAAGTGAATTCACAGTTTGGCCAGAGGAAGGCAGATGGTCTGGCCCCCTCCCCGGACACCACTGAAAATGATGGTCCTGGGAAGAGCACTCAGTGTAGCCAACTTGGGAACTGGACTGGTTTATAACACCTCCAAATGCTCATGTGCTAGAGAAGTCTTGCCATAATTCATGAGCGCCTGATCTGGGTCCCACCATGCCAATGTATTCATTGCTCTCTCTTCATCACCAAGAATGCCTACGTCCCCTGCCTCGGCGCCCTGGTCGGCAAACTGCGGCTCGCGAGCCACATGCGGCTCTTTGGTCCCTTGAGTGTGGCTCTTCCTAAGCCTTAGGAGTACCCTAATTAAGTTAATAACAATGTAAACTAATAAAGAATTTTAAAAAAAGTTAATAACAATGTACCTACCTATATAGTTTAAGTTTAAAAAATTTGGCTCTCAAAAGAAATTTCAGTCGTTGTACTGTTGATATTTGGCTCTGTAGACTAATGAGTTTGCCGACCACTGGGCCCTAGGGCATTTCCTTTTCCGGAGAGGTACCAGATTGTTGCCTAATGAGCACAATTCAGAATGAAAGGAAAGGAGTCTCTCTGTGGGGTATTCAGCCAGGTCATATGGAGGCCTGAGGAACCACCCCTGGCCCTCCAGTGACCACTTTGGGCACCTCCCTCCCCAAGGTAATTCTGGATACACAATTCTGATTGACTGAGTTGCCCATTTGCCACATTCCACTTGGGGTTAATAGGTTGACATTGGCTAATCAATTACTCTCCCACGTTAGATATGTTATTATCAAGTAGATAAAGCTGAAAGAAATCTTTTTTTCCTTCTTACTCTTTACTTCCTCCTTCCTGCAATCACCACTACGTCTTTTCAAGCCTACAGATATAAATATTTCCTGAAACTGTCCTTTTTTTCCCCATAATCCTCACCCAGGATATGTTTTTATAAATTGAGTTTTAAAGAGAGAGAGGAAGGCCCTAGCTGGTTTGGCTCAGTGGATAGAGTGTTGGCCCGTAGACGGAAGGGTCCTGTGTTCAATTCTGGTCAAGGGCATGTACCTTGGTTGCAGGTTTGATCCCTAATACAGGGCATGCAGGAGGCAGCTGATCAATGTTTCTCTCTCATTGATGTTTCTAACTCTATCCCTCTCCCTTCCCTTCCTCTATATCCATATATATATATATATATAGATATATATATATATATATCTCCCCAACTGTGGTTTTAAAAAAAAAAAAATTAAAAATTCCCCCAGATGTGGTTCATTGGTTTTTCCTCCAACCAAAAAACACGGAAGTCCCGGGTTGATTTCCCATCCAGGGCACATGCCCGGGTTTCAGCCTTTTTCCTCGGGGGGGGGGGGGGGGGGGCATGCAGGAGGCAGCTGATTGATGATGTTTCTCTCTCATCGATGTTTCTATTTCTCTATCCCTCTCCCTTCCCCTCTCTCTAAAAATCAATAAACACATTTCAATAAATAAATAGAGGAAGGGAGAGAAAGAGAAAAAAAAATCCATGTGAGAGAGAAACATTGATTGGCTGCCTCCAGCATGTGCCCCAACAGGGGTTGGAACCTGCCACCTAGGTAATCAAGCTCACAACCTTTTGGTATGTGGGACCATGATCCAACCAACTGAGCCACCCAGCCAGGGCCTGAAATTGCCCTTTCTTTCTATCTCCACCACCACCTCTTTCTATCAGCAATATCATCTCTTATCTGCACTACTGCATTATCTTTTTGCCTGCTCTCTTCCTAGGACCCACTGACTCCCTTTTGATCCACTCTCCACTCAGCATTTAAAGAGATCTATTTTATTTATTTATTTGCTTATTTTTAATCTTTATGGTTGAAAGTATTACATATGTCCTCTTTTTTTCTCCCATTGACCCCTTATAGCCTGCCCCCACACCTGACCTCCACCACCCTATTGGCTGTGTCCAAGCATTATGAACACTTGGAGTGCGGGAAACGAGTTAAGTCGGCTCGCGTGAATTGCTCGTACTCCGCGGGAGCCGTCTTTAACTCGGTTCATATAGATTTGCGGTGGAGTGCGGGAAACGTGTAAACTCGGGCTGATTGTAACTGCGTATTACCAAATATTTGTTTGTAATCCACCCTTTTGGTGGATGGAACAAAACCAAAAGACAGAGCCATCTTATATTTTGGCGGGAAATTCACCCGCACTCAAAGTGTGAATATATACATACAAGTTCTTTGATTGATCTCTTCCCACCCCTCACCCACCTGCCTTTTAAAGGGATCACTTTAAAAATAATTCTTTATTGTTGAAAGTATTACACTGACCCCCCTTTCCCCCCATTGACCCCCTCCAGACCCCCCCCCCCCCCCCGTCACCACCCCACTGTCTGTGTCCATGGGCCATGCATATATGCATATGAGGTCCTTGGTTGATTACCTGCCACCCACCCACTCTCCCTCGCCTTCCTTGAGATTCCCCACTCTGTTCCATGCCTCTGGATCCACTCCATTCATTCGTTTATTTTGTTACTTAGATTCCACATACAAAGTATGTGTGAGAGCATGTGATACTTGTCTTTCTCTGACTGACTTATTTCACTTAGCATGATACTCTCCAGGCCTAAAGGGATCTTTTTAAAACCTGAAATTGATCAGCTACTCCTCCAAGCTAAAACCTAATTAATTTAATCCATTTAAATGACTGCCTGTTTCTCTAGAAATATATTTTAAAATCCTTAGCATAGTACAGTGCCTATTAGTACTTGCTAAGGCTTAGTGAATATTTCTTGAAGGGAGGGAGTCAAGTTTCTGGACCTGGGAGCAACTGCCTTGTACCTTTGTGTATTAATTCTGCCTTGCCTGTCCAAATCTCAGAGCACCTCCTTAGTTCCAACCTCTTAGAAGCACCTCTTTGTAGCCTCTGGCATTTCTTACAAAGTGATTTCCTCAAGGTCACACAGCTGGTGCAGAAGCACCAAACAGAATATATAGCCCTATTGTTCTTAACTGTCAATCACAGTTAAGTGAGAAGCAATCACAGTTTAAAAGTGACAACCACTAGTGTGATGCTTGATCCTCCCCTAACACTCCCACCCAGTTTCTAGGTCTTGGGATAGAGAGTCTTTCAAAGATAAAGAAATCTACTCCTCATCCCCCCCCCCGCCCCCCCAAAGAAGTCCTTCATCTTTAGA
>NW_005871139.1:2965154-2965943 GCF_000147115.1 Myotis lucifugus
TGGCAATTCATAAAGGTCCGGGACACTTCGTCTACAACTAGTTGTATTTCCCCATCCTCTCGTCTAAACGAGTTGGCTCCTTCTCAATACAGAGATCACAAGTCCTTGTTCCCATTTCTCTTCCTGCCCGCAATGCCTTTCCTGTTACTCAACCTACACATATTTCAACATCCTTTTTCCCCACAAGGCCTCCCCGTCTTAATAAGGACGTTTAGGGCCCGTTCAACTCACCCTGACAAATTAACAATGCTGCTGTGGTAGTTAACCATCGTATACCTTTAGGTGTGCTCCTACAGGGAAAGAAGCTGTTTTTTAATCTTTTGTGTGTTTTCCAGTGTTTTATACAGTGTTACTCTGCAGGTGTTCAAGAAACCCTGCCTAAAAAAAGAAAGGGGGTTGGTGGGGGTGGGGGGGGGGGAGAAGGTCTGAATTCTGAGCAATAAAAAGGTCACCTAACCTTGAAACAAGAGTACTTTTAATTATATTTTGGTTCTAAAATAAACCCAAATGTGTCACAGCGCCTTCTGAAGAAAGGAGTGTTATGAAATCAAATAATTATAGGAGCAGCAACCCCATGAAGAAAGTTTGGGAACCATTGATAATACTTCTAGAGGAGTGGTAAGGAGAGAAGCAGACAGGCATTAGAAGCAGCAAAGGGAGTGAGATATGGATGCAGAACACAGAAAACATTTACTGAGTGCCTGCTCCACGCTAGGCACTTACACTGATATTGTCAACTGTCTTGTCAGGGAGGCATCATTGTCTCCAGGTTGGCCTGCTCCCAAGCCA
>NW_005871139.1:2966281-2967578 GCF_000147115.1 Myotis lucifugus
GGGCATTATGCTCAGGTGCAGGCTCGATCCCAGTAGGGGGGCGTGCAGGAGGCAGCCAATCAATGACTCCCTCTCATCATTGATGTTTCTATCTCTCCCTTCCTCTCTGAAATCAATAAAAATATATTTAATAAAAAAAAGATTCACAGCTGCTTCCAAATGTTGCCTTTATCAAGGACCACCTGCAAACCTAAGTGTGCTTTCACCTCTAGACATTGACTCAAGGGTCACAAGGGTGAAGGAGATGAAGGGGCAACTTGGATAAGCATGGACATCTGGACTACTACAGACTAAACTATACCTCCAGTTTCCAGGACCCAGAGCTAAATCAGGCAGGAGAGGTGCATTAACGCCAGTTTGGAAGGGCGTTCTCAAAGATAGGCAGGCGGGCTCCTCACTAGCCTCTAACACCCGTGGCTCAGCCCCAGCAGCTTAACAAAGCCCCAAGCCTCACATATCATTTCTCACCTCCTGCAAAAAGGCTCCTTTGCACAGGTCCAATCCACCCATTCCAGTAGGACCGTGGTAATTTCCGACTACGCGGGAGTTCAGCGCTCTTAACGCTGGCGTTGGTTCAAGGGTGAACTGTATACCGGTATAGTTCTTTCCTTTAGTCTAGAAGGGAACTGATTCTGAAGACCACCAGAGGGCGGTGTATAGCAGGGACCTGGCTTCTGGGAGGACACGGCTGCTACAGGGAAGGGCGGGCTTCCGGAGACACCACCCACCCCTGACCATCCCCCAGGCCTTAGACACTCCCCTTCCAGTGCAGTCCAACTCCCTCGGAGCTTCCGTTGCTAACTTAGGGGCACCTGCCTGCATGGATTCTAGGTGTCTGCTGTGTTGGAAGCTATAGGTTCCAGAAACACTCAGGCCAAGGAAACAGAGCCAGCAATAATGGGAGAGGAGAGAGAGAGAAACAGTGGCGGGAGCCAGTAGAAACAACCAGGACAGGAGAGCAGGAAGGGCGCTTGGGTTGTAATACCCATATGCCCTTGTGTGGAGCGCCGATTTCCCCCCATACATCAGGGCTGAAGTGGGTCTCCGCCTTCATCCTCGCAGCCCTTCTGAAGGAATAGGTTCCAGCCTTCTTCTGTCTGGATGCTTGTCTTGATCAAGTGTGTGTGTGTGTGGGGGGGGGGGGGGGGCTATCAGTTATGACTTAACTAGGAATTCCCCCGGGGCCCCAGTTGGGCTAATGACATCTCAAAAAAAAACTTAATTAAACCCCAACTCAGGTAAGAGGAAAAGGGGGTTAAAACCGAACCATGGCCTTTGGAAGAGGCCCCAGCCATAA
>NW_005871139.1:2968278-2970481 GCF_000147115.1 Myotis lucifugus
CCCCAGGCCCTGGTTCCGGCGGGGTGGCCTCGAGGGTTACTAAAGTCTAGAAACGCTCCAGCCCAAGCCAGCTTCTTCCGCCAAACCAGTAGGAGGAACCCTGGGAGTACCCAGTGCCATGGCCCGTCGGGCTGGGACCGGCCCCTCCCGGGAAAGCAGCGGCCCCCCAGCGCGTGCAGCAGGCGCAAAAGGAAGCAAAAGGCGCCGGTGGGCCCACTTGGTGACTTTTCCAGCCCCCGCGTAGGCACGAGGGCGAGGACGTCGTTGACGAGCAGCGTCCCCATGCGGCGGTGAGCGGCGCGAACACGCCCCACGGCTTTCCTCTCGAGCCACCACGGGGCCACGCGCGCCGGCCGCAGCGCGTCCCCGCCGGGCGCCAGCACCGAGTCCCCTGCGCGCAGCCGGCGCGCGAACACCGGGGCAAAGTCGCCTGGCGCGGGCGCCGGCCCTCGGGCGGCGAACACCAGGTGCCAGGGTGTGAGCAACAGCTTGCGGGGGGGCCTCTCGGTCTCCACAGCCACAAAAGAGGCGCGGCGCTGCAAGTCCCGGTCCAGGAAGAGCAGCACCGGCGTGGGCACCACCCGCCCCGCGGAGTCTGCCGCCAGCACCCAGTCTCCGCGATGCAGTTCCCGCAGCCCCTTCCGCTCGCCACTCCGCAGGCGCACGGTGGCATTTCCCGGAAAGCAGCCTCCCGCCCTGACCGCCAGGGAGTTATCTGCAGGGAACAAGCATAGAGAGGATTAGATGAAGTCCAGTGGTTCCAGAATGTTAGCCCAGATTCTTAAAGATGTGGTCAAGCCCAGCGCAGACCTCAGCAGTTCCGGGACAACTGCAATTTCCCAGGGATCTGGCCTCAACCTGGGCAGAAATGGAAGGGTGGTTTATAACACTCACAGCCACCTTGGTCTCCCCTAGACTCGCAACGGGGCTGTGCAGCCTCAGTTTCCCTTTGGGCGGGCCTCACCCCCCCTCCCCCACACACACACACTGTACCGGCTTTGACCGACACGTGGACGTGGTTGCGGGACTCGTAGTACACCCAGTCGAAGCCGGCTTCCACTGCCAGGCGCGCCAGCAATCCATACTTGTTGCGGTCGCGGTCAGACGTGGTGATGTCCAAGGCACGGCCTTCGTAGTGGAGTGAGTCCTGAGCGTGGTGGCCGTCCTCATCCCAGCCCTCAGTCACCCGTAGGCGCACTCCCGGCCACATGTTCATCACAGCAATGGCCAGCGCGTTCACTCGCTCCTTACATCGCTGTCAGGAATGAAGGAGTCAGTCTCCTCATGACCACTACCACCACCTTGGGGGCAAAAGCGACTTGAATGGGAGGGTAGATGCTTCTGCCTCCAATCCCCACCCCATTCCCTCTCCGCTGTTGAGTGCCCTGGGCAAGTGAGAACCTGCATAGGTGTAGTCGCCTATCTGCACGCCCTTTTCAAAGCATCGTTGGACAACTGTGGGGTCACGTCTGAGTCTGAGACAGGAGGCGCCTCTATCTAGCTTTCCCTGTTTTTAATGTTGGCTCCTCACCCCAACTCATTCTGGGACTTCAGCTCAACCTGGGAGAAAGCAAGGTTTAGAGGGCGGGTGGCAGCTTGGCCAGGGAGGGGTTGAACAGCCTGACTCCCCGAGAGGAGCTCCTGTTTGCTGGCCCCCACCGCAAGCCCCGGCTGCCCTCCCTCCGCCTGATTCATCTTTTGTTTCGTTGCCTTCCCTGGCACCGGGCATCGCTTCCTTCCTTCCTTCCTCCTCCTCCTTTCGGCCCCTAGCATTAACCCCTTCCTAGTGCGACTGCCCCCCACAGAGGTGCCCTAGCGGAGCCGTGCGGGATCAAGGCTGCTGGAAAAAGGGTTGGGGTGGCGGGGGCTGCACGAAGTACAATGGCCATTCTCCGGGATGACTTAACCAAGCGAGAATCCCGGGCTGAGGCCCGGGACCCGCCGGGAGAAGCGGACTCAGCAGCTCCATCCACAAAGGCGCTTTTCAGCCACCCCGGCTCAGGGAGAGGAAAGGGCAGAAAGCCGCGCCCCCTATCCCTGCTCCGGCCGGCCAGTCCCCTCCCCCAGCGCGGCCAGACCTCCGGGTTCCAGCTCAGCTCTGCCAGCGCTGAAAGCTGCCATCTCTCCATCTCTGGTCCAGATGCAGCCCAGAGAGGCGTGGGAGTAGCACCTGAGGATAGCCGGAGCTGCCCTGGTGTGGATC
>NW_005871139.1:2970761-2974423 GCF_000147115.1 Myotis lucifugus
CTTTCCCCCTGCCCTTCTTGCTGAGTCTTCTACACCTCCGCAGGGTTGGAGAGGAGGGGAGGGGAAAGACAGGAAAAGTGGTAACTCCTTCCAACTTTTTGTCGTTTTGTCCCTTAAGGAGGCCCGAGGCCTTGACCTGCGGGGGCAGCAGCCCAGTGCAGAACCAACTCAATGGAGGCCTTTTGCAGCCAGGGTGTGGGAGATAAGCAGGACCCAAAGGGTTCCCAAGCCTGTCAGAGCCCCTCCCGGGTCTGTCCCTTATTCTGCCCACTCTGCTGCAGGTGGCAGCCAGAGGAAGCATTCCATGACCAAGACGGAAAGGAGCGACCCTTCCCAATCTCTGGGTGAAAGAAGGGATTCTTTCTCCCCTAGACAGGTTTTCCTAACAAAGTAACCTGGAAAACTATTGCAATTAATCAGAGGAAATCCGTACCCCTCCCTCTCCCCCCACCTCCCCACTCCATACACAATTAGGTGGTGTAATGGAAAGTGTATAGGACTTAGAATCAGGAGTCCTGAATTCTAGTCCCAGCCATGTCACTAATTAGTTTTAAGACTTTGATTAAATCACTTTTCCTCCTGGGGCCTAGCTCTCACTGTAAAATGGGAGGTGGGGTGATGGTGGAAGAATGTGACCTCCAAATTTCCTCCAGTTCCGACATTTGAGATCATTGGCCAGAGGTGGGCCTTCTCTCCCAAAGCATTACTCACCTCACCCTCGGTTGGTTAAGTTCTGATCTGCCCCAGATGCTCAATACGTGGTAGTTGAGTTTATATTATTTTTTAAATTCCAACAAAAGCCCCTGAAATAAACTGGGCTTGAGGGAGAGGGGAACCCTTTGATTCTCAGGTGGGTCCCTCTGTTCTTCTGATTGAGTACTGCTTTTCACCACAGACAGTCGTTCAGACTCTGGAATGACCTTGCCCCAGTTCTAGGATGCCTCCCCCAGGCCAGAGACAGTTCCCACCCGGCCCTCCTTCAGGTAGATGGCCCGGTGACCTGACTCTTGGCCACCCTTTCTCAGCCTCCTTCAGTCTTCTTGGCTCACAGAGATTTTCCAAAATCAGGTCAGAAGCCAGGCTAAGGGCATAGCTTTCTGTCTACTGCCTAGCCAGCTCCTGGCCCCCAGCTCACCCCAGCCCTTCCTGCCTGGCTCGGTAGCTGACCCCCGGTCCACGCCTCAGCCATTTCCCGTCTCGCCTGCCGCCATCCCCCTTTCCCCGCCCTCGCCTTCTAAGTCTCTCCCAGCTTCACTCTCACTAGTCCCTCCTTCCTCTCCCCATCCAAGTCTCTCCCAGTTTGGATCTCTCCTGATCACTCCGTCCAGCCAGCAGAAGTTTAATTTTGGGGAGGAGTGGGGTGGAGGAAGGTCTTTGAGATGAAGGTTTCTAGAGATGAAGCCCAGTCCACCCACCGGGGCTGCAATAGGAAAGCAGAGAAGTTGGCAGTGCCCTGGCGCAGGTGAGGAGAGGCCCACCTTACCTCGGTCATCAGGCGGTCTGCGCCACTGTTCTCCTCATCTTTGAAGATGATGTCAGGATTGTAGTTGGGCACCAGGTCCCGGAAGCGCTCGGAGCCCCTGGCAACCCTACCTTCGGCTGGCCCACTGGCGCCCAGGGTCCGTTCGGGCACGCTGGGCACAAATTGCTTGTAGAGCAGCGGCACAAGCTGCTTGCGCACATAGCGGCGCCGGCCAACCGGCCCCCGGCCCGGTCCGCAGCTCTGGGCTGGCAGCGTCAGAAGTGCCAAGCAGCACAGGAGCACCAGACTGGCCAGCAGCGCCATGGATGCAGCGGACTCGGGCCAAAAGGGAACGTTCTTATCCTTAACAGCTCGCCTGGCAGTTGGGCATTCCCCGCACCAGAGAGCGCAGCAGGCAGAACTGCCCCCAGAGTGCCCTAGAGCTCTTGTGGCTCTACGCACCTGGCTGCCGCTACTCTGCCTACATGCCCGCGGGGGTTCTGTAACCTGCTACAGGCGGGCCATCATAGCAGGGAAGTGGGGTCGTGGGTGGCTGCCAGCTCAGCCTGGCTCTGTCGCCAGGCTCCGGCGCTGCCACAATGCCCGGGCTCCGCCTTAAGTGGCCCCCTGGCCCCGCCCCCCGCCCAGGACCGGCCCGCCCCCTACCACCAGGGCGGGGGCTCTAGCCGGTCACCACGGGTCCAGTTTGAGACTGAGGTGTGTCCCATCCTGGAAACCAGGTAGTTACTTGCCTAGGAAACCCTCACAGCTTTACAGTCCTTGGCTGTCTGGTGAAGCATCCTTCTACCTCCCAGTCTGCGCTTGGTACCAAACCATCCTCCTCTGATATTTGAACTGGATCTTTGCTCTCCAAAGCCTACCCTGGCAGGCCATGTCCTCTGCTACTATCCAGAAATATTGGTTCCAGTTCCTGCCCAATGTCAACCATGCTCTTTGGGCATACAACCAGGGCCTCCCTTGCCTCTCCGTGGTCTTCCCCAAACCTCTGCCATTTCCATCTCTTCTGCTGGGAGTTTTCCCTAGAGTGAGCAACAGAGCTTCAAGTTATACTCTACTTTAGGACTTCAAAATTTGGCCCCTCTTTTGTCCTTGCTAGACACCCAACTTCTTTTTAAATGAATAACTTGTCAATTGGAAGTTGCTGGAGGGCAGTGGCTACTTGAACTCTCTAACTGGTTTCCTTTCACCTTTCATCTAGCCACCTCTCTAGCCTCTTCCTCTCTGGACCCTCCTGCGGCTCTGCTTCCAGTCACTCACTCAGGTTTATCCCAGAGGCTTTGAGCCTGCTACACGTCACCCACCAACCTACTCTCCTTTAGAAATCACTTTCTCTAAGAAGCCTTTTCTGATGTCTTGACACTGACCACCTCTATTTCCTGGAAAACCAGTAATTAACTGCCATCTATTGTGGTTCGGTGTTAGAATTATCTGTCACCCTTACTAGACAAAGCAATTAAGCACAAACTTATTTATCATGTAACCCCATGGTTAAGTGCCTAGCCTATAGTAGAGTGCTCAGCAAATATTCATGGCACGGCACCTACACTGTTTTTTGTGGGGTTTTTTGTTTGTTTGTTTGTTTGTTTGTTTTTGTATTCCATGTTCACCCTTCATGCAGCTCCATAGCTAGCACTTATAGGCACCTTTGTGTACATTAGAAAAAAAGCACCCCTTCCTCAATATACCTGCTATTTGCAAGAAAATAGTCATAACTATACATTAAGACTATGAGGTGAGTGGTGCCCTTAAATGTTGTTCAATGCAACATATACATAACCCTGAGCAGAAACTTTGTCCCTAGCCCCAACATAGCAGGGGGCTTGCATAGTACTTAAGGCACTGATAGCCTCTGGAAAGATGGAGTTAGGTTCTTCTCTGAGGTAGATCACAGACCTTTGTTAGCTAGCCACTTCTTTTACTCCACATCCAACAGTCAAATCAGGGAGGACAGGGCTGAGTGTGTGTGTGTGTGTGTGTGTGTGTATAAAGGGGGATCTTATCCTATTCCTACACCTATGCCTACCTACCCCCAATAACCAAGGCACATAAACAAGGTCATGAGTATAAGGAGAGTCAGGGGACTAGTCAGCTTTAGGCTAAGGGAGAGGAGCTCCACTGCCTGATTGTGTGGCTAACACCAGACCAAGTCCTCAAAGAACACTAAGATGCAGATGGAGGG
>NW_005871139.1:2974711-2978014 GCF_000147115.1 Myotis lucifugus
GGGGGAGAGCAAGGCTATTCAAATAAACACAGAGAGAGCCTGGAAAAAAAACCAAAGCAAACCTTGGGATCAACTTTATTGCTGATGGTTGTGCCCTTTTCTTTCCCACACCCTCACCTCTCTGGTGGTCCAAAGTCCCTCCAGGATAGCACAGTGCTTAGGTTCTTCTGGACCAGAGGCAAAGGGAGACAATTTGCCCCCCACATCTGCCCCTGCTCAGTCCCTCCCCTGTCCCCACCCAACCCTATTGCACATCAAATCATGTAAACATGGCTACAGGCATGGCCTGGAATAGCAGTGAGGCAGATTGATGTGTTAACGGATTTGGGACCAGGAGCCAGACCCAAGTCACCCAGTCCCACCCCATGCTAAGGCCCACAGTTAAATCTGGAAAAACAAGGGGGCCTGGTCCCAAACTCTGGCTCAGATTATGCAACAGTGCAGATGGCTCAGCTCCCCTCTGCCACCCACCCCTCTCAGATTCCAGGTCTTAAGGATCACCCACTCCTGGTGTCGCTTCAGGACTGGGTAGCAGATGGCAGTGTCCAGTTTTTTCCCTCTCACCCCCAATTAGAGGTCACTGGTGTTGGGTCTTCCTAGATGCCCTGGGGAAACCAGAGACAGGCAATGGCAGTCTGTCCAGTCCTGGAAAAGAGGGAAGGAGGACAGTCAAAAGTAGGACATATGTCCAGACCTCTGGGATAAGACAACCAAACCACAAAATGGATGGATGAAGCATGTTACAAGTAAAGCAGAAAGCCTTCCTTCTCCCTTGCTGGAAAGACCACTGTTCCAGAGGGCTCCACCCCACCAGCCTGTGACTCCCACTCCTTCTCACCAAAAGCCCGGATCAGCTCTGCCCGAACAGCTGCGGTGAAGGTCTTCACCAGACAGAGAGTGGTGAGGCCCGCAAAGATTGCATTGTAGAGGAATACGATGTAAAAATTGCCCAGCCAGTTGAAGCGTCCAAAATCACCCAGCAGGTCAAAGCGAGTGAGTCCTGAAATACAAAGACCAGGATAGAAGGTGGGCATCCCAGCCCCTCCCTGGCTCAGAGCCCAGCTTTCTGCTGCCTCCTGGTGGCCACATCTCAACACTGCAACTGATAAGTTGGCCTATTATTTGAGGGGGGAAATTTTATTTTTCTATTATTTTTTTAAAAATAATTCTTTATTGTTGATAGTATTACATATGTCCCCCTTCTACCCCTATTGACCCCTTCCAGCCCACCCCCATCCCCGCCATCCCCGCCCCAGACCCTCAGTACCCTTCTGTCTGTGTCCATGGGTTATGCATTCAAGGTCCCACCCACCCACCCACTCTACCCCTCCTTCCCTCTGGGATTCCATTCTTCCATGTCCCTGGGTCCATTCCATATATCAGTTTATTTTGATACTTAGATTCCACATATGAGTGCAGTCATGTGATACTTGTCTTTCTCTGACTGATTTATTTCACTTAGCATGATACTCTCCAGGTCTCTCCATGCTGTCTCAAAGGGTAAGAGATTCTTCTTTTTTACTGCTACATAGTATTCCACGGTATAAATGTACCACAGCTTTTTTATCCACTCATCTACTGACAGGCACTTGGGCTGTTGTAAATTGTGCTGCTATGAACAGAGGGGTGCACACATTCTTTCTGATTGGTGCTTCAGGTTTCTTAGGATATATTCCTAGAAGTGGGATTACTGGGTCCAATGGCAGATCCATATTTAATTTTTTGTGAATACTCCATACTGTTTTCCATAGTGGTTGCACCAATCTACTAGGAGTAGTGTACTAGCGGTGTACTAGGGTTCCCTTTTCTCCACATCCTCACGCACTTGTCATTTGTTGGTTTGTTGATGGTAGCCATTCTGACAGGTGTGAAATGGTACCTCATTGTCATTTTGATTTGCATCTCTCAGATGATTGTGACTTTGAGCATTTTTTCATGTCTCTTGGCCATCTGTATGTCCTCTTTGGAGAAGTGTCTATTTAGGTCCTTTGCCCATTTTTTAATTGGATTGTCTTGCTTTTAAGTTGCATGAGTTCCTTATATATTTTGGATATTAACCCTGGCCTCTCCTACTATTAATTATTCCTACATCCCAAGCTCTGTCTCAGAGGAGTTCAGGGCTGTGAAGAAAGTGCCAGCAGCTAGGCTTGCTTCAACTTCCCTGCCAGAGTTTGGCATGTTCTTCGATGGGATCCCCTCTGGCTCCAGGTATTCCAAGGAGCTACCTGGGCCCACCAGTTGTTCCTGGGTCAGGAACTTATAAGTTAGTCACTAGTATTTTTTTAGCAGGTAGAGCTGTGTGGAGGCTAAGAGCTCTGACTCTGATCAGACTGCTATGGTTCATATCCAAACTCCACCTCAACTAATTGTGTGATTTGGGACAAATTCCTTAAACATCTGTGCCTCAGTTTACTCAACTATAAAGTAGAGGAAATAATGGGACTGTAAGAATTAAATAATTCCCATAAAGCACTCAGGAGTATTTTAACTCTTGCTGAGCCTTTAATAATATAATATCAAATAAGATTTCTGGGGCCCTCCTCCACTTAACTCCAACCGAAAGGAACTAACTGATGGACCTACAAGCCTAGTGTACTACTAAACCCTCATGGTTTAAGTATAAATGCTACAGGGGAAAGAGTGTGGACTTAAGAACCAAATAGAACTAATTTACTTTTTTGATTTTTGATTTTGAGAGTACATTCATTAAAGCTGGGGACAGTCAGGGGTTGGGGGGAGGTAGAAAAGGGTATGGGGGAGTAAATGGTGATGGAAGGAGATTTGACTTGGGGTAGTGAACACACAATACAATATACAGATATGTTATAGAATTATATACCTGAAACCTATATAATTGATTAACTAATGTCACCCTAATAAATTCAATAAATAAGGTAAAATAAAACATCTATACTAATAAAAGGGTAATATGCTAATTAGGATGGACGTCTTCTGGACATCCATTGGACAAAGCCACAGGGGCTGCGAGGCCCGGGACTCAGGCAGCCATGAGCTCAGGCAGCCATGAGCCCCGGCGACTGCGAGGCCTGGGCCTCAGGCAGCCGTGAGCCCCGGTGGCTGTGAGGCCTGGGCTCAGACCTTGCAGCCGCCACAGCCGGCAGTGGCGCACGCGTGGGGTAATGGGGGTGGCACCCTCCCCTGATCAGCCCAGTCACCTCCTTCAGAGGGGAGGCCAGACTGTGGCTTAGACCCCGCTTCAGAGCGCTCTAGAGCCGCCGGGAGGACAATCCCCCTGAGGCCTCCCAGAACTGTGAGGAGGGGCAGCCGGGCTGAAGGACCCCT
>NW_005871139.1:2978751-3056317 GCF_000147115.1 Myotis lucifugus
CATAAAGAACAAAAATGGCTGCAAACAAATATCTATCAATAATAACCTTAAATGTAAATGGATTAAATGGTCCAATCAAAAGACATAGGGTAGCTAAATGGATAAGAAAGCGTTATCCATATATTTGCTGTCTGCAAGAGACCCACCTCAGAACAAAGAACTCACACAGACTGATAGTGAAGTAATGGAAGAAATTTTTCAGGCAAATAGAAATGACAAAAAAAAGCTGGGATAGCAATACTTATATCTGACAAAATAGACGGGGGGGGGGGGGCAGTTAGGGGCGATGAGGCAGGCAGACAGGTGAGCGATTAGGAGCCCAGTGCTTAGGAGCCAGGTGAGTGATTAGGTCCAGGATTGTGAGAGGGATCCCAGATTGCAGAGGGTGCAGGCTGGGCTGAGGGGACTTCTCCCCCCCTGGCGAATTTCATGCGCCAGGCCTCTAGTATAATATATATTATTAAAAAGCTGGGGACAATGAAAAAAAAGGAGACTTAAAATAGAAGAGACAAGATCACAGTAACAGGAGGGAGCCTAGGCTGGGCTGCCTAGACTTGGGAAAGGAAGTCAAAGTAACAGAAGTGAGTCATGCTGGGCTGCATGGACTCAGGAAAAGGAAGTTACAGAGGCCAAAGGAGAGTTCTTGGAGACAGATTCAGGGGGTTAGCCTGGGATAAGCTGCTGCTGCCCACTGCTCTTCTGGTTGCAAGTATCCTGGGGACCCTTGGAGCTTAGGAGAAAGAAAGCAAAAGTACACACCTGAGAAAAGAGAGCACACGCACGCTCAAGAGAGTGTGTCCAAATAGAACTAATTTAAATCATGTATGATATATGGAAAATGATGTAGTGTGTGTGGGGGGGTTACCTATAACTCTCATACTACCCTGGAGTGAACTAGTTACATTTTTAAAAATTTCTACCAGCTAATTCTAGATCATAGTTCTAAAGATAGGAGAAGGACTGAGTGTATTATTTGATGCCCTGGTGTGTGCAAAAAGCGCTGGACTGGGATTAAGGAGACATGGTTCTAGCCTGACTTGGCCTTGCCTCAAACTAGCTATAAAATTGGGCAAATTAATTAGCTTCTCTGTATTTCATCTTCAAAATAAAAATATTTAGCCCTGACGGGGAGCTCAGTTAGTTGGAGTGTTGTCCCAATATGCCAAGGTTGCGGTTCAATCCCAGTCAGGGCACACACAAGAATAAACCAATGAATGCACAAATAAGTGGAACAACAAATCGATGTTTCTCTCTCTCTAAAATCAACAATAAAAGAAGAAATAAAATGAGAATGTTTATTAGATGATCCAGCCCAAAGGAAGATTTAGGGGAAAAGTGGTACTTTTCAATCAAAAAGACAGAAGTAAATGGGGAAGGCTATGTGATGTAATGGAAAAGTATGAGCTTTGAAGCAACACTACTCTGATCTCAGCACAAGCATTTCACAGAACCTGTTTTTCGATCTGTATCATGGGCATAATACTTTCTCATAAGTTTGTTGTGGGATTTAGGGAGAACATGTATATAAAATGTCTGTTTAGCACTAGTAGGTACTAAAAAGAAGCCAATTCCCTTATCTCCTTTTGCTACTTACCTAGGGTTCGAGAGAAGACAGGAAGTGCTGAGCTTAGGACCAGGAGACAGACACAGTTCCCGATTATCTGGGGAGGAGTAAGGAAAGGGGAGGTGAGGTAGCAGAGCTGCCAGTATCTAGTCCCCATGCATGCCTCCAGGATACCTCCTCTACTCCAACCCAATTACCTGTGTCATGGCTGTGTCATGCCATCTGGGCCGCAGGCCCCGGAAGAGTGGAGAACTGTAGAATCCCACAATCGAGGACACCATCAGATAACTGCCACTGGGGTTAGGGAAGAACTGGCCAGCTCCCGAGGATTAATGCCTCATCTCAAAGGGAATAGGCCCTTTCCCCAAGACCTCCTTTCAAAATCAAGTCTTTTCTTTATTTCTGAACCTCAGGTTGGTGAAGACTTACTTGCCCCCTTCCCATCAGTCCTAGTACAAGTCTGCCCAGAGCCCCAAAGGAGACATTCAGAAGACAGAAAAATTGTGCATTTCCAGAAGGATACAAGATGAGTACAACCTGAATGACAGCACCAAAGGAGCCCAGCTTGGAGAAGGAGACCTGGCCCAGGGAGGCACCCTGAGAAATGAAGCAGTATCACAGTGGAGCACTCTCCACAATCAGCATCACCCAGCACCCAGCCTTCCCTCTGGCCTCAGTTTCTGCCCCCTCACTCCAGCTTTTCTTAGGTCCTCTCCAAAAGATATGGTGGGAGGGCAGCCCAGTACCTGCATGCCCCGGGGCATGGCAGCCTCATCGATGAGCAGCTCCAGGATGTGGATGGCCACAATGAGCACGGATAGGCCCTGTGTAAGGCAAGGTCACAGATTCCCATTCATGCCCCAGCCCACAACAGTATCCAGAGTTACATGTTAAGAGCAGACACTCTGCCCTGGCCAGGTAGCTCAGTTGATTAGAGCGTCATCCCGATACGCTAAGGTTGTGGGTTTGATCCCCGGTCAGGGCACACACAAAAATAAACCAATAAATGCATAAATAAGAACAACAAATTGATATTTCTCTTTCTCTCTCCCCTCCCTTCCCCTCCTCTCTCCCAAATCAATCAACAAAACAAATTTTATTTAAAAAAAAAAAAACACACAAAAAAACCCACCTAGCAGCCTTAGCTGGTTTGGCTAGGTGGATATAGCGTTGGCCTGTGGACTCAAGGGTCTTGGGTTTGATTCTGGTCAAGGGCACATGCCCGGGGTTGCAGGCTCGATCCACAGTAGGGGGCATGCAGGAGGCAGCTGATCAATGATTATCTCTCATCATTGATGTTTCTATCTCTCTCTCCCTTTCCCTTCTTCTCTGAAATTAATAAAAATATACTTAAAAATAAAAAAATAAAGATAAATAAAAAAGCAGATACTCTGCTCCAACATTTTCAGTTTCCAAGCACTGTATGGGACCTCCTCGAGGCTGGTGCTAGCAACAGAGCACTCTGAGGGTATTATAAGATACACCCTCTCCAGGTGGAAGAATTGCAAAAAAGCTAAGTAGAAAAATGGATTCGTCCTCCAGATTGATAAGACTTATTCCCAAGTCCAGGTTGTGGCAAGTTGGGGGATAGACTGAATTTCAACCCTTATTTTCACCCACAGCAAGCCTGGGTAACTACGCAGTGGCCCTCTGTGGCCTTGGGTAAACTCCTTAACTTCCCTGTTTCTTCATTTACAAAACTGGGATTGCTGTGCTCAGCACAGGGCAGGACACAAAGTAGACACTCAGTAAGAGGTAACTACTATGATTGAAGATAACCAGGTCCCTGCATCTCCTCCCTCTTCCCTAAGAAGGCCTAAATTATTCAAGGGCCTTCCACTCCCCACCCTCATCAAGGCTGGTAAACCCACCGTCAATAACAGCAAGCACAGCATGGCCAGGGGATAACCCAGGTTCCGCTGCCAGGCTGAAGCCTTCCACCGCTTCTCTGTGCAGGGATGGGAAGCGGTTAGCACGGGCTTGGAACAAGAGTCTACTCTTAAGGAAAGCCAGGTATTCCCATCCCTACTAACTCACATACCCAGTAGGACCCTCTGTGTCTGCAGAGCCAGCACCTGTCTGTGCAGCAGCTCCATGTCCAAAGGCAACCAGCAGGAGGTGGGATCTGAGAGCAGAGAAGATGGTGCTGCCCTTGCCCAAGCCATGCCTATCATCCCACCTGGGAAGAATTGCAACTCACTGCAAATCCTGCGGGTCAAAGCTGCTTCCTCAAAGGCTGAGCAGTACAGCTGCTCTTCCAGGTCTTCCAGCACCTGGGAGCAGGGGAAAAGGGAGGGACTAATAATAGCCAGGGGCTCTCAGATCCCAAGGGCCCCAGGAGCACCCTGTTCATCCCAGGGCTTTATCATCCCATTCCTTCCCCTACCCCTTATTCACTACCCTGTGGTCAGCAACTTATCCATCCCTCCTGACTGCCTTGTGTTCTGCTTTGTATGTCTGGTAACCAGCTCCAGATGATGGGGGTGGAGGATACAGGAGCCAACAAAGGCTGTGGCCCTCTGCACGGTGTGCAGCACACAATCATAGGGTTGTTTTATTTTCTGGCTCCAGCTTGGCAGGAAGCTCACCCCACAGGATCAAAAGGCAAGGAGTACTACATACCCGCGGCTTGACCAGCAGCTTCCCAGTAACCGAGAACATGCGGGCGAGACCTAGCGGAGTACACACTGTGGAGACAGAAGCCAGTCACCTGATAGACCCTTCTCTCCATCATTCCCCCTCACCACCCCTCCATTCCCTCTCCTTCCACCCTTGTGGTTCCGATCCAAGGACCTTACCCATTATCTCCCAGACCCTGAACACTCACCCAGGAGCAGCAGGACCCCAAGGAAGGAAATGCAGGAGTAGAGGTAGGGGAGGTAGTACTCCCAGAAGTCTAAGGGTAAAAAAAGCAGTACAGTCAGCCCATCTCTTTCCTGCTTACTGGGACGACAGGCCTCAGAGACAATACAAAACCTACAGGGGTTAGGCAAGTAATGCAAATCAGGAAAGCTGGCCTGTGTCACAGAAGAGGGAGTGGCAGAGACTATAGCAAACGAGAGCCTAAGCCCTACCTAAAGGGCACAACTGTTATTCGGCCCCAGTCACCAAGGACTAGTGTGGCCAGATCCTCAACCTTGTCAAGCAAAGCCAGAGATCTGGATATTAACGTGAAACCTCCCAACTTTAACATATATATATATTTATATATATGGCAACTGACTCGTATATATTTTTAAATCATTGCATGGGCCCAATGGGACATTCCTGCAGGTTGGATTTGGCCTGAAGTCCATCATTTCGAAACTTCAGTCTAATGGTTTATTTATTATTATTTTTAAAAATACATATATTTTTATTGAATTCAGAAAGGGAGAGGAAGAGAGAGATAGAAACATCAATGATGAGAGAAAATCCCCCTATTGGAGATTGAGCTGCAACCCCGGGCATGTGCCCCCAATTGGAATCGAACCTGGGACCCCTTCAGTCCGCAGGTCAATGTTCTATCCACTGAGCAAAACCAGTTAGGGTCAGTCTAACGGTTTAGATGATCTCAATCTTCTCCACCTCAGAGGGATATAGTTGATCCAGGAAGGGGAACATCTGCCAACTGATGAGCCACTTAGCCTGGAGCGTGGGAAGGAAGCTGGCCCTCTCACCATAGAGTGACTCCCTGCTGGTCTTGTTGTCCACAATGGCTGACGCCACCCACACCATGCCCAGCACCAGCAGAGTAAGGAGCATCAACATTACCACTGTCTCGTAGACTCGGCCCAGGACACCCTATGGAAGAAGGCAATAGGTGAGGGTGGAGAGAACTGCCAACAACGTCGGGGCAGTGTGGGGAAGGAAGGCAACATTGGGAATGGCAGCCTGGCTAGGGGAACCAGAGGACTGGATTCAGGAGAAAGGGGAAAGCATTTCCCTCTTATTCTGCTAAATCACTCTGTCCTCCTACCCCACAACCAGAATATCCATTCCGTTCTCGATATTTTTCCTTTGTAACCTCCCTCCTCGGGGCCTTTCCCCATCCTTGTTTTGCCCTGGGAGGCTGACTCCTGAGGTCTGCATCACACAAGCCCTTTGCCCTCGGTTTTCCTGTTCGGCTTGCCCAATGGAAAGGACCAACAGCTCCTCTGCTGGGTGGTTGCACCTCTCCAGCTTCAACTGGGTTCCAAAAGCTATTTTTTCTCTCTGCTCCCACAAGCCTATGGTGGTAATAACTTCCTGATGTTACTAGCGCCTCAAACTCCTTGTTGATCTCCTCAACTGACTATACCTCTATAAATAGTTTCTCAATTAAAATCTCTTTAGTTGAAACATCTGAGTGGAATTCTGTTCCTGCGTGGATTGATTGATTTATCACTCACTCACCTTTCTGGAGCCGGCGAAGCCCTCAGACTCAGTGAAGAAGTATGCAAAGGGCATGAGGAAGATGAGGGACAGGTTGGAGAAGAGAAAAACGAGGTTCCAGAGGCCTAGAGCAAAAAAAGGAAAGGCAGAGGTGGTCAGAAAAGGGTGGCCCAACCCACTGGGGACTGATCATGTGATCGGGAAGCTGGGGATGGCGTGATTATGACTAATGAGTACAAGGCTGTCTGTATCTGCCTGACACTTTCTGCTCCCTATTGCCATCCCAAGCTGTAACCAGGAGCCACGCACCATGGATGAGGGAGCCGTTGAGCCACTGGATGTAGTAGTTCCGAGGCAGTGAGAGCAACACCTCGTTGCTGATGATGGAGAAGGGCAGGAGCAGTACGGCACCCAGGGCAACCGCCAGGGTAAAGGTGCAGAGCTCGAGCCTGGGTAGAGAAAAGATAGTGTCCTTGCTTAGCTCAGACACTTCCCTGGGTCCAAGAAGCCCCATTCATCCCTGCAGGCACCTGTAGTTTCTCCTGGAACCAACTAGCAGGGACAGACCAGGGAAGGAGCCATTAGTTGGGGCTCCACTCACTGCCCCCCAGCCCTAGTCCTTACCTTCAGGGAAGCTTTGGCACATGGGATGGGTACATCTTAGGCATTTATGGGAGCCTGGTCACCTGCCATGTCACCTGCCCGGACGTCCTCAGGAATGTGATCCTCCCACACATGCCCGTAGGGTGCACCAGGCATAATGCCAACCTAAGAGGCCTGGCTTCTCTAATCAGAGATGTGGATTTCTGAGCTTGCCTCTTCAGCCCACATAAGAGCAGGGTCACCCCATGTGGCTATGCCCTGAATGAAGCTCTAGGACAAAGGGGGAAAAGGGAGCTAAAACCCAACTTCATAGCCAAGGCCTGTATGCGGGGCTGCATCAGTTGAAAAGAAGGGACACTTTATTTATTTGGTCCATCAAGGGGAGATGGTTGCCTTCTTATAACCTGTTGACCCAGAGGAGACATCACTATATCTTTCTCTATACTTGCTAGTGAATAATAGCAGCCTGGAATAAGGTCCATCCTTAGATTCAAGCACACCTCCCCTTCAGGGGTTCTAGCTTCCCCATCCCCTGCTGTTTTCATTAATCTGCATCCTACCCTACTCCCTTCCCAATGGATGCTGGGAGGTGAAGCCAAGCTGAAGTCTTTTCTGGTGACTCAAGCCCCAGCTGACAGTTCCGGCCTTGAGGATGCCAGGAGCTCCTGGCCTAACCAGGGAGACAGGAAGAGCAGCTTTTCCAAGCATCCCCAGGGTAGGGTAAAGCTGGAAGAAACCAGGAGTAGGATGGAAGCAGAAACTCTCTCTTTACTTTGTGACACCCCACTCTCTCTGCCAGCTCCAGGGCCTCACTGGATTTCAGCTTCTAAAGGTAACTGGTACCAGGTGCTCAGGCAGCAACACTTACGCAATCTTGTTGACTGTGGCATCTTCATCATCCACTACAAAAGACAGAGGCATGGGGAAGAAGCAGAAGATCAGTGGGCAGCTCTGGGAACCATCCGTGTTGCAGCGAGCCTTCCTTCCCCGTCCCTGCCCCCTGAAAGAAGGGCCTGCGCCCAGAGAGGCAGAGCTGGACAGGAGGCTCTGGGAGAGCTCATGCTATAACCCCACAACCTGTTCTCTGGCCAAGGTAGCAGTGGCCCCAGGTGGAGAGAGAACAGGCTAGAAACTCCCCCACTTCCCTCCTTCCCCATCACAGGTTCCTCTTTTGTAAGCTCAAAATATGATAAACAACTGGTCTGTGAGGTTGGTTACATCAGTGGCTGGGTGCAGCAGAGAAATGCAAGCGGGGGGGGGGGGGGGGGAGGGATTCACAAAGAAAGTCCCCAAGAGAATTAGAGTGAGGAGTAGCTGCCTTCTTGGGTGGGGGCTCATGGAGGGGAAGAAAGGCTAGGGCCAGGACAGGATGATCTGAACAGGCTGAGGCAAGTGTGTGGACCCCTCCTCCCACCTCCCTGTCACACAATGCCTACAGGAAGGAAAGCTCCAATCTGAGCACAGATTGGAAAGAGAAAGGCCACCATCACCAGGTCCTGGGGTCCCAGCGGTCACGGAGGTCTCTGGTCCTGGGTGTGGGAGCACTAGGAGAGGAGGTGACAGAGCTTGTGCCCATGATAACATTCACCTTGCAGTTGCCCACTTTAGGTTTACAGAGGGCTTTTATATTAACCATCTCTTTGGTCCACATAATAACAACGGACTGGGTAGAGACTGCTAGGCGCATTTTGGAAAGGATGAAAGGGAGGGCCAGAAAAGTTATAGGACTTGCCCAGCAGCTTTACTGGTTGTGGACACTTCTATCTAGACTTTCCACTATACCACACTGTCCCTGCCTGTGGAGGTAGGGAGGTAGAAGAGGCAAAGGCGCCAGAACAGCCACCTCTCCTTTCCCAGCAGGCGCCATAGACCCATTCTCCTGAGGCTGGCTCCATGGCAACGGGAACACTGGCAGAGGACGAGCAGAAGGGAGGGAAGTCACAGGTACCTGTAGTGAACTCAGCAGGCTTCTTGAAGTGGGTCAGGGTGATGTGGCAGAGGATGTAGAGTGTTGCAAACAGAAGTGTTGAGATCTATGGCAGAGCATGAGCTGGGATGAGAAACTCTAAGAACATTCCATAGCCCCATAGGGTCCCTTCCCCAAAACAAGGCTGCATACTTTCTCCCTGTTACTTCCTTCTAGTCAAGGCCTCAGGAGCCTTTAAGAAGCAGCAGACAGCGCTGGCTGGTTTGGCTCAGTGGATAGAGGGCTGGCCTGCGGTCTGAAGGGGCCTGGGTTCGGTTCTAGTCAAGGGCATGTGCCTGGGTTGCAGGCTCAATCCCCCGTAGGGGCGTGCAGGAGGCAGCCGATCAGTGATTCTCTCTCATCCTTGATGTTTCTATCTCCCCTTTCCCCTTCCTCTCTGATATCAATAAAAATATTAAAAAATATATATAAAATGGAAAAAATTGCTGTCTGTCTCTCTTAGAAATCAATCGGGAGCCCTGAAGATCAGGTATGCCCTGGGCCCAAATCAGAACCTCATTTAATCTCTGCCCCTAAGAGTAAGACTTAGTTGGGGCCCAATATCTACAAAGTTTCTAGAGTCAGCATCAGCCTCTTTTTTTTATTTTAAATTTTTTCGGGGGGGGGGGGGGGAAGAGTCCCACAGCACAGACTCCCAGGTGGGGAGGGGGAAAGAATCAGCATCAGCCTCTTTAAAGGCAGTCAATCCCTGCTCCCTACCTCAAGTGACTTCCCAACTCTAGGGCCAGGCGTCTCAAGGCCTGTCCCATGCCTCTGGGCGACTGGACCTCCAACTGATAGTTTAGGCAGGGCTTAGCCAAGTTACTCTGCACATGCATGCATCCCACCCTACCCCAAGTTGGCTGCTATTGCTCAGGGGAAGAGCTACTGCTCAGTTTGGCTCCATAAACAGGGAGTCTTGAGAAGAGACATTATTGTATTTCAAGTAGTCCAAGAAGGCAGGATGTCTTGTGGGTTCTCCAGTCCCCAAGAGGAGCTGACGCCACAGGAAATCTGCGTACAGCTATCCATACAAAGAGGGACAAAGTCATAGAGACCCCAGGAGAGCCAGAGGCATAGGACAAAGTTGTAGCTTTTGACATTAGGAAAGCAGAGTAGAATGAGCCACTCAGATTGGAACTGCAGGATTTTTACAGCCTAGTGCTCCACCCTGGGCTTGCGTAATAGGAAGGTGGGAGGGCTCAAAAGGTCATGCTGGAGTTACACGCAGTTCCAGCGGAGGCTAGGTCATTCTCTAGAGCAGAACTGGTGCCAGGTGGAGGAGCTACCAGAAGCCTTCAGGCTGCCCTTGCCCAGCACTGATTCCTCAGCTAATGGGACTAAAGGATGGGGGAGACATCCAAGAGGCTGCTTCTCTGTCCAAGGTCGCATCCCTCCGGGTTCTCTAAGAATGTGGGCCTCTGGCCATACACTGTCTCAAGGCCCGGACGAGCCTCAACGTATGCCCAACCCCACCATGTGGGACTATCCACTAAGGGACACATAAGGAAGGATTCCTGAAAGCAGATCTGGCATGCTACACACGGACTAGTATACGTCCTACCTCTCAGTACTCATAAATAAGGACAGACTCAGTGGAGTAGTGGCTCCCTTTATCCCTCCTCCAATCTGAGGCTGCCCAGGGCAGACCAGAGCCCAGCCTGAGGAAAAAATGAATGATGGGCCCACTCACTAACATTTCTATTCTTTCAAACCTTTCTCGTTTCCTTTCCATGTAGTATATGGAAGAGAGGGCTACCCTGGGGAGCTCAGAGGAAGAAGACTCAGGAGAAAGGAGAGAGATGAGCGTTCAAAGCAGGCCTGGCGAAGATCTGACTTCCTTAGCGCCTCCGAGTGTCCCCCCACCCCGCCCAGAAGTGAGGAGTCCATTGCTGTGGTAGGTTCAGCTGATGCTCTTCTAGGAGGCAGGGAGGGAGGGAGGGAGGGAGGGAGGGAGGCAGCCAGGTGCTCTCTAGAGCACAGAGGGGAACCACTCACAGGGGAAATCCCTAAATGTTTGGAGAGCTAGCTAGGAACCTCCACTTGCAGGGTTCCTAACAAACACCAATAAGGGGGCGGCGGGGGGAGATGGAGTCTTCGTTGTTCTCCATCTCTACCCAGTAGAATCCACACCAGCAAGAGTCCCTTCTTCCAAGGTGGGAGTCCCACCAAAGTCCCCCTTCAACAAACACCAGTTGGGAAGTAAATGCAAACCAGCCCTCCCCTAATCAAATCCATCCCTCTCGGTCTAAGACGGGCAGACTCGCCAAACTCTCAGACACAGGGGA
Source organism: Myotis lucifugus (assembly GCF_000147115.1). Taxonomy (NCBI): domain Eukaryota; kingdom Metazoa; phylum Chordata; class Mammalia; order Chiroptera; family Vespertilionidae; genus Myotis; species Myotis lucifugus. Next base: position 2,989,526 of record NW_005871139.1, read on the forward strand.
CCCACGCCCAGAACGACGGGGCTGGGCGGGGGAAGAACTGGGGGGGGGGGAGGCGGAAACCGATGGGCTTTGTTTATCTCGCAACTACCCAGAGGACCCGACTTACTACTGGTTCACCAGCCGGGGCACCGGTCCTTCCGTCGGGCCGGGGCCTTTCGTAGCTCGCCCCTGGTGCGCACGGGGTCTGAGGGCGCTCTGAGCCCAGGTGGTTGTACTCCGACCCCAACCTCTCCCTCTCCCGCGACACCCTTTGGCCCTAACCTTCCCACCCGGTCCCACACTCACAATACATTCGCGGACCCTCTCGTGGAATAGCTGCTCTCGCACGGATAGCACTTCGTAGTCAGCTGCTTCCATACTCTGCTCCGCATGACTGGGGCGGGGGTGTCTCCGGGCCCGGGGAGGACCGGCGGGGATAAAGCCGCCGCCGCCAAGCACCCGGACCCAGCCGAGGAGCCTTTCCTCGCAGCCTGCGACGGAAACTCGGGGTAGGTAATCTGAGGTCCAGATTCAGACGTCCGGACGCCCCGCCCTTAAAGGGGCAGGCACCAGCGCGCCTTGTTTTAAAGGGCCCCTGTCCCTACTCTGTTCCCTCCCCTTTAAGGTCGGGCCTCAGTCAAGTTTCAACGTAAACACCCGCCTTTAGGCTCGTTACGAGGAAGCGTCAGTCCTCATTCTACTTTACCGGAGGCCGAGTGACGACACAAGGGATGGGCGGGTTCCTTTCATAAAGCGAAAGTCATTGGCTCCTAGAGCTGCCGCTCATAGGTAGAGAAACGATGATAGGCTTTCCCCGTGAAAGGAGGCGGTATCTTTGAAGCCAATCGGTGCTCAAGCTAAAACTAACCGACTCCTCACCTCCGGCTGTTGAGGAGAGAGAATTTTAGTAACGACTGAAAGTTTAGTTCGGCCGTGGCTAAATGAACCTTTTGGAACTAGGCAGCCAGGGAGGATGTGAGAGTTCCATGGGGGTTCTGAAAGGTTACCGCTTCCCAGGAACCCAAGGTCCACAGCACCATTTTCTGAAAGTGTATATATGTTGGAGGGGGGCCCCCTTCGCGGCCAGTTTTCACTCAGTCACTTTTGGGGATGGCCAAGTGTGTGCTAGAGCAAATACTAAAATAAAACCCTGAATAGTGAACTACAGAAATATTCTCCTGAACCTGCGGACTGAAAGGTCCCGGGTTCGATTCCGGTCAGGGGCATGTACCTTGGTTGCGGGCACATTCCCAGTGGGAAGTGTGCGGGAGGCAGCTGATCGATGTTTCTCTCTCATTGATGTTTCTAACTCTCTATCTCTCTCCCTTCCTCTCTGTAAAAAATCAATAAAAAATAAATTAAAAAAAAAACGAAAAAAAAAACCAAAACAAACCCCTGAATAGTGAACTACAGAAATATTCTCCTGAAACGTTGTGAGGTAATGTCCATAGGGGACCATTGTTGAGTGGTGCTGAATCAAACATTAGCCGACCTAGGTACCACTCACTTTACAGACTTTATCTCATTTTAATATCACAACCTTTAAGAGAAATGTGTTGTGATTAGCATTTTAGAAATTAGAAAAAGGTGAGAGCTTGTCACATGCCCAAGGTCACATCATTAAGGCATGCAAGTGACCTTCCTGAGATCTCCGCGGAAGTATGTGTGCAAAGCCTCACCTTCCTGAAGTTAAAGCCTTCCTCCGAATGGGAGGAAGCAGTGCAGAAAAGCAAAAGAAGGGCTGAGTTTTGCAAAGCCTCCCATTAAAGAATAAGAGCCCAATTCTAAAGGCCTTAGACTGCATCCAGTTACTATCTGGTGCCAGAATTAACAAGTGAATTCTATACCCTTGTAACCATGGGGCAAGTTATTTTGACCTCTTTTCTGTTTCCCCAGTGATTTGCAATAGAACCTTGGGAGCTGATTTTCCTCTTAGCAACCAAGCCTGATGTAAACAGAACTTCAACCAGGAGAGAGAGTAGACACAGTTACAAAGAGGAGAAGATAGCTAGCCGGGTCCTTGGGTCTGCTGCAAGGAAAGGAGAGGATAGACAGGTGGCTTGGGTCTACTGAGTGTGTTGTGGGAACAAACATGAATGGGTCAAGGCCCTGCCTGGAGGGACTTACAGCTTGTCAGGGAGAAGTGGCCCTGGAGCCTAACAGGTCTCAGATCTTAATTTTAAGCGTATGTGATTTAGTGATCTTATTAAAACACAAATCAGATCTTGTCTCAGCTCAAAACCTCTCAAAAGTGACCCATTTGCACTTAAAAATTCACCTGCTTTAAAGTAAGCCTACAAGGCTTTCAGAGGATATATTAAACATGCTGTGTTTTGTTGGGTTCACTATTTTTTAACACATTTGAACAAACATTTAAAAATCAGAAGATGACTCCTTAGAAGTTCAGATATCTGTCTGTTCTATCTCTCTCTTTTTAATCCTCACCAGAGGATATTTTTCATTGATTTATTTTATGTTATTTTTAGAGAGAATGGAAAGGAAGGGGAGAGACAGAAACATTGATGTGAGAGACACACCCCAACCAGGGCTGGGGATTGAGCTTGTAACCAAGATATGCGCCCTTAATCGGAATCGAACCTGGGACCCTTCAGTCTGAGGACCGATGCTCTATCCACTGAGCCAAACCAGCTAGGGCTGATATCTGTCTCTTAAATAGAAGATCTGGCAGAGCTGGGCAGCCAGGACCTATGGCTCTGTAGATGAAGGAGGATGTACCAGTCTTCCACAGCTCCTATTACTTGGGTAAGCACCTCACCAGTTTTTCCATTTACGTTGTCAGCCCAACTGTTTTGTGACTTATGAGCTATCCCCTCTCTACTGCCTCAACTTGGCACCATCTTCATTCTGGCCTTTGGTCAGTTTCTGGTGGACCCTGCCAACTTTCCTTTCTCAGGACACTGCACTTGCTGTTTCCTCTGCCTGAAAGTTCTCCCCTTCTCCTTCCCAATTCACTTTTAGCTGGTTCCTGTTTTCTTTAGGTTTGAGCTTAAATGTTATCTGCTCAGAGGACTCTCCCTTACCCCCCACTACTTTATCTAAAGCAAGTATTGTTTTACTTACCTCCATTTATGTCTTTACTTCTTTCCTCTCCACTTAGAGGACTAGAACCCTGCATTTGGCTTCGAATTCATTCCTTTCCATTCAACCCCATTTCTTAGCCCAGTGCAGTTCTCACAGTAAACACTCAGTGTTTGTAGATTTGAGATCTGTCCAAGAGGTTAGTTATCCATTTTTTGTAGGGAAGGAGCCACCTTGACTGTGGAGTAAATTTCAACATCTGCAAGCAGCACAGAGAAGGGAATAATCCAGAATGAGCCTTCACTAAATGCTAAATGTTAACAGATACTTTACATAGATTATTTTATTCAATGTCACAAGGATCCTACTAAGTAGACTTTTTAATTTTATTTTTTTAAGGTTTCAAGTTAACATTTATTGCACACTCACTGTAGGTAACTGCCAAGTCCTCAAAATGTAAAATTTAGCAACACAATTTTACCTTCAAGGACTTTAGAGATATGCCAACTATATAAAAACAATTTTGTGAAAATGTGTAGGAGATAATAATTTGAGTGAGAAAAATATGACACTGGAGGTTTGGGGATAGATATTGCAACATAAGCAATGGGTTCAAAGGTGCAAAAATATGGTAGTAGACTTTTTTTATGTATAGATGAGGAATCTGTTCAAAGAGATTAAGTAACTTGTGCACGGAGCTACAATAAGTGGTGGATGTGGGACTTGAACTGGCTTATCTGACTTGGAAGCTTCCCTTTTCCCCAGTATATCTCCCCAATTTTTGTATTCCTCTCCTTACTAAACTGCTTAGATACTCAGTGTAATAGAAAGGTAAAACTTGAAGAGTCCTGGCACCCTACATCTGCATATAAAAGGTTCACCATTCTACTTCTTCCTGTGAGGTCACCTTTGAGCTTTCAAATGTTGACTTATTGCTGAATAGCATCTTGAGAGGAGCAGACAGAAGGCCCAGAGGCACCAACTCCCAGAGGTGAGAGGGTATTTGGAAAAGTTACTCCTTTTTTAAAAATATGTATTTTTTAAATTGATTTTAGAGAGGGAGGGAGAGAAAAAAAACATTAGTGATGAGAGAGAATCATAGTTCAGCTTCCTCCCCCCACTGGGGATTGAGCTCACAACCTGGGCTTGTGCCCTGACTGGGAATCAAACCGTGATCTGGTTCATAGGTCAACGTTCAACCACTGAGCAATGCTGGCCAGATGAAAAGTTACCCTTTTTTTAATACAAAGATTTCAGAAACTTTCCATTCAGATTATGGGTTATTTTCACTTTCTCTTTGCTTACTTACATGTCCCAATTTCCCCACAGAAAACGTAAGTACAGAAAAATTCCTGTTCATTCAAATAAGACTACTAGCTTTAGGGTAGTTTTATTCCCAGGACTTTCTGGGTTTTCAGAAAGAACTCATTCAACTCTAAGGTGAAAATACTGTAAACTGTGCTATGAATTGAATGTTTATGTGCCCCACCCCCACCCCAATTCATATGTTAAAACCCTAACCCCAAATGTGATAATTATACGAGGTGGGGCCTTTGGGAGGTAATTAGATTTAGATGAGGTTATGAGTTATAGCCCCCAATATGGGATTAATGTTCATATAAGAAGAGAAAGAAACTAGGGCTTACTCTCTCTCAGCTATATGAGGACACAGCAAGAAGGTGGTGGGCCATCTGCAAGCCAGGAAGAAGGCTCTCACCAGACTGAATCCGCCAGCACTTTGATTTTAGATTTCCCAGCCTCCAGAACCATGAGAAATATATGTTTGTTGTTTAAGCCATCTAGTCTATAGTGTTTTGTTATAGCAGCACAAACTAAGGCTGTAAACCTTTTTCCTTCCCTCTCATGGAAATTGGACTTGTTTCTAGAAATAAGCCAGCAACGTTGGAATTGCCCTCTTGTCTAGGATTCTAGGAAAACCAGAGGTTCCCCTTAGGCAAGGCCTCCTTGGATCTGAGAACTTTTTGTTGTTATTGTTGTTGGCAGGAGTGGGGGTAAGGATTTAAAAATAGCTTTGAGAAATTCTGCTCCTTTGTTCCTACCTATCTCTGGTCTCTCAAAAAATATTTGAGAGAACAGTCATAATGAAAGATTGGCTTGAGATAGCAAGAAAATTTGGAAATCCTAGACTCTGGGAATGGAGAGGGATCACAGAAGTCTTCAGTTCTCCCTTCTTGCCTTTCACAAAATGGATGCCATTGTGGGCCCTAGCTGATTATTAGAAAGTGAGCTGCAATGTTCTTCCCCATCATTTGCTGTGCCCTTTGAGGTTTTGAGAAATGAGTCTGCTGCCATTTCTGGACAGGAGCTCTTCACTGGATTTCTCCTTTCTAATCTAAACAACCTCATTTTTGCCTGACTAGCATGGCTCAGTGGTTGAGCGTCAACCTATGAATGAGGAGGTCACAGTTCCATTCCAGTTCAGGGCATAGGCCCGGGTTGTGGGCTCAATCCCCAGTGTGGGGTGTGCAGGAGGCAGCCAATCATTGATTTTTATCATTGATGTTTCTATCTCTCTCTCCCTCTCCCTTCCTCTCTGAAATAAATAAAAATATATTTTAAATAAATAAATAAACAACCTCATTTTTTCTGAGTTGCTGTACCCAGGACCCCTTACTTACATACTCCACTCACTCTTTGAAGGAAACTCTCTTATCTGTCCATATCCTTCTTAAGGAACAGAACTGGATAACAGTTTGCATAGTAGGGTGGTCAGTGAAGAGGATGGTGGGAACACTTACCTACCTAGCTTTGCACACTGCTGTATGGAAGGAATGTCTAAGGTGACATCAGCCTGTTCTGGCAGCTGGTCACACCTGTCTCATGGCAACCAGTCATTTGGTCAATATGAGGCAGCAGAAGTTTCTACACGTTAGTGTCATAAGATACTATAGTTGGGTCAGGGAGAGGCTGAGAGATTTCTTCTTTTTAAAAAAATATGTTTTTTTAGCCGAAACCGGTTTGGCTCAGTGGATAGAGCGTCGGCCTGCGGACTGAAAGGTCCCAGGTTCGATTCCGGTCAAGGGCATGTACCTGGGTTTCGGGCACATCCCCAGTGGGAGATGTGCAGGAGGCAGCTGGTCGATGTTTCTCTCTCATCGATGTTTCTAACTATCTCTCTCCCTTCCTCTCTGTAAAAAATCAATAAAATATATTAAAAAAAAAGATATCGCTATACTTAAAAAAAATATATGTTTTTGTTGATTTTTAGAGAGATAGGAAGAGAGAGGGAGAGAAAGAGAGAAACATCGATGTGAGAGAGCAACATCAAGGGATCAAGCACACAACCTGGGCACACGTGTCCTGATTAGGAATCGAACCAGTGACCTTTTGGTGCACAGAACGATGTTCAACCATCTGAGCCACACCAGCCAGGGCAAGATATTTCTTCTTATTTAAAAAGAATCTCTAGAACAGAGGAGCAATTTTATCTTCTACCTCCATTTGATGTCACCGTCTACCCTGTAGTGTCTTCCTGAGGCATCTTAGACCTTTGGACTGGGAAAGTAGGGGAAGAGGAAGGCAGTGGAGGAGCAGTCTTTGCTAGCTTTCAGAATTAAAAGTTTGAATTTATGCTCTTGCACAAAATTAATTCTTGGAATATGTATTAACTGTTAATCACATACTAATTAAGCACCAAGCCAGGTACTGGTGATACAATGGTAAGCATAACAGACATGGAGCTTATAAAATCTGGTTGGGGAAATATATTAACTAAATAATCACATAAATAAATATATAATTCTAAAATACAACAAATACTTTAAGAGAAAAGTAGAAGATTCTATAAAAAGATATACTAACCGAAACCGGTTTGGCTCAGTGGATAGAGCGTCGGCCTGCGGACTGAAAGGTCCCAGGTTCGATTCCGGTCAAGGGCATGTACCTGGGTTGCGGGCACATCCCCAGTAGATGTGCAGGAGGCAGCTGATCGATGTTTCTCTCTCATCGATGTTTCTAACTCTCTATCTTTCTCCCTCCCTTTCTCTCTGTAAAAAATCAATAAAATATATTTTAAAAAAAAAGATATACTAGAAAATCTGATCTAGTTTGACCTAGTCTTCAAATCCTTGATGCGGTGACACTTGGGTTTTCATCATGAAAGGAAGAGTATGAGTTAACTGGGCAAAGGGGGTGGGATCAGTTACGGATGAAAAAAGTACTTCATATAGACAGAGAGAATAGTGTTGGAAGACCCTAGGCAGGATTGAGGTGATGAGGTTGATTTTATCACAGTTGGACACAGTAACATATAGCAGGCTGTCAGTTAGGAGATGGGTTGGTCAGTTGAGGGATGGGTAAGATAGGGAATTTATTCCATTTTATGTACCAGATAGCGGGGAGGAAAAACCTGGCCCTCACAACACAAGGATATCAGTACATACATGATTATATCCACATCATCAGGTGGTTATTGACTTTGAATCAATATTAAGCTCAGATTAATCCGGCAGCACACTCCTTCATTACCCCTTGTTGACTCCAAGGCCGTGTTTTTATACCTATTCCCACACTGGGAAGCACCCTAGAGGCAGGAGCTGAGGTTAAGAGCTCCTTGGGTGTGGGGTTTGCTGTGGCTGCCTGATTCACAATGACCTTGCACGAGTTCCAGCTGGCTCTAGGAATGGACAGAACAAAAAGTGACAAGCATGTGAATGCTACAGATGCCAGGTCAGTCACTTCCTGTTTGTTGTATATCTTTTAGGTTCAGCACCCAGGTGACAGCCAGGACAGAGTTCACAAATCTGAGTTCAGCACTTCTGGGCAGAGAACTCCTTGTCAGTGGTGCCATCTGCAGGGCATTAAGGAATTTGCCAGGAATTTGATGGGATTGGGAGGGGGAAATGGCATCTCTTTCCTCTCTCCCTCAAGCCTCTTAATCTGAATGTGTCCCTAAATCACAATCCTGGTCCTTCATAAGGCTGAAAGACCCTTATTGCCTCGGATCTTGTGGCAGGCAATATTTAAGGCACCTGGTCCTACAAGGCAGGTCACTGGGCGGTAGTATCACTTCCCTTCTTCCTCCCAATTAAATCTGCCGTCTGCACCTGGCTGGTGTGGCTCAGTGGTTGCGTGTCGACCCATGAACTAGGAGGACGAATTTCTATTCCCAGTCGGGGTGCTGGGTGATAGGCTCTATCCCAGGTTGGGGGGCAACTGATTGATTATTCTCTCTCATTGATGTTTCTATCTCTCTTTCCCTTCCTCTCTCTGAAATCACTAAAAACATATTTTTTAAAAATTAAAATCTGTCATCTGCAAATAAGTGATGCTAAGCTCTGGCCAGGTAGCTAAGCTGGTTGGAGCATCTCCCTATATACCAGGGTTTTGGGTTCAATCCCTGTTCAGGGCACATAAAGGAATCAACCAGTGAATGCATAAATAAATGGAACAGCCCTAGCCGGTTTGGCTCAGTGGATAGAGCACCGGCCTGTGGACTCAAGGGTCCCGGGTTTGATTCCAGACTAGGGCACATGCCCAGGTTGCGGGCTCGATCCCCAGTAGGGGGCGTGCAGGAGTCAGCCAATCAATGCTTCTCTCATCATTTATGGTTCTATCTCCCCCTCTCCCTTCCTCTCTGATATCAATAAAAATATATTTTTTTAAAAAGTGGAAAAAATTGCTGTCTCTCTTAAAAATCAATCAATCAATAAAAATTTTTAAAAAATGAGGCCAAGAATGCTGGGTTGGGAAGTTATTTAAGCATTCTGGTATTAAAAAGAAAAAAAAAAAGTGGGAGGGCCCCAGCTAGCTGGCTCAGTTGGTTGGAATGTCGTCCCATACACCAAAAAGGTTGCAGGTTTGATTCCTGGTCAGGCACATACCTAGGTTGCAGTTCAATCCCTGGTCGAGTGCGACTGATCGATGTTTGTTTGTTTGTTTGTTTTTTCTCTCTCTCTCCCTCCCTCCCTTCCTTCCTCTAAAATCAATAAGAACATATCCTCAGGTGAGAATTTAAAAAAAAAAAAAGTGGGTGGGTAGTAAATTGAAGGTGTTGATGTTAAGGTTAATTCTCATTATTATTATCCTTGCCATCTCTAAGTAAGCCCTCATTAGGCTTTTACTTCTATTTCTTTCTTTTCTGAGTAAATGGCTCTTTCTTTCTTGGCATCTTGGCTTGGGATGCCCTGCTCATCTCTCAAGCTTGGACATACATCTCTAAGCTTACAAGTCCAAGACTTGATTGCCCTATTTACCACTCCTTACTGAGAAGGGCAGGGTGGAAATCTATAGTGCAAGAGGGAAAATAAGAAAAAAAAAAAAAAGGGAAAATAAGGCCAGAAGATTGAGAACCTGCCTAGTGACAGAACAAGAGGTCAAGTGTCTCTCTCTGTTCCCTAGGCCTCTCCACCCCGAGACTCACCTCAGGAGGTGCTTAAAGAGACCTGGGCCTGTCCTCTTCTGGGTACAGTGACTTCAGTTTAGGTATTCACCATGGTCCAGTGTTTGACATACCGTTGGAGGCTATCCTACAATACAGCCTCTAACAAAGCTAGACTGTCCTGAACCCCTGGTAGTAGAATTGTATACCTTTATACCAAGAAGGTTGGGAAAGCACCAAAATCTGCATGTGGTGTGTGCTCAGGCCGACTTTGCGGAGCTTGTGCTGTGAGACCTAAAGTTCTAATGAGGTTGTCTAAAACGAAAAAACACATCAGCAGGGCCTATGGTGGATCCATGTGTGCTAAATGTGTCTGTGACAGGATCAAGCGTGCTTTCCTTATTGGGGAGCAGAAAATCCTTGTGAAAGTGTTGAAGGCACAAGCACAGAGTCTGAAAGCTAAATAGATTTTAAAATGAAGCCTTTTTGAGTAATAAAAACAAAAGTCTTGTTCTGTTTTTAAAAGAGAGAGAGAGAGAGAGAGAGAGAGAGAGAGACCTGGGCCTGGCCTGCCCACTGTGGCTCAGTGGTTGAGCGTCGACCTATGAACCAGGAGGTTGCTGTTTGATTCCTGGTCAGGGCACATGCCTGGGTAGGGGGCTCTATCCCCAGTGGGGGCATGCAGGAGGCAGTGGATCAGGGATTCTCTCTCATCATTGATGTTTCTCTCTCTCTCCCCCCCCTCCCTTCCTCTGAAATCAAAGAAAATAACAAAGTAAGAGGAATCTGGCCTAAGAGGGAAATAATCATTATTTTTACCTCCCTTGGAGCATTCTGTGGGCCATAAGCATTACTAGGCACTGTGCTTGCTGCTGGAGCAAAGATGTAAGATAATAAGACCCCAGTGCTCCCCTAAAAGAAATGCTTGGTAGCATTTCCCGGGTGCCTTAGCATGTCATTTAGCCATCCCTGCCATGTCACACACTTGGTATTTCATGCCACTGAAGGCTTTGATTACTGCTAGTCAACTACTAGTCTTTTTTTTTTTTTTTAATAACCACTTAAAAAAAATTATTGATTTTAGAGAGGAAGAGAGAGAGAGAGAAAGAGAGAGAGAGAGAGAGAGAGAGAGAGAGAGAGAGAGAGAGAGAGAAACGTGGATTTGTTGTTCCACTTATGTATGGATTCATTGGTTGATTCTTGTATGTGCCCTGACTGGGGATTGAACCTGAAACCATGGTGTATTGGAGCGATGCTCCAACCAACTGAGCTTCCCAGTCAGGGCTAGACATCGTCTTGATATATAAGATGATTGGGTACAGAGGGGACAGAGGTAAATACTGAATTTTAGCAGCAAGTTAGAACAATAACCAAATAATTAAGGTATAAAGGGGATAGGATAGTTCAGGGGTGTGGATAGGTGTCTCTTCTGGACAGCTTAAAAGACAATAAAAAATACTGAAATTCGAGTTTGAACGGTAGAAAATGGGAAGACATTATGGTTTCTAAATTGCCCTCTCTTGGATTGCTCATTCTGGAGGAAGCCTACTGCCATATTGTGGACACTAAGGACCCCCATGGAGAGAGAGGTCAACGTGAAGAACGAAGGCCACCAGCCAACAACTAGCACTAACTTGCCAGGCATGTGAGTGAACCACCTTGGAACTGAATCCTCCAGCCTGTTAAGCGTCAGATGACTTCAACCTTGTGAAGACAGACCATCCAGCCAAGCTGCTCATGAATTACTGACCCTCTGAAATTGCATGAGGTAATACACGTTGTTTTGAGCCACAAGTTTTTGAGCAATTTGCTATGCAGTAACAGATAATAAATCACAAACACCTATGGACCTACAACCCAAGCTTGTCATCTTAACATTTGCCTTACTATACAGTTTTTCTTTTTATTTTCTTTCTTTTTTGTTGTTGTTAATCCTCACCTGAGAATATTTTTCCATTGATTTTCAGAGAGAGTAGAAGGGAGATGGAGAGACAGAGAGAGAAATGTGGATGTGAGAGAGACATTGATTGATTGCTTCTGGAATGAGTTCCGACCAACCAGGGCCAGGGACGACCCTGCAACCAACCGAAGTTCATGCCCTTGATCAGAATTGAACCTGGGACTCTTCAGTCTGCCAATGCTCTATCCACTGAGCCAAACTGGCTAGGGCCAGATAGTTTATTTTCTTAAAAAAGCAATGGTCCCCCACCCCAAAATAAAATATTACAGTTGAAACACTGGCTTCTTAATCCTGTTCCTGCCTTGTGCCTCAGAACTCTGAAAAAGCATCATGGCACCTTTTGCATTGAGTATTGCTTTCCTCTGCATTGGTTTGCTGCTGCTTCCTAGGCTCTACTCTAGCTACCTTTCCCTCGTTTTGCAGAAAGAACTGGAACATTTCAAGATGGTCTTCCCACTGAATTAACTCAAAACCATAATTCCCATTTGGTTATTAACCCAGCTTAAAGCCCTGGCATTTGTCTTCCCCTGGGGACTGTGGTGGCTCCACTTGTGTTGCTATGCTACCCATCAGAGCTTTCTTAAATGTCTATGCTAAACCACATTGTTTCCTTCAGAAGGTAGGAACAACTATTTTGTATATACAGTGGGACAAAAGTAGGTTTACAGTCTGAGTACACAAAAATTTACTTTTTAAAAAATGTTTCTATTGATTTTATAGAGGGAGAAACATCAATGATGAGAATCATTCACAAGCCACCTCCTGCATGCCCCCTACTGTAGATCAAGCCTGCAACCTGGGCATGTACCCTGACCAGGAATCTGACTTCCTGGTTCAAGGGTTGATGCTCAACTGCTGAGCCACACCAATAGGGCACGAAAAACTTGTTATATTTTCCATACAAACTGTAAACCTACTTTTACCCCACCCTGTACATATTTATGGGCTACGAAAAAACTTGGGAAATTTTTGGTCTTTCCTACTTTTAAACCAGTTAAGATGGCAACATCTTCAGCATTAATTGTCCCTATGCTTTCTGAATTTGAAATGTACATTTTCTTCTAGGTTAAATCCTCTATTTGCTTATCTCTAGATTCCTTTTGACGTAGCCAAATTATATACTTGATAATGTATGCTCTTAACATTTACAAATGTTGCCACTTCATCCCCTGTAGTAAAGCAGTGCTCTCCCACAAATGCACCTATCTTTTTAACAAGTCACTATTTGCAGGAGATTCAAATAGATTTAGACATGCGTTGGAGATATTGTAGGCTTGGTTCCAGATTGCAAATAAAGCATCACAATATTTGCAGTCTTTTTACTGGAGGTCCTCTTGTTCAATTTATTAAAAAAAAATCTGAAGTGCAGTAAAACCAGGAATGCCTGTACTTGTTATTGCTAACTCATTAGTAATTACCCAATAATTTCAAGAACTAGATTAAGCAGAATGACTTTCGGTACATTAGAACCAAGCTCTGCTTTTCCAGACCAGTGTGCTCGTTTCTCTTCATAGAGGTAGCTAGACAGGAGTTTAGTATTGCCACCTTGTTGCTGTCTCTATCCTACAAGTATAGAAAAAGCAACTTAGGAAAAAGGACAGAAGTCAAACTTTCTTTCTCCATGCCTTTACTTTTAAACATGAAGGGAAAATCGTACAGGTATACATGAAAAAAAGGCAGACATGATCACAAGTAAAAGCGAAGAAAATCTAACCAGAAAGCTTTAATGCCTGTCAGCTGTTGGACCTGAAGTTCTGAGTATGACATGTTGCAGGGCTGAAAGGAATCAGTATTCCTCTCCTTCTTCCTCACCCTCTCCTTCAACAGAATCCACACCAACTTCCTCATAATCCTTCTCAAGGGCAGCCATGTCCTCACGGGCCTCAGAAAACTCTCCTTCCTCCATGCCCTCACCCACATACCAGTGGACAAAGGCACGCTTGGCATACATCAGGTCAAACTTGTGGTCCAGGCGAGCCCAGGCCTCAGCAATCGCTGTGGTGTTGCTCAGCATGCACACAGCTCGCTGCACTTTGGCCAGGTCTCCACCAGGGACCACAGTGGGAGGCTGGTAGTTAATGCCAACTTTGAAGCCAGTGGGGCACCAGTCCACAAACTGGATGCTGCGCTTGGTCTTGATGGTGGCAATGGCAGCATTGACATCTTTGGGGACCACGTCACCACGGTACAACAGGCAGCAAGCCATGTATTTACCATGGCGAGGGTCACATTTCACCATCTGGTTGGCTGGCTCAAAGCACGCATTGGTGATTTCTGCTACAGAAAGCTGCTCATGGTAGGCTTTCTCAGCAGAGATGACAGGGGCATATGTGGCCAGAGGGAAGTGGATGCGGGGATAGGGCACCAGGTTGGTCTGGAATTCAGTCAGATCAACATTCAGGGCTCCATCAAACCTGAGGGATGCAGTGATGGAGGACACAATCTGGCTAATAAGGCGGTTAAGGTTAGTGTAGGTTGGGCGCTCAATATCGAGGTTTCTACGACAGATGTCATAGATGGCCTCGTTGTCAACCATGAAGGCACAATCAGAGTGCTCCAGGGTGGTGTGGGTGGTGAGGATGGAGTTGTAGGGCTCAACTACAGCTGTGGAGACCTGGGGGGCTGGGTAAATGGAGAACTCCAGCTTGGACTTCTTGCCATAATCGACGGAGAGACGTTCCATCAGCAGGGAGGTGAACCCAGAACCAGTTCCCCCACCAAAGCTGTGGAAAACCAAGAAGCCCTGAAGGCCTGTGCACTGGTCAGCCTGTTAGAAAAGAATAGAGGAAACATAGTTATTGCTTTTTGTGATGTATTTTCACTTTTCATACATTCCAATGATATCTTACTTTGACAAGAAACACTTTTAAAAAATGTCTTCCTTAGGCTCATTAATTTCTTTATTCTTGAGAAGAAACATACCAGTTTCCGAATTCGGTCCAGGACCAGGTCAATGATCTCCTTGCCAATGGTGTAGTGTCCACGGGCATAGTTATTGGCAGCATCTTCCTTGCCTGTGATCAGCTGCTCAGGGTGGAAGAGCTGGCGGTAGGTACCAGTGCGAACTTCATCTGCAAAAGGGAACCAAAGCAGCCGCCCATCACTAACAACCTGCACAAGCCTGCTCAACCCCAAGGCCTCGACAGAGCCCCTAGGACACACCTCCTGTCCCAGATCCCCGGGGATCTTAATTGGGTTACTGAGGTCAACTCACCAATGACTGTGGGTTCCAGGTCTACAAACACTGCCCTGGGCACATGCTTGCCAGCGCCTGTCTCACTGAAGAAGGTGTTGAAGGAGTCATCTCCCCCGCCAATGGTCTTGTCACTTGGCATCTGGCCATCGGGCTGGATGCCGTGTTCCAGGCAGTAGAGCTCCCAGCAGGCATTGCCGATCTGGACACCAGCCTGGCCAACATGGATGGAGATGCACTCACGCTGTGGAAAAGAGAAAAAAAAGAAAAACCAGGATGAAACTAATCCAGGATTGACTGTGAAGCAGAACAATACACCTATGGAATCTTCATCTTACTAATTGCCTGGGTTTTTAACAATGTTTTCATTGATTTTTTAGAGAGAGGAAGGAAGAAGGATAGAGATGGAAACATTGATGAGGAACATCATTGATTGGCTGCCTCCAGCACACCCTCTACCAGGGATTGAGCCTGCAACCCAGGCCTGTACCCTGACTGGCTCAGTCAGCCACTGAGCAACACCAGCCAGACAACTAACTGCCTCTTTTAAAACAAATTAAAATGTAAAACTTTTTTTCTAGAGGACAACCACTGTATGTTTCGCTCTACATTGCTTTTACTGAATTTCCTTTCCCCCTGTGAACCAAGGAGAGACCTTAGAGCTTTCTCCTGTGAAGGACCAAGATGGAGAGGAGGCCGTTCGTCCAGCACTCAGGCTCCAGAATACCATTTTAGACCAGGCGGCCCGATTTCCGGGCAGCTCCCAGGACAGGAAGCACGTGGCCAGGGCGGTGAAGAGGAAATGTCTGGCCCGGGGGCCGGGCTCTGCGGCGCAGGATGAATGAGCACTTTTAGGTGTGCGCGCCCACGGGGGCCGGCGGGGCCGCGCAGCTGCAGAGGCTCGGACAACCAGCCACGTCTGCAGAAGGGCAGCCGCGGCCAACCATCCTCCACGCCCTGCAGGCGTTGGGCTCCACCCAGCACCTCCACATCTGTCAGGGCACAGGGGATTATCCGCGCCGCATATCTATCTGGACCAAGATCGGATTTCAGTTGCCTCAAAATCCCGCCCCCCCCACCACCACCTGTTCCCGCAAGCATTCCTGACATAGCTGAGGCCACGGAGGGGCAGATGGCCTCTAGGGAGGGGCAGATGGGAGGTGATCTTCCTAATACACTGGCATGGTGCAGCCTTCCTCTACATTCATCTTATTGCTTTTATTAATACACACACACACACACCACACATACAAATCTTGGGTAACAGGAGACACCCTCCAGCCAGACCCGCAGCGCCGCAGCGCGCACGCGCAGGCTGCAGTGGCGGTCTCCCGCCGCGCCCCGGCGGGAAGGTAACGGCCGCGCGTGCGCCTTTGTGTCAGGCTCCTTCCCGCCTCCGCTATTCGCGCCGAAGAGGAAGTGAGGGCGGGGGGAGCCCGCGCGCCAGGCTAAGGCGGGGGAAGGAAAGGGGGATGGGAACGCGCGGGAAAAGACTGTAGGAAGGGTCTCGGGGCGCCGCGCCCTGCGGTGAGGGGCTACATAAGGACCCTAACCCGGGTGCAAGGAGCCGGCGCGCCGTCATCCCCTCCCAGAGTCCAAGAAAAAAAAGGCGGGGGGCTCCACTGATGGACCCCAGCTTTCCTCCACAAACCGGAGCCGATCTATTCCCACCCTTAGCTCTTACCTCATTTTTTTTTTTCCCTCCAGATGGACAGCGCGGGTCTCAGCCCTCTCTAGTTAGAGGCCCTCCGCTACCCAAGCTTGTTTTTCCCCGTCTTCCCCACCGAGGGAAAGCGCATGCGGCCCACTCACCATGGCTGCGGGTTTGCAAGCGCAGGGATCAGGAGTAGACGCGGGTCCCGGTTACTGTTCCCGACAAGCTAAGAGTCGAGGTAAGTAACGCACTGAAGCGGGGGAGGCGCCGGAGTCGCTTAAGTAGGGTTTCGGGGAGGGGCGGGCGAGCACGGGCGGTGCCACGCCCGGGCTCTCCTCCGGGCCCGGGGGGCCCCTTCGGTGACCGCTTCACTTCCCCAGAAGGCGGGCGTCCGGGCCGGGACCCCCATCTCCGGCCGGGCCACCGGGGCGGGGTTTCTCCGGCCATGCAGTACTCGAAGTTTCGTTTACGCAGTCTGCGGCGCATGGCTGCCGGGGCCGGGGCCGGGGCCGGGGCCGGGGCGGAGGGCGGGCAGGGCGGGTTCCGAAGCAAACCCTCCTGGGAAGGCGGGAGGAAGCTCGCCTTAGTTTGGACCAACGCCGAGGCTTCAGTCTGTGCAGTTTAAGGGAGGAAGCGCTGTGAAATGCAGAAGCTTCTGGTCCGGTAGCTCAGCGGATGATGTCAGTGTTGCCATAATTTGTCAGTGAGTTTTGCCTTTTCCTCGTCTTGGCTCCTTTAAAGGCAGTGAGTGCATCCTGTACTTCCCTGATAATGTGGATGAGGTGCGCGAGCTTTAGAAAACAGAATAGTTCTCTTTGGTTTACTGTGATGACTTGCTCTTTAAACTAGCGGTACCAAACGTTGGAAGCAAAACAGTCATTCAAAGAGCAGTACCTAAGCACTTCACATCCAAACTGTTTTTAAAAGGGCCCCGTTTTTGGACCTCAACCAGCGACTTGATGGAGTAGCCCTAGGCCCTAGGGGCTTGTACGAAGGGAGATTTGAAGACACTTGACTGGCTGAATTGCAGACAAACTTGGGGAGAGACGAAATAGACACGGAAGGATATTAGAAAGTAAGGATTCCTTATGCTAGTTTCGTAAAACTCTATATAACAAGTGCGTTGTGTTGTGTCAAAATAGATGAGTTGGTTATAGTCTAGTGCTAGGAGGCCCAGATTACAGTGAGTAGACACTCCCCCTCCCCCCTTTAAGGAGAAACTGCCAAGACCATTGTTAACCTTGGAAATGCATAAGGAGGTTAGTTAGGGTTACAGTGTGGCTTTTAAATGGTTCTAGCAGAAACCTATTATTATTACTACACTACTCAAAATATCCTCCCAGTGATGATGTATTAGTAACAAAAAAGGTAAACATAAGACAGTAGAAATTCATAGTTCACATTCAGTTTTTACCTGATTCAGATTTGGTCAAACCTTCACCCTTCCTATCAGACAAATAACACATTTACATGTGTGTGCAGTTTGTAACAATATCTAGATATTTTCCACTCATATTCATATGAACCTGGAATGCAAACAAGGAAATATCTCATAAATATTTTTTTTGTAGTCCTGTTAAAAGGTTTTTGACTCAAAACCCAAATTTTCATACATTATCCAAACTGGGTTATAGGGGACAGGAATATGTTTGAATATTGTCTCAGTTATTATTGACATACAATATCCTATTAGTTTCAGATTGTTTTACTTATACTTGTTTTTGAAAATTTATTTGTCCCACTTATTCTTAAAAGGAGATGGAAAATACAGGCTTATATTTTATTGTGCTTTGCTTTGTTGTACTTCACAGATACTGCATTTTTTTTTACAAATTGAAGGCAAGGCTCTCTACCAGCAAAAAGATTACGACTAGCTTTATTGCAGTGGTCTGGAACTGAACTTACAACATCTCTGAGGAATGCTTGTCATTAGCTTGTCTTGTGTGAATGTTAAGAAATAACCTAGCTGAATTCCATTTTGCTGTCTGCTCTGGATGAAAGCCATTTGAAAAGAGGAGCCTCCCTCCTCCTAGCTCTCTGCAGAATCTTAGAGCTTTCACTGCAGGGATTTGCTCCTGTGGGTCTATGAGTCTCCCCAGATGCCTTCCTAAAACTATTAGCTTTGCTAGCCTTGTTTTCTGTGAATTCCCCTGTTGTGAATAAGGAAGTATTTGGGCTTTCTTTTCTTTTTTTTAGGTTCCTGAGGATACCTTAGGTTTTAGAAAATAAGAGAGCCAAGGAACCTTTCACTATAACCTAGTTTGGTATCTTTATGCCAGAAAAATATTGAGTAATGCTAAGTTAATTAATTTTGCTACCTCTTTAGTATTTGATAGGAAAGGCTGACATTTTTTTCCTTTTTTACCCATACTAACTTATATGGGTCTATTTGTTTATATTATTCATGGATGTATACCCTTCATCTATATTTAACAACTAAATCGTAGTTGTTAAATTGCTGGAATATAAACACAGTATCATTTATTGTCTTAACATTTTAACTGATTATATAGGTCTTTCTTTTGTTGGACTGTTTTAGGACCTATAACTATTTGCTTTGAGTCTTTGATGTAGTTGAAGACATGTTGCTATTTGAGCCACTCCCATCTTCGCTACTTAATATCATGGCCACTTGCTACTGTTCTAAGGAGTCCGTAACATTTGTTGATAGTTCCATATTGTGGTTTAGACTCAAAAGTTCACAAAATATTTTGTTCATTTAAATAGTTCTACAGGAAAGACATATATAACAAATAGCAACAACTTACGAAGCATCCATGATTTTCAAACATTTGGCCTTTTATTTTTATTATAGTGTTATAAATTTATATATGCTATTTTGTGGTCTGCTTTTCCACAGATGTGTATAGGAGAAAGAAAATGGGCTTTAATTTCAAATAGTACTAGATTCAATTCTAACTTTGTCAGTTAATAGTGGTATGACTTCTGAGGCACATACTAGTACTTCGGTTGCAGGCTCTATCCCTGGCCCTGGTTGGGGTACGTGTGGGGGGCAACCAATCAATGTGTCTCTCTCACATCGATGTTTTTCACTCTTTCTCTCCTCCCTTCCATTCTCTCTAAAAAAAAGTAAAAGTAAAATAAAATGTAATATGTTTAAAAAAACATTCTTTTTAATCATTTAAATTTAAAATTTATTTATGTCTATCTAGTCTCATTGCCTTAATTATTATCTATATACTGGTGACTACCAAATTTATGTCTCCCACCCAGACTTTTCCTCTTTTCCCTGAAGCATATATCTAGCCACCTACTTAACATATATCACGTCTAAAACAGAATTCTTGAATTCTACCCCCTCTCTACACTCACATGCACACAGCCTGCTCCTTTCCTCACCTAGTGTTCTCCATCTGAGTAAATGTTATCTCCACTCATCCAGTTGCTCAGGCCAAAGACCTCTGAGTTATTTTTGACTCCTCTTTTTAAAAATATTTTTAAATATATTTTTTTATTTATTTCAGATAGGAAGGGAGAGGGAGAGAAATAGAAACATCAATGATGAAAGAGAATCATTGATCAGCTGCCTCCTGCATGCCCCCAGGATTGAGAGCCTGCAACCCAGGCATGTGTCCTGATTGGGAATCAAACCATGACCTCCTAATTCATAGGTCGATGCTCAACAACTGATTCACACCTGACTCCTCTTTTTCTTTCTTAATCCTCACTGAAGGATATTTTTCCATTGATTTTTAGAGAGAGTGGAAGAGAGAGGGAAAGACAGAGAAACACGATGTGAGAGAAACACATCAATTGGTTGTCTCCTGCTCGACCCGGACCAGGGCACAGACAGGGGAGGAGCCTGAAACAGAGGTACATACCCTTGACCAGAATCGAACCCAGGACCCTTTAGTCCGCAGGCTGATGCTCTATCCACTGAGCCAAACCGGCTAGGGCTTGACTCCTCTTTTAAAAAAATGTTTATCATCTAATGAATGCATCAGCAAATCCTGTCAGCTCTACCTATGAAATATATCCTGAAGTGTCTGTCATCTCTCTCCCAGACACAAAAATAGTCTACTTACTGCTCTTTCTATTTCTATTCTTGCAGTCTTCTTCTTCTTTTTTTTTTAATGAATCTTTAAAAATACAACTTTAATCATGCCTACTCTGGAGGCTTCTTTTCATTCTTAGAACAATATCTAAATTCTTACAATGTTCTAAAAGGTTCTTCTAATGGCCTGGCTCCTAGTTTCATCTTATATCATTTTACCCCTCACTCATTCCACTTCAGGGGCACTGGCCTTCTTACCTTACCTCTAATAGAGTGATCATGCTACCTTGTCTCAAGGCTCTCCACTTGTTCCCTTTGCCTAGTTTGCTCTTCTTCCCCTAGATATCCACTCTCTCATTTCCTTAGTTTTTCTTTCAATATTATTACCTCGAAGAGGCTTTGACCTTTCTTTCTAAAATAGCACCCTCCATCCTTTCTCTTTCCCCCTTAACCTACTCCCCTCCCCATCTTATCACATTTATTATTTATTTGCTTATTTCCTATCTCCTCTCTAGAATTTAAGTTCTAAAAGGGGAGGATCTTGTCTGTTTTGTTCACTGCTTTAGCCCTAGTAGGTGGTGAATAAGTATGTGTCAAATATGAATTGAATGTATAAATGTATATCCTCAAATGCCTACCATAGGGGTGTTATATATTTGGTATTGAAAAGATATTAAGTGGATATAGTATCACTGATGCACTTTATTGTTTCCTTTTGTATGGGAAGATTACATTTTTTATAATGTAAGGACTGGTTCCCTTTCATTCATTGAGCTTTGAGATAGCAACCCAGGTTCTCAATCTTTTAGCATCTCAGATTGCTCTCTTGGGTCTTCATTCTTTAATTTCTAACAGTAAGGAGAATGCCTCTACAGAAAGCCTTCTCAATGAGAAATTTAAAGGTCAAATAACAAGTTGCTTTTTAGATTTTTAGAGTTTAGATTCACTTTGTAGTTATTGTTTTTTTTCCTTCTAAATTAATTCAGTTGCCCTTGGGCCACTTTTGTTGCCTATAATAAACACTTTGGTTCCACAGAAAGTATTATAAAGTGATTCATCATTAGCACAATCCAGGTTCAAGAACTAATTTAAAAAAAAAAGGTATTAATACATGCCTTAGTGCATAAAGTAAAAAAAAAAAAAGTTCTCATGTCTACTGTCAAATGGTACTTATTTCTGCCTGATAGAGAAAAAAGGGAATTAAAAAAACATGAACAAACAGTAAAAATATCAACTAATCTTAGTAACTCAGAAAGATTAGCAGTTATGTTGGGTTGGTAGTAAAGAATGCTGATTTTACCTCTTTTTTTTTTTTTTTTTTAATATATTTTATTGATTTTTTTTTTTTTTTTTACAGAGAGGAAGGGAAAGGGATAGTTAGAAACATCGATGCGAGAGAAACATCGATCAGCTGCCTCCTGCACACCCCCCACTGGGGACGCGCCCACAACCACGGTACATGCCCTTGACTGGAATCGATCCTGGGACCCCCCAGTCCCGCAGGGCGATGCTCTATCCACTGAGCCAAACCAGTCAGGGCAACCTCTGGTGTTTTTTTGTTGTTGTTTTAAAATATATTTTATTGATTTTTTACAGAGAGGAAGGGAGAGGGATAGAGAGAAACATCAATGAGAGAGAAACATCGATCAGCTGCCTCCTGTACACCCCCTACTGGGGATGTGCTCACAACCAGGGTACATGTCCTTGACCAGAATCGAACCTGGGACCTTTCAGTCCGCAGGCTGATGCTTTATCCACTGAGCCAAACCAGTTAGGGAACCTCTGGTGTTTTTGAAGGGAGGACAAGCTATTAAAAATGGATGAGAAGCTAGTAATTTTGAAGTACTCATTTGAGTTAAATTGCCATTAATAAAATTTTAAAACAATATATTTTATATATGATGGAAGAGAATAAATGTTTAGTTCTGTATAGATTTTTTAAATGGGGAAATTATCTAAGAAAGGTTTTTTTAAAAAAATGTAATGAAGTCTTTAGCCCTGGCCGGGTAGTTTAAGTTGTTTAGGGCGTCATTCCAATACACCAAGATTGTGGGTTCAATATCCAGTCAGGGCACATACATTTAAGAAGCAATCAATGAATGCATAAAAATGTGGAACAACAAATCTATCTCTCTCTCTCTCTCTCTCTCTCTCTCAAACCAATAAGTAAAAATTTAAAAGAATTAATGAAATCTATATCTCTCTGACTATATTAGCTTCAATACCCCTAAAAAGTATAAATTGGGAGATACAAAATATGTACAGCTGGAGTTATGTAAGTTATAAAGAATGTTGGCATATGTTCAACCAACCAACTTGTAATTCTGTAGGGGAAGCAGATAGATAATCTGTTTCTTCTATATACCAGCCTTAGGAAGAAAATTGTGCTGCATTTAAATTTCCCATCTGGCAAAACTTCAGGTTCAGAATATTAAATAAGGATTCTTTAAAAGTTAACTCTTCCCTTTGTAACAAATTAGAAACATACCTTACCCCATTTAACACATCTACAGAAGGCATGTTAATGCTGTTTTCTTTTGCAACAGCATAAGATGTTCTACTTAAAAATACACCTGCCAAAACCGGTTTGGCTCAGTGGATAGAGCGTCGGCCTGTGGACTGAAAGGTCCCAGGTTCGATTCCGGTCAAGGGCATGTACCTGGGTTGCGGGCACATCCCCAGTAGGAGATGTGCAGGAGGCAGCTGATCGATGTCTCTCTCTCATCGATGTTTCTAACCCTCTATCTCTCTCCCTTCCTCTCTGTAAAAAATCAATAAAATATATTTAAAAAAAAATACACCTAAGATGGGAAAATCCCTGCATTTTATCACAGATGTAAAAATCCCATTCCAGGGGAATAACTAACAAGTACATTGAATCCCTGGTGAGTATAGAGAATATGTTGTATAGCACAATAGTGTTTCTTTGGGGAAGTTAAGACTAAGCAAAAATAAGAAACCCAACCTACCACCATAGGATAGAGATTTGGTGGTCCTAATATGAGAACATATGGGGGTGGGGCAGAGACTTAAAATTGAGGACTCACCAAGGATCAAAAAGTTTTTGAGTTTCCACATGACAAATCTTTCTTCAAAAATCTTGAAAAAGAACTGAGAGATCTGAATTATAATTACTACCTTTTCCCTAACAATCCTATATAATAAAGAGGTAATATGCAAATTGACCATCACACCCTCGCACAAGATGGCTGCCTCCATGTAGTCAAAAGATGGCTGCCACAAGATGGCCTGCAGGGGGAGGGCAGTTAGGGGGGAAACCCAGGCTGGCAGGGGGAGGGCAGTTTGGGGGCAGCCAGGCTGGCAGGGGGAGGGCAATTAGGGGTGAACAGGCGGGCAGGGGAGGGCAGTTGGGGGTGATCAGACCGGCAGGGGAGGGGCAGTTGGGGCGATCGGGCTGGCAGGGGAGCAGTTAGGCATTGATTGGGCTGGAAGGGGAGTGGTTAGGGGGTGATCAGGCTGGCAGGCAGAAGTGGTTAGGGGCAATCAGGCAGGCAGGCAGGTGAGCGGTTGGGAGCCAGCAGTCCTGGATTGTGAGAGGGATGTTCAACTAAACTGGCAGTCAGACATCCCCCGAGGGGTCCCAGATTGGAGAGGGTGCAGGCTGGGCTGAGGGATACCCTCCCCAGTGCATGAATTTCATGCACTGGGCCTCTAGTTAGTAATAATTGCACCAGTCCGCAGGAGGCAGCCAGTCGATGCTTCTCTCATAATTATCATTGATGTTTCTCTCTCCCTCTTCCTTCCTCTCTGAAATCAATAAAAATATATTAAAAATGCAAAAAGAAAAAATGGACAAAGAACCTGAATGTACACTTCTCCAAAGAGGATATATGAATGGCCAATAAGCACATGGAAAGGTCCTCAACATCCTTAGTCATCAGGGAAATGCAAATCAAAACCCCAATAAGATATCACTTCATACCCATTAGGATGGCTACTATCAAAAAGACATATAACAACAACTCTTAGTGAGAATGTGGAAAAAATGGAATTCTCATACACTACTAGTAGGAATGGAAATGGTGCAACCACTTTGAAAATCAATGTGGCAATT
The DNA here is from genome assembly GCF_000147115.1 of Myotis lucifugus. Classification (NCBI taxonomy): domain Eukaryota; kingdom Metazoa; phylum Chordata; class Mammalia; order Chiroptera; family Vespertilionidae; genus Myotis; species Myotis lucifugus. Next base: position 3,013,781 of record NW_005871139.1, read on the forward strand.
CCACAAAATATTAAGCATAGAGCTAGCTATCCTATAACCCAGGTATATATCCAAGAGAAATGAAAACATAGTCACACATTGTGTGCGTGTGTGTGTGTAAATATTTTTTTCTTCTACCCTTCTAGGTTCTTGGGGGGAGGGCCTCTGTAACAAAAGACAGGTTAACAAGAGAAAAACAAATAGACATTTATGAACATGTAGATATCATATATATAGTGACTCAAAAGTTTAGTTAAAACTTGGGCTTATATAGCATTTTATCAAAGGGACAAATTTTTTAGAGAAATGACAAGGTAAAGGAAAGGATCTTGATTATCTAGGGGAGGCAGATTGTAGGATGGCAAATATATGGGGGACTGAGGGAAGATAACATCTAGTCAGTCAGGTTTGCTATGTGAAGTCCTCTGGTATTGTGTCTGGGCTGATAAAGGTTTAGAGTTGTTAGTGATTAACTTATGTACAAATCTATATCCTGCTGTTAGGCAAATAGGGGGAGGGCAGAGAATTTTTTTATTTTTTTATTTTATCTGCTTCTTCTCAATTATCTTCAGTTCAAAAGAATCCAAAGAGGCATGTTTTGGAGTGGCAAATTCTTTTGTCCTTCACAGCATTATTCATAATAGCTGAAAAGTGGGAACAACTCCCAAAGTCCGTCAAATGATGAATGGGTTAAAAAAATGTTGTATGTTCATATAATGGAATTTTATTTGGCAATAAAAATAAATGAAGTACTGATATATGCTACAGCATAGATGAAACTTGAAAACATTATGTTAAATGAAAGAAGCTGCGACTCTTAATAGGAGGAGAATCAAGATGGCAGTGTAGGTAAACATTGGTACTTGCTGCCTCCCACAACCACATCAAAATTACAACTAAAATACAGAAAAACCATAATTCCGAAATGCCTGAAATCTGGCTAAAAGTAAGTCATACAACTAGAGAAGTAAAGAAGAAAGCACATTGAGACTGGTAGGAAGGGTGGAGGCACGGAACGGGCTTGTCCAACACCCAGTGTGGCTTTTTTCATTTAGGAGATGTATTTCAGCTACAGAGGCCTCCTGTGAGAAGCAAGGGGTCTCAGCTGCATACCAGCCCACCAGCACAGGGTTCCAGAACTGGGAAGAGAAGTCCCCGTAATTTTGGGCTATAAAAACCAGCGGGGATTGTGGCTAAGTGACATGGAGGCTCCTGGAGCCCCAGGCAGTCCTCCTAAAGGGCTGGTGCGTGAACTTACACAGTCCCACTTCCTCTGAGCTCCAGTGCTGAGAGGCTGCTTTGTGGGATCCAGGGACATACAGGGAGAAACTGGATTGTCTGGCATCGGGGCAGGAAATCAGAGGCAGCTTTCTCCCAGATGGGGGAGGGAGTGGGGGAGAGGAGAGTGTGCTTCCAGAGGTCATTGTTCCTGTGCTGGGACCTCCTCTGTTGCAGAGATGACTGGCAGCCATGGCAGCCATATTTGAGTTTCCATCAGTGTGGCCTCACTGTTCGCTCCAACATGGTGATTGATTCCCTGAGACCCCACCCAATCCAATTTGCAGCCCCATCCAAGCTGTTTGCAGCAACTTTTCCATATGAATGGCTTGTCCCATCAGGCTTCAGACTTTTCTAAAATCTCTTAAACAAGCAGCTGCTGGTGTCAGCATGCCCAAAACCTATCAGTACGAGGCCCAAGACCCAGCACTAGCACCAGCCTGCCTTCTTTCACAGCTGGGCCTCACCTGAGTACTTCCAAGCCCAATACAAGTAGCAGCCATCTGCAGATTGCTCTGTAGCTCCTGCTGGGTTGCCACAGGCAGTTGCTGACTTTGCACCTCCCAGGAGGCCCCAGAGCCAGTGCACCTGGTGGATAGCTTCAGACCATACCAGATTACAACTCTACACATCCACAAGCGACACACTCAAGGGGCAGACTCAGTGAGCACCAAAGCCCTACTGAAGCAAGTTGTGCTTCATAGGGGTATCTCCTGCACAGCAGCTCTTCCACTGTAGTCACAGCTAGTCCTCATAGCCAATTAGTCTGGAGGTAACTTCCTCCCAGTGACATCAACAGTAATCAAGGCTCAACTACAAGACTGTGAACACAGCCTACACAGGGGTGCACCTAGAGGGCCCAGTTTAGGTGACTGGGGAGGCTGAGCCACCTGGCTCTACAAGACACCTACTACACAAGGCCACTCTACCAATTCCAGGAAACAAAGCAGCGCTACCTAATACATAGAAACAAACACAAGGAAGCAGCCAAAGTGTGGAGACAAAGAAACATCTCACAAATGAAAGAAATGGAAGCAAGCAAACTACTGGATACAGAGTTCAAAACAATAGTTATAAGGTTGCTCAAATATCTTAATGAGAGCTTCAAGGCAATTAGTGAGACTTTTAAGAATCTTAGTGAGAATTTCAAAGACATGAAAAAGGACCAGTTAGAAATTAAGTATACACTAACTGAAATAAAGAATAATTTACAGTGATTCAACAGTAGAGTAGAGGATTCTGAGAATCAAATCAATGAGTTGGAATATGAGGAAGTAAAAATCACCCAATAAGAAGAGCAAAAAGAAAAAAGAATAAAAAAATATGAAGATAGTGTAAAGAGCCTCTGGGACAACTTCCAGAGTACCAATATTCACATTATGAGGGTGCCAGAAGGAGAAGAGAGAGAGTAAGATATTGAAAACCTACTTGAAAAAATAATGACAGAAAACTTCCCCTACATGGTGAAAGAAATAGACTTACAAGTCTAGGAAGCTCAGAGTCCCAAATAAGAGGAGCCCAGTGAAGCCCACACCAAGACACATCATAATTAAAATGCTAAGGGTTAAAGACAAAGAGAGACTCTTAAAAGCAGCAAGAGAAAAGCAGTTAGTTACCTACAAGGGAGTGCCCATACGACTGTCAGCTGATTTCTCGACAGAAACTTTGCAGGCCAGAAGGGAGTAGCAAGAAATATTCAAAGTGATGAATAGCAAGGATCTACAACCAAGATTACTCTACCCAGTAAAGCTAGCATTTAGAATTGAAGGTCAGATAGCTTCACAGACAAGAAAAAGCTAAAGAAGTTTATCACCACCAAATCAATATTACATGAAATCTTGAATGGTATCCTATATAATCAAAGGCTAATATGCAAATCAACCAAACAGCGGAACAACCAGTCGCTATGATGCACACTGACCACCAGAGGGCAGACGCTCAACGCAGGAGCTGCCCTCTGGTGGTCAGTGCACTCCCACAGGGGGAGCACTGCCCAGCCAGAAGCTGGGCTCATGGCTGGTGAGCACAGTGGCAGTGGCAGGAGCCTCTTCCGCTTCTGCGGCAGCACTAAGGATGTCCAACTGCCGGCAAGGGCTCCTGGACTGCAAGAGGATGCAGGCTGGGCTGAGGGACCCCCCACCCCCCCAAGTGCACGAATTTTGTGCACTGGGCCTCTGGTTCTTTAAGAAAAGGAAGAAGAAAAAGAAGAAGAAGAAGGAGGAGAAGAAGAAATGTGAACAATAAAATGGCAATACATACATACCATACCTATCAACAATTAAATCTAAAAATCAAAATAAATGAAAAAGAAATCTAATGAACAAAATAAACTGGTTAATAAAATAGAATCAGAGACATGGAAACATGGAGCAGACTGACCAATCTCAGAGGGAAGGGGAAGAGGGGGACGAGAAGAGATTAACCAAAGATTTTATAAGCATATATGCATTACCTATGGACACAGGCAATAGGGTGGTGAAGGCCTGGGGCTGGGTATGAACCAGGTGGAGGGGGCAGTGAGGGGAGGGGGAAGGGGAACATCTGTAATACTCTCAAAAGAATCTGCATATGTATGATTCCATATGAAATGTCCAGAATAGGCAAATCCATTGAGACAGAAAATAGATTAGGGGTTGCATAGGGTTAGTGGTTGCCTAGGTGACAGAGTTTCTTTTGGGGGTGATGAGATGTTCTAAAATTTTTTTTTTAAATCTTTATTGTTCAGATTACATTTGTTCCTCTTCCCCCCCCCCCTATAATTCCCCTCCTCCCAGTTCCCGCCCCACCCTCCACCCTCACTCCCCACCCACTGTCCTCATCCATAGGTGCACGATTATTGTCCAGTCTCTTCCCGCATCTCCCATTCCCCTTTCCCCCCCAAGAATAGTCAGTCCATTCCCTTTCTATGTCCCTGATTCATTATAATCACCAGTTCATTCTGTACATCAGGTTATTTATTCACTTGATTCTTAGATTCACTTGTTGATAGATGCATGTTTGTTGTTCACAATTTGTATCTTTACCTTTTTCTTCTTCCTCTTCTTAAAGGATACCTTTCAGCATTTCATATAATACTGGTTTAGTGGTGATGAACTCCTTTAGCTTTTCCTTATCTGTGAAGCTCTTTATCTGACCTTCAATTCTGAATGATAGCTTTGCTGGATAAAGTAATCTTGGTTGTAGGTTCTTGGTATTCATCACTTTGAATATTTCTTGCCATTCCCTTCTGGCCTGCAAAGTTTCTGTTGAGAAATCAGCTGACAGTTGTATGGGTATTCCTTTGTAGGTAATTGAGTCTCTTTCTCTTGCTGCTTTTAAGATTCTCTCTTTGTCTTTTGCTCTTGGCATTTTAATTATGATGTGTCTTGGTGTGGTCCTCTTTGGATTCCTTTTGTTTGGGGTTCTCTGCGCTTCTTGGACCTGTAAGTCCATTTCTTTCACCATGTAGGGGAAGTTTTCTGCCATTATTTCTTCAAATAGGTTTTCAATATCTTGCTGTCTCTCATCTTCTGGCACCCCTATAATTCTGATGTTGGTACGCTTGAAGCTGTCCCAGAGGCTCCTTACACTATCTTCGTATTTTCGGATTCTTTTTTCATTTTGCTTTTCCGGTTGGGTGTTTTTTGCTTCTTCGCATTTCAAATCTTTGGCTTGATTCTTGCGCTCCTCTGGTCTGCTATTGGGTATAATATTCTTTATTTCAGTCCGTGTATGCTTAATTTCTAGTTGTTTCTTTATCATAGCATCAAGGGTCCCATTAGTTTTCGTGAGGCTCTCCTCAAGTTTATTGCAAGCCCTCAAAATTGCGTTTTTTAGCTCTATATCCTCCATTTCTGTCATGTTTTTTTGTCTCCGCATTTTTTATGCTTTCTTGGTGCACCCCCTTATGGTCTTTGTGCACAGTCTTGTTCTAGTTAAGCCTTGATTGTTGTAGTTAATACTAGAGGGATTTGACCACCAGGCCGACTGGCTGTGAGAATCAGCTGTGGGAAAACTTCTGTCCTCTGGGGAGGTGCTAATCTAGCCTTTGCCTGAGGCGATCCGGCAAATGGCTCTGCGCAGGGCTTGGGTGGGGCGGGTCCCAGGGGATCAACAGGGCGGGCGGAGGGAGCAGTTATGGCTGCTCTCAGTCCCATTCCCAGAGGCTCTGCTTCTCAGAACCCTGGCAACCGCTGCAAACCTCGGAGAGAAAGCTGCCCTCACGTTCCAACTGATGCTAGACAATCCCGCTTCTCCCGTTTGAGTCTGAGTCCCTAGAGACTCGCCCGAATCTGGAGCTCAGAGTCTGAGACTCCCTCCTGATAGAAAACGACAACTGCGCCCTCAGCCACCAGCCCGCTTTGCGCGCGCACCTCTGCACCTTTAAATTTTCCACACTGCGCCTCCTCTGAGCCTCGAAATGCTGTTCTCTTTCCTTCTAGTTGAAGAGTCTCTCCTCAGCCAGCCTTCCTGTGGTTCTGGGTGATGTCCGTTCCGTCTTTTAGTTGTATTTTTGAAGTGGTTGTTTGCGGCAGCAGTCTCCGGTGTTTACCTATGCCGCCATCTTGGTGGTCTCCGAGATGTTCTAAAATTGATTGTGATGATGGTTGCATAACTCTGTGAATATACTAAACACCATTGATATGTACACTTTAAATGGGTGAATTGTATATGTGAATTACATTTCAATACAGATGTTTTCTATCTATATATAAAAGCCTAAATGACCGTTACAACCGAATGACTGGAATGACCCATGGACCAGTCGCTATGACGCGCACTGACCACCAGGGGCAGACGCTCAATGCAAGAGCTGCCCCCTGGTGGTCAGTGCACTCTCACAGCCAACCTTCCGCACCTGGCCCCGCAACAGTCGCCTCCTCTCCTGACCCCATTGGAGCCTTTGGCCCCAGGCTGGGTCAGGGAACTCGGGGTGGGTGGCGGTGGACACAGCCCCTTTCCCAAGGGGGCTGAGGACCAGCTCCCTCGTTGAGGCTGGCGGCCAACCTCCAGCGCCCTGTCTCTCCCCCCGGCCGGCAGGTCCCAATCGGCCCGTGGTCCCTCACCCTGTCCTGCCTTTGGCCAGCAGGCCCAGATCAGCCCAGCCCTGATCAGCCCTGATCGCCTGCCAGGCCTAGGGACCCCACCCATGCATGAATTCATGCACCAGGCCTCTAGTTTTAGAAATAAAAACAAGAGATAAAGTGTGAGAGGCAGGGTTAGCCTTGGGGTAGGAAGAGTGGCTATTATTCTATCACTGTGTACTTTGAATTTAATAGCTCAGGATACTTAAAATAGCTACCCAAAATATCATCTGCTTTGCCTTAGATGGTGCTTGAAATAGTCTTTTCCTGATGATTCCTTTAAAAGTCCAATCTTACCCTAGCCAATGTGCTCAGTGGTTAGAGCATTGGCCCATATACCAAAGGATCACAGTTCAATTTCTGGTTAAGGGTATGGGATATAGGTTCCACCCCTGGTCCAGATGGGGTGTGTGTGGGAGGGAACCAATCTCTCACATCCATGTTTCTCTCTCCCTACCTGCTTTCCACTCTCTCTCAAAAACAATGGGAAAATATCCTTGGGTGAGGATTAACAACAAAAAGGTCCAATCTTTAGTTCCCAAAACTTCCCTGTATAAAATACCAATACTGTAGGGAGAGATGATATCTTAAGTAATCAACCACTATTTTTACAGATACTAGTGGACTATTGGTAGAAATTAATAGTAAAGAAACAAAATGGGATATAGTAGGGCATGGAAAAGGGTTGAGAATGGTCAGTACCGGAAAGTGAAGTGCTGAATAAGAATGTGAGAAGTCATCAAAAGAAAATTTCAGCTACATTGGAGTATTTCTAAAGTAGGTGCTATTGACTTACATTGCCTAAATCATACACTCTTGATAAAATTAAGATTTTTGCTCTTTACCAAAAAAAAAAAAAAGGAAAGAATGAGAATTGCTCAGATTCAAGGTTGCAGGTGAGACATTTGCTTAGCACCTTTAATGTATGCTTTTGCAGAAATTGCTTCCTGACTCATTGCCACAAAATGATTTATAAAATAATGACTTGGGGAGGTTAACTGCAAGTGTCATCTAGAACATGCAACATTAGGTATAAATAGACTTGTAAAACTAATAGAGTGCATCATTAAGGAATATCCTGGATTTTTTTTACACCCAGCCTATATAGCTAGTATAAATAGGCCTTTAAGGTCAAATCAGAGAAATTCATCCTTAAAAAAAAAAAATTTCCTGCCTGGCCAGCGTGACTCAGTGGTTGAGTTTCGACCTATGAACCAGGAGGTCATGCTTCGATTCCTGGTCAGAATACATGCCCAGGTTGTGGGCTCAATCCCTAGTGTGGGGTGTGCAGGAAGCAGCTAATCAATGATTCTCTCTCATAATTGATGTTTCTCTCTCTCTCCCTCTCCTTTCCTCTCTAAAATCAATAAAAATACATATTACAAAATATTTTCCATTTCCTTTGTTTTACATATTTATTCTAGAAAATTCAGACAGCCTAAAAAGTTATAATGAAAGTAAAATTTACCTGAAATCCCATCATTAGTAAAAATACTGTTAAAGATGCTTTTAGATATCTTTCTATGCATATACATACATAATTTTATGTAAATAGACTTATACTATATGTTGCAGAAAAACAAGACTTGGCATTATAGTTGGTTATGAATCTTTTTTTAAAAATATATTTTATTGATTTTTTACAGAAAGGAAGGGATCAAGAGCAAGGTGTGTGGGAACAAATGGAGTTGTGGAGAATTTGGAATATTGATTGATCAATTCTTTCTGAAGTGCTTCTGAAATTTTGGATTAGAATGTTCATTATAAGGCACAGTTCAATAAAGTTTTTGTATATTTAAAAAAAAAAAGAAAGGAAGGGAGAGAGATAGAGAGTCAGAAACATCGATGAGAGAGAAACATTGATCAGCTGCCTCCTGCACATCTCCTATTGGGGATGTGCCCACAACCCACGTACATGCCCTTGACCGGAATCGAACCTGGGACCTTTCAGTCCGCAGGCCGACACTCTATCCATTGAGCCAAACCGGTTTCGGCTGATTATGAATTTTTTAAAGACATTTCTTTTATTTATTTATAATTTTCAAGTTTCCAAAGAAAAAACTAGGTCCAAGATCTGTGGTTTTCTAACTAATTAGATAATTTGTACAATGTATATGGTTATTGGTTAAATTAATATAAAGCTAGTAAGATTATCTTTTTTAAAAATATATATTTTGTTGATTTTTTACAGAGAGGAAGGGAGAGGGATAGAGAGTTAGAAACATTGATGAGAGAGAAGCATCAATCAGCTGCCTCCTGCACACCCCCTACTGGGGATGTGCCTGCAACCAACGTAAATGCCCTTGACCGGAATTGAACCTGGGACCCTTGTCTCCAGCCCGATGCTCTATCCAGTGAGCCAAACCAGCTAGGGCTAGTAAGATGATCTTAATAGCTTATTTAATTAATACAGGAATAATTTATGAACTAACAAAAATCCATTAGTAGACATATTTATGGTTCTTTTTAATTCTCTAAATCATATTACAGTATAAGTATTTTGCAGTTAGCCCAAGTCTTGGAATTAAGGGGTTACATTCCAGAATGCTAAAGCTAGACTCTGTAGCATAACAGTTTGACAAAAAAGAGTCCTTATCTCTTTATATGATCTGTCAAGAGTAACAGAGAATCTGAAACTTAACATAGAGAATAGACATGATCAAATTTAATCTTAAGTCCTTCATCTTAGCCTGGTTGGCCAGATAAAAAGGATCCGTAGTTAGCTTCCTGAGTAGTAAATATTCTTCTTCAGCTTTCTTATCAGGACAGAGAAAGGCAGTTTGTAGTATAATGTCTAAATAAACGAAGTGTCTATGTAAGTGATATCTACCCAAGCCTTAGAAGGATGAGGAGGCTTGCTCTAAGAGAGCTGACACCCCAAGCACTTTGTCCCATGAGGACATTATTCCCTGTATTATACAAAGTGGTCCACAGGGACTCTGTCCATTCTATATATTTTTTTAAATCCTCTGGTATGGTGTCATCTATGACATATTCTTTTGTCAAGTGCATGCTTTCCTGGCATGTGCACATGCACATGCACATGCACACACAAAGTCTTTTGTGATTTTGATTGGAATTGCATTGAATTTACAGATTGCCGGAGTCCATTCATTGTCTTCACTAGCTGAGTTTAGACAGAGACCCCCCCAAAAGCTAGTAGCCATTGAAAGTCCTAGCAAAGGACAGGGCTGTGCACCACCCAGTTAATCTAGGAACCATTCAGTTAATTTAGGTAATAATAGTTGAAGCATTCCCACCTTAGTTCCCTTAATTCCTTAGATAGTTATGTAGATCCTTGTTGATTATTGTTAATCAGTTACTCTGCCTACACTTGGAAATCTATTGATGAGTTAATCAGATACTTTTGTTTACTCCTGGAAATTGTCTGCTAATCTGTGTGTCATTGAAACTTCCTTACCCTAAGGGCTACTCCAGATCAATAAAAGATTGGAGCAGCCTGAGCATGGGTGGAAGTCCTTCGGGACTTGCCCGCCTGGTCCCCCAATATTGCAAAATTATCTGTCTTTTTCTCTCATTTGCTGTGCGGCTCCTCTTTCAAATACCGAACCCTACTCCACGCAGAACGTGGAGGGAGTGATACTCGACAACAGATCAATTTGAGAACTGAATTTTTATGAGATTACTCTTCCAACCCATGGAATGCATATAATAATTCCATTTGTTTAGGTATGCTTTAGTGCTTTTCCAATAAAATGCATCTTGTCACCTGGCTGGTGTGGCTTAGTGGTTGAGCATCAACTCATGAACCAAGAGGTCATTGGTTCGATTCCTGGTCAGGGCATATGCCCAGGTTGTGGGCTCGATCCCTTGTGGGGGGCGTGCAGGAAGCAGCGATCAATGTTTCTCTCTCATCAATGTTTCTATTTCTCTGCCCCTCTCCATTCCTCTCTCTAAAATCATTAAAGGCATATTTAAAAAATAAAACGACTTGTCTGAACAGACTTTGCTAGTAGCATGTAGAAATGTATTTAAAATGCATCTTTCCCATTTTTATCCTTATATCTTGCAGTTTTATCCCTAGGCACTTTATATATGTTTTTTGGATATCTATCTATCTATCTATCTATCTATCTATCTATCTATCTATCTATACACATATGATCAATAAAGATACATATATAATCAATAAAGATACATATATATTTTTTATTATTGATTTTTTTACAGAGAGAAAGGGAGAGGGACAGAGTCAGAAACATTGATGAGAGAGAAACATTGATCAGCCGCCTCCCGCACACCTCCTACTGGGGATGTGCCCGCAACCAAGGTACATGCCCTTGACCGGAACCAAACCTGGGACCCTTCAGTCTGCAGGCCGGCGCTCCATCCACTGAGCCAAACCAGTTAGGGCTGGATATCTTTTTAAAATATATATTTTTATTGATTTCAGAGAGGAAGGGAGAGGGAGAGAGATAGAAACATCAATGATGAGAGAGAATCATTGATTGGCTGCCTACTGCACATCCCCTAATGGGGATTGAGCCTGAAACCCAGGCATGTGCCCTTGACCAGAATCGAACCTGGGACCTTTCAGCCCACAGGCTGATGCTCTATCCACTGAGCCAAACCGGCTAGGCGAGTCACTAACTTTTTTAAAAAAATCTTTATTGTTGAAAGTTTACCTTTTGCCCCCCCCCCCCCCCCCCCCCGCCATCGATCCCTTCTAGCCCACCCCCACCCCCATCCCAAGCCCTCACCACCCCACTGTCTGCATCCATGGTCCATGGGTTATACATATATGCATACAAGGTCTTTGGTTGATTACTTCCCACCCACTCTCCCCGCCTTCTCTCTGTACCATGCTTCCATGTCTCTGGATCCATTCAGTTCATCAGTTTATTTTGTTAATTAGAGTCCACATATGAGTGAGATGATGTGACACTTGTCTTTCTCTGACTTTAAGTCACTGACTTCATATTAGGTTAGATTCATTTGTTTCATATGGCTTAATTTTTAGAGATATTTTTCCACCTTGATTTAATTCTTTATTATAATTTTATAATGCAGTTACATGTTTTTATAGTAAAATGATCCAACAAATACATTCAAAGTTTGTATTTGAATATTCCCTACAAAAGGTAACTATTTTTTAAGTTCTTGATTTATGCTTTTATTGCTTGTTTGTTTTTCAAATTGTGGTAGAATGTTCGTAACATAAAATTTACCACTTTTAACCCTTTTTTAAGTGTACAATCCGTATCATTAAGGACATTTGCATTGTTTTGCAATAATCACCTCTATTCATCTCCAGAACTTTTTCATAATTCCAAACTGAAAATTTGTAACTGTTAAACAGTAACTTCCTATTATCCAGCCCCTGGTAAACTATTCTTTGTGTCTATATGAATTTGACTATTCTAGGTTCCTCATATAAGTAGAATCAGGCAACATATGTCCTTTTGTGTTTGGTTTATTTCACTTAGCTTAATGTTTTCAAAGTTTATCCATGTTGTAGCATGTGTCAGAATTTTATTTTCTTTTAAGGATTAATAATATTACATTGGCCTTGGCCGGTTTGGCTCAGTGGATACAGTGTGGGCCTGTGGACTGAAGGATCCCAGGTTCGATTCTGGTCAAGGGCACATGCCTAGGGTGTGGGCTTGATCCCCAGTAGGGGGCGTGCAGGAGGAAGCCAATCAATGATTCTCTCTCATCATTGATGTTTCCATCTCCCTCTCCCTTCCTCTTTTTTTAAAAATATATTTTTATTGATTTCAGAGAGGAAGGGAGAAGGATAGAAAGATAGAAACATCAATGATGAGAGAGAATCATCGATCGGCTGCCTCCTGCACGCCCCCCACTGGGGATTGAGCCCACAACCCAGGCACATGCCCCTCGGCCAGAATCGAACCTAGGACCCTTCAGTCCGCAGGCCGACGCTCTATCCACTGAGCCAAACCAGCTATGGCTGAAAATATAGTTTTAAAAAATATTACATTGTATGTATATACCACATTTTGTTTATCCATTCATCTATTAATAGATATTGCTTTCACTTTGGGGCTATTGTGAATAATGCTGCTAGGAGCACAGGTATACAAATATCTGTCCAAGTCCGTGCTTTCAATTTTTGAATATATACTCAGAAATGGAATTGCTGGATCATATGGTAATTCTGTATTTAATGTTTTTAAGTAGCTGCCATACTGTTTTCCATTGTTGTTTAAATGAAACTAACACAAAATATAATGAGCTCATGGATTTTAACATTTTATATGGTTCAATCCATTGCACTCACTATTGTACCACAATGAAAGCTCCTTCAACTTGACTCCTGTGCATATTATTGTAGTTTTTGATATCTTCCTTGCTTTCTGGAATGAGAAAGTATTTGAGGCTGAACTTGTATATTTCCTGTTCCAACCTTGGAACCAGTCTTTCCTCTTAAAACATTCTGGTTCTTTTTAGTGGGAAATAGTATTTAGAGACAACCATCTGAATGCTAGGGATACTCATTGCTACGGTGGTCCTAGGCCTTGTCAGTGAAGGACAAAGCTATAAAATGTGGGGGGTTTTCTTTCATAATAGAAAATACATAACAAATTCATACTATTTTCAATTAAAATTAGGATCATAGAGCTATTTTCCCCTTTGATTTTATACTTGTATCTCTTTTATCCTGCACTTGACCCATTCAATGAAAAATCATTGCATACATATCATATTTCTTATACTTTGCTAGTTTCTAGGAATGCTCATTAAAAGCTTACATTTGGCCTTGTCAGTATCGCTTAGTGGTTGAGCATCGACTTATGAACCAGAAGGTCACTGTTGATTCCTGGTCAGGGCATATGCCTGGGGTTGCAGGCTCTATCCCCAGTAGGGGGTATGCAGGAGGCAGCCTATCAATGATTCTCTCTCATCATTGATGTTTCTATTTCTCTCTCCCTTTCCCTTCCTCTCTGAAATCAATAAAAACGTATTTTTTTTAAAAAAACTTCCACTTGATCTACTTTCTACATTGTTGTTGTTTTTTATCTGAATGAGGACTTTTATTTTTTGTTCATCAAATATATTTGCATTGGCTTCTAATAAAAACTGCTGAGCAGCCCTGGCTGGATGGCTCAGATGGTTGGAATGTCACCCCATACACCAAAAAGGTTTCAGGTTAGATTCCCAGTCAGGGCACATATCTAGGCTGCAGGTTCAATCCCCAGTTGAGGTATGTACAGGAAGGTAACCCATCAATGTTTCTCTCACACATCGATGTTTCTTTCCAATCACTTGGAGGAGAGATACAGCAACAGGGTGGTAATATTAAGAAACCCACTTCTGTCTAGCTACCTCTATGGAGAAAAAGGAGCACACTGGTCTGGAAAAGCAGAGCCTGATTCTGTGTACTGAAAGTCACTCTGCTAATCTAGTTCTTGAAATTACTGAGTAATTACTAATGAATTAGGATGAAAAAAGTGTAGTAAATAAACTAGTAACATGGTTGTTTATTATCAAATATTATGGACTGTACACAATTGTGTGTGCTGTACTTTTATACAATTGGCAGCATAGTAAGTTTACACCAGCATCACTACAAACATGAGTAATGTGGTATGCTAGAATGTTACAATGGCTACATTACTGGGTGACAGGAATTTTTCAGCTTCATTATGTATGGGACCACTGTCTTATATGAGTTTGTTACTGCCTGAAATGTTATGTGGCACATGACTGTATTTCCATTAACTTACATTAAACTCAGATTCCAGTAACTACAATGGTATTACGCCCCTTAGTTGGCAGTGTCAAAGGAAAGATAAATAGGCTACTGATACTAAAACAAACAAAACAAAATTTTATCACCACTGGATGTTTTACCAGAACAAGGTAACATAACATGATAGCACAAGACAATTTGTTATCCTGGATCCTTAGCCTTTTGGTCAGTTGGACTAGCAGGTGAACTCTATTGTTGAAGAAAACATTTGTCCAAAACGGTTTCTCTTACCATGTTGGTGCTGATGCCTACAATTGCACTGTTTTATTCTTTGAAGTGATTGACCCATATTAAAGTAAGAATATCTTTGGAGAGCTAAAATTCAGATAAATAATTAACACATTAGAGTGAATAAAATTTTTTTTGGTAAGAGAACATTTATTGGGTAAACTAGAGATAGAGAAAGTAACTCCTAGGAGAAATGGGCTTAGGAAACAAGTTATAGAAGTAAAGGAAGAGCCCTTGGAGTTGGGAGTGAGGAACCTAATGGTAAAATGGCGGGGGGGGGGGGGGGGATGTAGGAAGGAGGGGCAAGGGAAAGAGAAAGGCAAGGGCATGCTCCTGGGAGAGCACATAGAGTGAATAAATTTATGAAGATTTTCCATTGTCACATTCCAAATAAGTTTGGAAAAAGAAAGAACTAGGTAGAGCATAGGGGAAAACTGCTTGGAGAGCAGACTTCTTTTGCAAACCCAGACAGAGGAAGCATGATAGCACTAGACACATGCCAAGTAGGGGGTGTGAAAATAAGCTTGTAAGACCTGATGATGCATTTGGACACTCACCATTTTATGTTAGTTGTATGAGACTCAGCAACCGATCAGACATTGGCTGTATATTAGCAAATGTGAATTGTCAAAAGTACTAGCATTTTAAGTAACTATTAGAGTGGAGTCAAAATTTAAGAATAGCATGGATATTATTTAATTATAATATTAGATATATATTTTATAATTTATTTTATAATACATGAATATAATTTGAAATAAAGTCACTTTGTAATATATGTATATATCAGTCAACATTTATCCTTTCTACTCAACATACTAAATAAGTACATAAATATTTTCAGACACCCAAATAGAAAACACAAGTCTGAACTCATTTAAGACAGGGAATACTTTATTCAAACCCATCAGAGAAATTGACAATTTGGATCTGTAACAAAGCATTGTGTTTTAAAGCATACGCCTAATTGTATATGAGAGTGTACACTGCTCTACATACAAATGAACTGATCAGACCAGAACTTTTCAATGTTTAAAACAGAATAAGTTTCCCTGTAAAAGCAGCACCGTTGTGACATTTTAAATTTAGTATTCCTCTCCTTCTTCCTCACCCTCTCCTTCAACAGAATCCACACCAACTTCCTCATAATCCTTCTCAAGGGCAGCCATGTCCTCACGGGCCTCAGAAAACTCTCCTTCCTCCATGCCCTCACCCACGTACCAGTGGACAAAGGCACGCTTGGCATACATCAGGTCAAACTTGTGGTCCAGGCGAGCCCAGGCCTCAGCAATAGCTGTGGTGTTGCTCAGCATGCACACAGCTCGCTGCACTTTGGCCAGGTCTCCACCAGGGACCACAGTGGGAGGCTGGTAGTTAATGCCAACTTTGAAGCCAGTGGGGCACCAGTCCACAAACTGGATGGTACGCTTGGTCTTGATGGTGGCAATGGCAGCATTGACATCTTTGGGGACCACGTCACCACGGTACAACAGGCAGCAAGCCATGTATTTACCATGGCGAGGGTCACATTTCACCATCTGGTTGGCTGGCTCAAAGCACGCATTGGTGATTTCTGCTACAGAAAGCTGCTCATGGTAGGCTTTCTCAGCAGAGATGACAGGGGCATATGTGGCTAGAGGGAAGTGGATGCGGGGATAGGGCACCAGGTTGGTCTGGAATTCAGTCAGATCAACATTCAGGGCTCCATCAAACCTGAGGGATGCAGTGATGGAGGACACAATTTGACCTATCAACCTATTCAAGTTAGTGTAGGTTGGGCGCTCAATATCGAGGTTTCTACGACAGATGTCATAGATGGCCTCGTTGTCAACCATGAAGGCACAATCAGAGTGCTCCAGGGTGGTGTGGGTGGTGAGGATGGAGTTGTAGGGCTCAACTACAGCTGTGGAGACCTGGGGGGCTGGGTAAATGGAGAACTCCAGCTTGGACTTCTTGCCATAATCGACGGAGAGACGTTCCATCAGCAGGGAGGTGAACCCAGAACCAGTGCCCCCACCAAAGCTGTGGAAAACCAAGAAGCCCTGAAGGCCTGTGCACTGGTCAGCCTGTTAGAAAAGAATAGAGGAAACATAGTTATTGCCTTTTGTCATGTATTTTCACTTTTCATACATTCCAATGATATAAATCTTATTTTGACAGGAAACACTTAAAAAAAATGTAGGCCTTTCTGGAGGAACTCAGCATTTCTTCATTAAAAATATTTCTTCATTAAAATTTATGAAATGATTTCAAATAATTCATGTTTTAACAAACAATGAATAATTCATCTCCCACTCTTTATTACATTTCAATTCTGTGTTTGAAAAAAAAGAGCATACTTTAAATGTCTTCCTTGGGCTCATTAATTTCTTTATTCTTGAGAAGAAACATACCAGTTTCCGAATTCGGTCCAGGACCAGGTCAATGATCTCCTTGCCAATGGTGTAGTGTCCACGGGCATAGTTATTGGCAGCATCTTCCTTGCCTGTGATCAGCTGCTCAGGGTGGAAGAGCTGGCGGTAGGTACCAGTGCGAACTTCATCTGCAAAAAGGAAACAAAGCAGCTGCCCATCACTAACAACCTGCACAGCCTGCTCAACCCCAAGGCCTCGACAGAGCCCCCAAGACACACCTCCTGTCCCAGACCCCTGGGATCTTACTTGGGTTACTGAGGTCAACTCACCAATGACTGTGGGTTCCAGGTCTACAAACACTGCCCTGGGCACATGCTTGCCAGCGCCCGTCTCACTGAAGAAGGTGTTGAAGGAGTCATCTCCCCCGCCAATGGTCTTGTCACTTGGCATCTGGCCATCGGGCTGGATGCCGTGTTCCAGGCAGTAGAGCTCCCAGCAGGCATTGCCGATCTGGACACCAGCCTGGCCAACATGGATGGAGATGCACTCACGCTGTTAAAAGGAAACAAGAAAAATTGTAATATTAGGTTGTGGTAGCATTTTGAATTTTCAGTAGATTTAAAAAAAATATTTCTAGTAACATACAGGTTGTCTTCAAATTTATCAGAGGTCATCTCCCTAACATGATAAAAATGATTTTAAAGAAAGCACCTGCTACAAATGCTGCATATGGGTGTGGCCTGAATAATGTTGCACTGTTTAGCATATGGTGCAAGTCCATTGTTCCCACAGGCATGCTTAAATAAATTTTCCATATTTAAAAAATATTCAAAGCACAGATTTTATAAAATGAAGATAATTAAATGATTTAAAATTAAATCATTAATTGGAATCAATATTACTACCACCTTCCCCTTTAAATAAAGATAAGAGTTTCTTCTAAATATGATTTAGTATTTCAACATGGACATCTGCACTGCAGCTGAGGCTAGAAGCCACACCCTTCTGCAGACTATCTGCAGAATCCATCTGTACCAGGGGGTTGGAAGCTCAGCAAGGGCTGACTCCTGCCTTGCTGAATTTGTGGTGCCTGGTGTTAGCCTGCACTGTCTGCTACATTATTTAACAGAGCAAGCTCTATTTCCAGAAACTGCCTACATGATCTCATTGTGCCATTCTGCCAGTTTTCCTCCTCTGAGCCAGGCTAGGACCATATGCCTAAATTGAAATGAATTAATGAAGATGCATTCAAACAAAAGACAGCTGGACACAGAGTATAATTCTTCTTTGTCTGCAGCAATTTCATTACTTTTTAAAAAAGTTTCTCCAGAATTTTCTCCACTGTAAAAAACTGAAAAATTATGAGTATATTTATTTTTTATGAGTTTCTTTAAAACAACAGTTCCTAAATTAGAAACAAATATCACATGAGAAGCTACCAAACAAAGAACCCAGTGAAAGAATAATGAAATATATATTTTAAAAAACAAAATAGTACCTATTTTCATTGAGATTTTTCTACTCACCGTAAAATGTTCATACTAATCACATTCAATAGATATTTTCTTCTCTATGGTCTTTATGGCTACAACTTCTATTGTCTGTCCATTGTCTCTTCA
Source organism: Myotis lucifugus (assembly GCF_000147115.1). NCBI lineage: Eukaryota > Metazoa > Chordata > Mammalia > Chiroptera > Vespertilionidae > Myotis > Myotis lucifugus. Next base: position 3,032,037 of record NW_005871139.1, read on the forward strand.
CTGACATGGGGGGGGGCAGGGAAGGGCGTTTCCCTGGGTCCTGAACATTGGGGTACCCTGGCTCTCTCACACACTGGTCTTTTTCATTGAACATGCGGCCAAGACACACACACACACACTCTCTCTCTCTCTCTCTCTCTCTCTCTCTCTCTCTCTCTCGTCAGTCAGGGTGGGGTAGCCAAGGGCCAGACTTTAAAGGGCTTGTCAAGTGAATTGTGATTTTGCTCCTCAAGTAAAACTATTTCATCTAAATTTTAGCAGTGAATGAAAAGCCTTTTAACGCCTACAGTTCTGCAATGATGAAAGACTTTTTACTAAGTCTTCTCTTGACAGAAGAGGTTTAGCAAGAGTGAACCCCGCCTAGTGGCTCCAAGGCCAGAGAAGCCAGAAACAAACAACGCCCCTGCGCCGCCCTGACGCCGGCACCAACAGAAACTAACCACTTTCCCCCATTAATATACGGGTATCTTTCTAAAATGCCGACTAACCAGCGAGGGAACTTTTTTTTTTTTTAACTAACCCAAGGCTCCGCTCTGTCCCAGTCCTTCTCTGCCCCCAACTCCTCCCGGATACACCCACCGACCCCTGGTCTTTTGGGCGACTCCTCCTCTCCCAGTCCCTCGGGAAACACGCAAGGAAGAAAAGAGCCTCTCGGAGTCACACGAATACAGTGTACACATACCCGGCGGCCAAGCAGGAGACGCCGCGATCTCCTTCCCTGCCCTAGACCCTTTCATCGCCAACAGATGGGCTGCTGTGGCTTGGAAAGGCTCAGATAACAAAAACCCTTCCACGTCGCCTTTGTTCTCCCCCGCGGTTCTGCGGCGCCCTGGGCGCAGTTCTTGCTGGGCTGGTGCACTCCGCACTGCGGCGGCGGCCGGCTCCAGGATTTGGGGTAGACGAAGGTTAACCTTGCCAACAAAGCGTAAGGCTACCCTTACCAAAGAAGTCGTAAAAGAATGGGGCTTCAGATTTTCCAATAGACCCTGGAAGACTGACCCCACCCAACGGCCACAAAGACCCAGGGAAAACAAATTCTTACCATGGTTGCTGCTTTGAGGCTGCCGAGCGGATGGCGGAGAGGAAGAGGAGAGGTTGTTGTTGCTTCTTACAGCGCGACTCTTAGGCGGTCGATGTAAGAGAACCTGCGGCACATGGGCGGATGCAGCTCCCTATATACAACTCAGTCACCATGGGGATGGGCTGGGGCCTTTTCCAGTTGGTCCAGACCCCTCAATCTGCCCAGAGAAGCCACGACAGGAGAGTTGTGATTGGTGCAAACGACATGGGATGAGGTAATTTCTCCCCCACCCCCTTTTCCCTAGCATCCATAGACTGTTTGCATCCTTCAGACAAAGAGACCGAGAAAAAACAGTCGAGCATCCATTGTGGGGTGGGGCTGGAAAGGGGAGTGCAAAAAGGAAGAAAGAGAACTGGGGTCGGATGATTTTATGTTGCTTTAACCTCAAACTACAGTTAAAATCACCAATGTAAGGTTTTTTCCCAACACTTAATCGCAGAATTTGTGTTGTGATGAAATATTTAATGGAAAATTACTCCCAGTTCCTCCGTCAAAGTACAGTATATTGAACTCGACCATATTCGGTGAGGATTCAACATTTCTAATTGCTTTAAAATAAAGTAGCAGAGGCGACGGGAATGACGCTTAAAATGGCTTGGGTAAATGTGATTTTTTAAAGGTTCAATAATAGAGCCATCCAAAATGGTTTCCCTGGTTCCAGTAATTTATTTTCAGACCTTCTTTTGCTCCCCTCCCCGAAATAGCTAAACAAAAATGGAAGATGGAAAGAATAACCATGCTAAATATGGAAGCACACAAGTGATTTTAACATGGCAATAATTAAGATCTAATGAACATACCGCAGTTAAAGAGTTTACTAGAAATATTCCTTTACCAGAAGTCTATGTAATATGAATCATGTTTCCTGATAAAGAATTGAGAAAATACAAGGAGAAAGAATTGAGTTGAGAAGCTCGTACTACCTGTGCATGCAGTTATATTTTACATTGTTCTGTTTTCTGAAATGAGAAAAATAACTGAAACACCAAATTAAAAAGGAGAACTGTACAGTGGAAAAGGAAGACCATTTTGTAATGTTGCCTCCATCCACAGACAACTGTGTGATGGTAGCTCAATAACTGCATTTCTTTTTTTTACGGATCTTATATGAATCCAGTAAAACTCTGAGAGGCAACTGTGGGAACTGTAGCCAGCCTCACACCGTTGCTATTCAACTAGAGACTGGTGGTTGCTCAATTGCCTCTTGGGACAAAAAGGCTTTGCTTTCACCCCTTAGGAAATGGATTGCAGTAACATTCTTTTGCTACTTGGAAAGGCTCCATTATCAACAAGGATAGGCTATGCAGAATAAGACGGGACTGAGTACTCCTGACATGGCTAATGAAATCTCAGAGGTAAAGAGGTTTGTAATGGTCACGAAGTTGAAAATTTGTATTTTCCCTTCGGTTTTCAGTGACATATTTTTAGGGTCTGCAGCACCATTTACAGTGCTCTGCAGAGCTCATTCATTCCTGCTGGGTTGGCCAGCCGAGCTGGGCTGAGAGGGAGGGGCTTGAAGACAGCTGCTACAGGTTGTGGTGTTACAATGGTGGCCATGTAATTTTCTAGCCTGCTATCCACAGCTCTGCTTTACTTACTCTAATTTGCTTCAGTAGTCTTCCCTGGGAGAGGGGGAGGGACCCAACGTACAGATTACTTTATCTACTTCTAGCGTAATTCATAGGAAAAATAATCTTTAACATCATCTTATCTTTCTTTAGCAAATAGAAGTATGTATCAGTAAAAAGACAGGAAAATTAAGAAGAACTTGAATGCTTCTTTCTAAGCTCAGAAGTACATTTAAGAAAAATAAGAATTAAATGTCATGGGCAAGTTTAAAGATTAATTAAGTAGCTCATTAAAAATATTTCTTTTAAAATTTTAATAATGAAATAAATTAGACACTGCTGCACCATGGTAAAGTGTACAAATCTTTTGGGAATGAAAGGCACAGTCTTGAATTTTATTTTCTCTACAATATAAAAAATATGTCATTGCCCAATAGTCTCAATTCTTTGTGCAATTTATGCTGAGGATTAAATAAAAGAGAGGAGGGTTCTTGCAATTGATTCTTTGTAATTCTATCTCAGAGCCATTCTGTTCCTTATGTAAATGAGGATTTTTTTCTCTCCCTCTGGGCATAAGTAACAATAAGATCTAGGTCACAAATAGACTATATGAGCACTGATAATCTTAAATATATAAATGGGAGAGTAGAGGAAATAACTAATTTATTTTTGTACCTCATTTAATTGCATGGAAACTATGGGAGGCAAAAAATTTTTTTTTTTACTAGTTTATTTATCTTTACTGCCAATTTACATAAAATATTCCACTAATGGATTCATTCTTGTTCACAGTAAGATTAGCATAAAACATTTTTTCCCTTTCATAATATTGTGGAATTTAAATTATTTCTTCACAATCCTGGCCACTGTGGTTCCATTGATTGGAGGGTAATGGCACACACCAAAAGGTCTCGGGTTCCACTCTGGTCAGGCACATGCCTAGGATGCAGTTTTTTTTGTTTTTTTAAATATATATTTTATTGATTTTTTACAGAGAGGAAGGGAGAGGGATAGAGAGTCAGAAACATCGATGAGAGAGAAACATTGATCAGCTGTCTTCTGCACACTCCCCACTGGGTATGTGCCCGCAACCAAGGTACATGCCCTTAACCAGAATCGAACTTGGGACCCTTGAGTCCATAGGCCGACGCTCTATCCACTGAGCCAAACCGGCTAGGGCTAGGATGCAGTTTTTTTTTGTTTTTTGTTTTTTACAGTATAAAATTTTTATATTTAGAATTAGGCAGCTGGACTCAGTTTAGATGATTCCAATTTTGTTGGCAACATCCAAAGCATCATAGTCAGGAGCCAGTTGAACATATGCCTTCTTCTCGCCATCAAGCCTGATCAGGGTGTTGACCTTGGCCACATCAATGTCATAGAGCTTCTTCACAGCCTGTTTGATCTGGTGCTTGTTGGCCTTGACATCCACAATGAACACTAGTGTATTATTGTCTTCTATCTTCTTCATGGCTGACTGGTAGTCAGGGGGAATTTGATGATGGCCTAGTGGTCAAGCTTGTTTCTCCTGGGTGCGCTCTTCCGAGGGTATTTAGGCTGCCTCTGGAGCCTTAGTGTCTTTGACCGTCGGAAAGTGGGTGACGTGCGGATCTTCTTTTTTGTGTGACTGTGGACGCCTTTCAACACTGCTTTCTTTGCCTTCAAAGCCTTTGCTTTGGCTTCGGCTTTGGGAGGGGCAGGGGCTTCCTTCTTAGCTTTCGGCGCCATCTTCGTAAAAAAAAAACCAAAAAAAAAAACCCAACAAAAACAACAACAACAAAAAAAACTAGGATGCAGTTTTGATCCCCATTGGGGTGCATGCAGGAGGCAACGAAGTTTTTCCCTCTCACATCATTGTTTCTCTCTCTCTCTCTCTCTCTCTCTCTCGCTCTCTCTCTGGCTCTCTCTCTTCCTTTCTCTCTGAAAATCAATGAACATATCCTTGAATGAGGATTAAAAATAAGTCAATTATTCATTTGTGTGTCTATACCTCTCCTCCATTAACATGTGAATCCTAGTACCTGGCGAAGTGCCTAGCATACAGTAGACGTTATATACATGCTTATTGAATTAAATGAACAGCTTCTGTCTGTGCATATTTTTCACTAACTATTATCATGGTTGGTAATTTAAAGGTATTTAATAAAGTATTTTACTTTTTTATACAATAAGAATGTACTGAGTGTCTATAGTAAGCCCTGGACCATTCTAAATACTATTAGAATTCAGAGGTAGTAGCATGGTCTCCTTTCACTAGAGTCTTCAATCTAATTGAAGAAATAAAACAAGTACATGTATCTAGGTTTGAGAATGGTAAGTGTTTGTGTGTGTATGGGAAGGAGTCTTGTAGACTCTATTGCCTGTATCTAACTTATGTAGGAAACAAGAGTTGTCTAACACTTTTTTCTATTTCTTCACCTTCTACTTATCCCTAAATTCATTCCAATCTGGATTCTGCTCCTACCACTCCTTAAAACCACATGCCCTCCATGTTTGTTGCTAAATTCACTTGACACTTTTTAGTTCTTGTTGACCTATGAAAGTTTTGTTACAGTTGACTATTATCTCTTTCTTGAGACACTTTCTTCCCTTGGCCTCAAAAAGTCTACATTATCTGGGTTTCCCTCCTACATTTTTTGTGGTGTTTTCTTTTTTCTCATTCTCTGCTGGTTCTTCCTCCTCTCCTAATCTTTAAATGTTGAAGTTCCTCAAGGTTCAGTCCTAGGCCTTTTCCTCATTTTATTCTATGTGTTTCATCCACTCAATGGATGGTACGTGCTTTCATTTCTAAGGCTGAAGATACTTTCTATATGCGAACGACATCTCTTCTTAGATTCAGATCCTATAGTAAACTTTCAATATCTGGCTGGTTTTCTCACAGGAATCCCAAATTGAACTAGTTATTTTCACATAAACATGCTCCTCCTACAAGGTTTTCTTGCTCAGTATAATGGAGCAGCATACACCTGATTTCTCACATCAGAAATGAGAATTACCCTTGACATCTCCCCTTTCTTTTTTGACCACCATAGAGTCTGTCACTAAGTCCTGTTAAATCTACCTTCTAGCCCTGGCCGGTGTGGCTCAGTTGGTTGAGCATCGTCCAGTGATTGAAAGGTCACCAGTTGGGTTGGGGTGTGTGCCCAAGTTGTAGGCTTGATCCCCGGTCAAGAAGCAGCCAATCGATGTTTCTCTCTCACATCCAGGTTTTCTCTCTCTCTCTCTTATTCTCTCTCTAAAGCAGTGGTTCTCAACCTTCTGGCCCTTTAAATACAGTTCCTCATGTTGTGACCCCAACCATAAAATTATTTTCGTTGCTACTTCATAACTGTAATTTTGCCACTGTTATGAATCATAATGTAAATATCTGATATGCAGGATGGTCTTAGGCGACCCCTGTGAAAGGGTCGTTCGACCTCCAAAGGGGTCGCGACCCTCAGGTTGAGAACCACTGCTCTAAAGTCAGTAAAGACATATATTTTTTTAAATCTATCTTCTAGCCTGGACAGTGTGGTACAGTGATTGAGCATCAAACCAGGAGGTCACGGTTCGATTCCCAGGCAGGGCACATGCCCAGGTTGCAGGCTTGATCCCCAGTAGGGGGCATGCAGGAGGCAGCAGATCAATGATTCGCTGTCATAATTGATGTTTCTATCTCTCCCTTTTCTTTCCTCTCTGAAATCAATAAAAATATATATTTTTTAAAATCTACCTCCTAAATATCTCTCAAATCTTATTCTTTTCTTTCTATCTCTACTGCCTCCACTTTAGTAAGTACATTATCTCTTGTTTGGACAACCTCAGTACCCTCCTGGATTTCCTCTACATTCACTCCTACTCCTGCCCAGTCCAGTCTCCACACAATAGCCAGTGATCTTATTATAGCATATATCACAGTTTATGTCACATAATATAGGTCATGTTAGTCCACTGTGTAAATCAAATCGATGGTTGCCTGTTAGTTTTAAGGTGAAGATACCAAATCCTTAATATTGCTCCTTCAATTTTTTAAAATTTTATTGATTTTTAGAGAGAGGAAGGGAGAGAAACACCGATGTGAGAGAGAAACATCTATCGGTTGCCTCCTGCACATGCCCGACTCGGGATCGAACCCAAAATCTGGGTATATGCCCTGTCCGGGAATTGAACCCAAAATCTTTTTGGTGTATGGGATGATGCTCCAATTAACTAGGCCACACCGGCCAGGGCACTCCTTCAGTTTGATAATAGAAGTAAATCTTATACTTAAAAATCTCCTAGAAGACATATTGATTTTAAATTACATTAAAGTTCAGATAATTTCCTGAGAGTTGATTTTTTAAAAAATATATTTTATTGATTTTTTACAGAGAGGAAGGGAGAGAGATAGAGAGTTAGAAACATCGATGAGAGAGAAACATCGATCAGCTGCCTCCTGCACATCCTACTGGGGATGTGCCCGCACCCAGGTACATGCCCTTGACCGGAATCGAACCTGGGACCTTTCAGTCCGCAGGCCGACGCTCTATCTACTGAGCCAAACCGGTTTCGGCGTGAGAGTTGATTTTGATAGAGAAAAGGGAGGCAAAGAGTATAAAAGCTGAATGTTCACTTAATTATGTATTATGCAATAAAAGTATGTTTTATGCATTCTTGTTTTTATGCAGTTTTTATAATAAAAATTTTAATAATATAAACCCATGAGTTCATAAAGATATTCCCATAAAGCAAAAAGAAAAAAAAAAGAAAAAGTGAATTAAAAATAATCATCTGATATCATTGCATTACTGGAAGTAACTAGGGTACCGACTCCAAATACATACATACATACATACATACATACATACATACATAAATAATTGAGCATTTGTCCTGCATTTCCAGTACAAACTGTATTTCAGGGTAACCAAATGACCCTGGTTAATTAGGGGAAATCATTCATTTATAGAATATGAATGCCAGCTAGTAAATATGGAAGTAAACATAGAATTAGAAAATTCACCCTTTACATCCTCTAATAAAATAACTTATTCAGGCAAAGATAATCAGTGGATGAAAACTCAGATAAAATATTGATGGGGATATTTTAAATAGAAGGATTAGGCTATTGTCATCAGAACTCACTTAGTTTAGCTTTACTAAAAGTGGGACAGCCAGACCTTGTGAATCTATGATGTGATCCAATAGGAAGTACATGGCATCAACTGTGAAGTGATCTAGCAGAAACAATTTTGCTGAATCTAATCAAGTATTTTTTAAAAAATATATTTTTTATTGATTGTTTTACAGAGAGGAAGGGAGAGGGATAGAGAGTTAGAAACATGGATCAGCTGCCTCCTGCAAAGATACATGCCCTTGACCAGAATCGAACTTGGGACCCTTCAGTCCGCAGGCCAACGCTCTATCCACTGAGCCAAACCAGTTAGGGCTAATCGACTCATAGAGCCTTTAGAGACGCTTAACTTTCATTTATAGGAAATGCAGGAGATAAAGGGATAAGTCAGAACAAGTCACGAGAAGACAATAGCCAAATGCAGAGTGTGGGACATTGAACAGGACAAATTATCTGGTTCTGCAACAAATCAGTGGTGGAGTGGAATTAAAAAGGTGGGAGAGGGGGATTGCCCTATTCTAGAAGAGATTTTGACAACTACCAGATATAACAATAGATGTTATTTGGATCCTGATTCAAACAAAATTAATGTAAAACATTTTAGAGATAATCAGGGAAATTGCAATATGGACTGGTTATAAAATGATACCAACAAATTGTTTTTATTAATTGATCATGGTAGTGTGGTTATGTAAGAAAATTATAATGATTTTTAAAGATGCATGAGAAATATGGTTGGTTAAATGAAATAAGGTATGAAATTTGCTTTAAAATAGCAAAGAAAAAGGGGGGGAAGGTAGATAAAAGATTGTGGCAAAAATTTGGTAGTTGTTGAATTTTAATAATAGATATGTGGAGTTTATACTGTTTTCTCTTTTTTAGTATGTTTGAAGTTTTCTTAATAAATTTTAAAGGATATGTAGAAAGAGGAAATTGTGGATGCTAAAGACCAGTTTTATCTTCATATTTTATTCTGTATGACCTTAAATAAAAAGTCATAAAAATTTTATATTTTTGCCAATATAAAGGGCAAGGGACATTCAGGAAAAGATAAAAATCAAACTAAAAAGCTTCTGCAGAGCAAAAGAAACCATCACAAAATGAAAAGAGAATATATATGGAAGAACATACCTAGTATTCACCAATGATGCATCCAAAAAGGAGTTAATTTCCAAAATATATAAAGAACTTATACAACTTAACACCAGGAAGACAATCTAATTAAAAAATGGACATAGGACCTGAATTGACACTTCTCCAAAGAGGACATACAGATGGCCAATAGACATAAAAAAATGCTCAAGGTCACTAATTACCAGTTTTAATGCAAATTAAAACGACAGTGAGGTATCACTTCACAACTGTCAGAATGGCTACTGTTAATAAATCAACAAACAGTGCTGGCGAGGATGTGGAAAAAAGGGAGCCCTAGTGCACTGTTGGTGGGAATGCAGACTGGTGCAACCACTGTGGAAAACAGTATGGAGTTTCCTCAAAAAATTAAAACTGGAACTGCCTTTTGACCCAGCAACCCCACTTCTGGGAATATCCGAAATTACTGAAACACCAGTCAGAAAGAATATATGCACCCTTATATTCACATCAGCGTTATTTACAATAGTTAGGATCTGCTAACAGCCCAAGTGTCTATCAGTGGGTGAGTGGATAAAAAGGTGTGGAACATTTACATAATGGAATACTACTCGGCTGTAAAAAAGAAGGAACTCTTACCCTTGCAACAGCATGGATGGACCTGGAGAGTATTATGCAAAGTGAATAATCCAGGCAGAGAAAGACAAGTACCATATGATTTCACTCATGTGGAATTTAATGAACAAACTGAACTAACAAGCAAAACAGAGACAGACTCATAGGTAGAGAGCAGGCAGACAGCTCTGGTGGAGGTGAGGGTGTTGGGGAGGGTGGAGGGAATGAGCAAAAAAGAAAAAAAAAGAGAAAGAACTCATGAACACAGACAATAGTGTGGTGATTGGGGGGGAGGTGGGTGAGGAGAGGTGGAAGAGGATATAGGGGGATAAATGGTGATGGGAAAAAATAAAAGAAAGGAAAAAAGTTACAGAAATTTCAAAGGAAGGAAAAAGTCCTTATATTATGACCTATGGTTTATCATGGAAGTCTTCATTGGGAATGGTGGCTTTTGACTGAATGGGATGGGAGTAGAGTGAGTACTTTAAATAGGGAAAATAATATTAGCAAAGACATAGTATGATAATAATCTGGTGTCCATATTAGGAAAGGCAAAGAAATTGACTTGATTTGGGCATGCAAAGGAATTATGGGTGATATGTTATATGGGGAGAGTGGAGCTAATTAACAGCATTTTGATCTCCAGTCTGAAGAAGGAGTTTGGGCTTACCCCATAGATAGTGTAAAACTTTTATAATTTTAGGAGAGGCCCGTTGCAGGAAGAGATTCGTGCAATAGGCCTTCCTTCCCCTGGCTGCTGGCACCGGTTTTCCTCCGGCACCCGGGACCCAGGCTTTCGCTCCGGCCGCAGCGAAGAAGCGAAGCTTCTTCAGCCTTCAGTCTGTGCTGCTCCAGCCAGAGCCTTCAATCTGTGCTGCTCCATGCATGCTCATGCAAATTAACCACCATCTTTGTTGGTTAATTTGCATACTCTCCTGATTGGCTGGTGAGCGTAGCGGAGGCACAGTCAATTTACATGTTTGACTATTATTAGGTAAGATAAAAAGAGTAAAGGGAAAGGGAACAGCATTTTCCTAAAATTAATCTGACAGGTAAATGGAATAGCGAAAGAGACTGGAGATAAGGGACCAGTATGGAAGTTACTGCAATAATCTAAGTACAAGGTGTCAGACCATAGTAATTATAGTGGGAATTGATAGAAAAGGATAATAGCCCTAGCCGGTTTGGCTCAGTGGATAGAGCGTCGGCCTGCGGACCAAAGGGTCCCGGGTTCGATTCCAATCAAGGCCATGTACCTTGGTTGCAGGCTCTTCCCTGGCCCGGGCTCTGGTCGGGGCACATGCAGGAGGCAACCAATCTATGTGTTTCTCTCACATCAATGTTTCTCTTTGTTTTTCCCTCTCTCTTCCACTCTCCCTAAAAAATTAATGGAAAAATATCCTTAAGTGTGGATTAATACAAACAAACAAACAAACAAACAAACAAAAAAGGATAATAGAAGAGCAATCCCTCATGTGATTGGTTGGACATAAGGTAAAAAGGAAAAGTCAAAATTAACCCTTAAATTTTTGAATCTGGAAAATGAAATGGACGAAATGGTAGTGGTGTTCTTTACAGAAGTAGGGACATTGAGAAGGGACACAAGTCTGAGCAGGAAATGTGTTTGTGTGTGTGTTGTGGGAAGGGTGTTGAGGGCAGGACCAAACTTGTGATGTAATCTTACAAGTTGAGTGTTACACTGTTTGAGATGATAGAGGGATTGAGGGCAGAAGTCTTGGAGGCCACTGAGAATCTGAGATTGACACTACTTATAGAAAGGTCAAGATTAGAGGAATGGAGGATGTATATTTAGAACCTAATGACAACAGCATTATACACTGGTGGTATGGTATGAGAATAGAATTCTCCAAGTGTAACCCAGAATCTCAAGTTATGCCACTGAGTGGGAAACACAATTTAGGTGTAATTATGTTTACCTAGTGGGAAGACTTTCTTTTATTTTTATTCTTCATTTGAAAACTTGTTATTGAAAGATAGCATACATACATAATTTTTACTAATCATAAATGTAGAATTTGATAAATTTTTGCAAACTTAACATTATTACTAGTGTAACCAGAATGCAGATCAAGAAACAAAACAGCCCAGCAGGCATGGCTCAGTAGTTGAGTGTTGACCTATGAACCAAGCGATCACGGTTCGATTCACACAGTCAGGGCACTGTCAGAGTACTTACTCCTTGATCCTGCTCAACTACACCAACTGTGGGGCCACAGTTTCCCTGCCAGGAACTGGACCTCCAAGGATGCCGGATAGTGGATGGAGAAGATGTGAGAAGTCGTAGGCATAGAAGATAAACTTTATTACAGACCAAGTAGCCATTAGAGAAAACAGTTCTTCAAAGTAGCCTTACAAACTATCCACACAAAGCAGCCCTTGCTAATATAAGTAGCAAACACAGGAGCCATACCAAGCAGCTGCACACTGGCTGGTCAGTAACATACTCCTATACCAATTTAGACAAAAGAGGCTTCTCGCCAAATAATGACATCAGTATTTGGGTTATAGAAAGGTACACTTGTACGGTGCATACAGTAAGATTGCTGTGTCTTTGCTTTTGATTCAGGTTCCCATGCTCAGATTGGCCTTGGACATCCGGCCCACTATGATTAGGATTCCCACAGGCACATACCTGGGTTGTGGGCTCGATCCCTAGTGTTGGGCATGCAAGAGGCAGCCGATCAATGATACTCTCTCATCATTGATGTGTCGCTTTATCTCTCTCTCTCTCTCTCTCTCTCTCTCTCTTCCTCTCTCTAATCAATACAAATATATTAAAAAAGAAACAGAACAGTATCACTATCTGAGAGGGCTCCCCCTTGTTCCCCTTCCCACTCACTATCTGCTCTCAAAGGTAATCCTCACTAAATTCTAGCACAATAGATTCATTTTACCTGTTTTTGAATTTATATAAATGGAATGTAGTCTTTTATATATTGCTTCTTTCATTTAATATTGTTTGTGAAGCTTACTCATAGCATTAAGTGTAATTTTAAATTGTTCTCATTGCTGCATAGTACTCCATTGTATGAATATACCATAATTTATCCATTTTCCAATGTTAATGGATATTTGCAATATTTCCAGCATTCTTGTACATGTGTTTGGGTGAATATATTTACAAATTTCTATTGTATGTATTTCTGCAACTATATACTTAGAAGTGGAATTGTGGGGTAAATGGGCATGCATATGTTCAGCTTTAATAGAAAAACTGCAAGTTTTCCCAGAGTGGTTGTAGTTATGTACATTTCCACTAGCAGTGTAAGATTTTGGTTATTCCTTGTCCTCCTTCATTACAGCCATTCAGGAAAGTTTATATAATATTTATCACCTTGTGACTTTAATTTATTAACTAATGAAGTTGACATCCTTTGCTTTATTCATTGTCCTTTTGGATATCCTCTTTGGTAAAATGCCTGTTCAAGTCTTTTTTATATTTTCTCATGGGTTGACTGTCTTTATCATAGGGATTGGTAGGAGTACATTATACATTATGAATAAGAGTATTTTGTTGGATTTGAAGATTAAAAAAAAATATATTCCCACTCTGTGGCTTGCCTTTTCACTCTCTTAATGGTATCATTTCATGACCAGAAAGAAGTGCTTCATTTTAACGTAGTTCATTTTGCCCTAGTCGGTTTGGCTCAGTGGATAGAGCGTTGGCCTGTGGACTGAAAGGTCTTGGGTTCGATTTCGGTCAAGGCTGGATCCCCACCCCCATCAGGGCCCTCAGGGCGCCTGAGGGAGGCAACCAATTGATGTGTCTCTCTCACATTGATGTTTCTCTCTCTGTGTCTCTCCCCTCCCTCTACTCTTTCTAAAAATCAATGGAAAAATATCCTCGGGTGAGGATTAACACAACAAACAAAAAACAAACAGACAGAAAAACACATGGATCAGCTGCCTCCTGCATGCCCATTATTGAGAATGGGCCCACAACTGGGGCATGTGCCTGACCAGGGAATGGAACCAGCAACCTTTTGGTGCACAGGATGACACCCAACCAACTGAGCCACACCAGCCAGGTCTCATTTCTTCTTTTGGAAACAAATATTGATTGTCTAATAAGGTGCATATATTGGACCTGGCATAGTCTAGGTATTTGTTTGGCTAAGATTTAAATGCATGTGGTACACTCTGAAAACTTCCAAGGAAGAGGCATGGCATGATTCTGTTCAAAGAGAAATATATTACCTACTAGAGGCCTGGTGCACGAATTTGTGCACGTGTGGAGTCCCTCGGTCTGGCCAGAGATTGGGGCTGATCGAGCCGGCTGGCCGGCTTGGGGGAGGAACCGTGGGCAGTTGGCCGCAGTGGGAGGTTGGCTGTGGGAGTGCACTGACCACCAGGAGGCAGCTCTTGCATTGAGTGTCTGCCCCCTGGTGGTCAGTGCATGTCATAGCGACCAGTCGTTCGGTTGTTTGGTCAACCGGCGTAACGGTCGCTTAGGCTTATATATATATATAGATAACCTCCTGGTCTTGGCAGGATGGTGTGGCATAGAGAATGCAGAAAGGCTTCCTGGAAGAGGTGATACTTGGGACTATCTTGAAAAATAAATAGGAGTAGTAGGCACACATAAAAGTGCATATGCAAATACATAGACAACTAGGTGAGTTTCAGAAACTAGAGGTGTTTTGTTACATAAAGTGTTAGAAAAGGGACCTGGCTGGAGGATTATGCAAAGAGTCAATTATGAAAGGACCTTATTCCAAACTCAATGAGAGCCATTAAAGGAAAGGAATAATGAACTTTGCATTTCACAAAGATCCTTCTGACTGCTGTGTGCAGAGAGAATAGATAGAACAGAATTGGGGGTGGAGGACCATAACGCAGAGAAACTGGTTAGAAGATTGCTGGTTGGTATGATAAGACTGACTTAATGAAGTTGCAGTAGCAATGGAAAGAAGTAGAAATATTTGGTAAATATATGGAGGGTTGAATCTAAAGGAGCTGGTGATGTGTAGGAATGAGGAGCAGTGAAGAGTGAAGGATGGTTACTGGCTCCAGAGTCAGGCAGACCTAGGTTCAATTCTTTTTGTCACAATTTATACCAGATTAGAAAGACTGTTAGGGTTTTAAAGAATGGACTAGAAAGATGGAAGGCAAGGAGACTATTTAGGAGGCTATTTTAGTCATCCAAGCTTCATGATAAAGGCCTAAGGTTAATAGAAGATTGGAAGGAAAGAGATGGATTTAAGGGATATTTAGCAGGTTGACTTACCAGATTCAGGAATGGATTTAATAAATTAAAGACAGTAAAGGACTGCAAGAGAAAGAAGTGTCAGAAAAGGAAACAAAACAAAATAAAACAGGTCAAAGAAGGAGGAGGAAAAGCAGAAGCCATTGATGTTACTGAAACAAAGGAAGGACAGTGTCAAGATAGAGTGCTGAGCAATATCAACTACTGCTGAGGGGTTGTTAATAAGGACAGAAGAATGTTCATTGGAGTTAGCAAAAAGGAAATAAGTATACAGCATGGGCTTGATACAAAAGGCATAAAATTTCTTTCCTGGTCCAGAGTAGTTCAAGGTCTAAGGACAGAAACTATTATTACAATATATTGTGTTGCGTGCTGTGAGAGCAAGGTTCATGCAGGAACTGCTGGACACAAAGAACTGGGTTACATTTCTTAACTTCATCCCACGATGATGTTCGCTGTCTCATGCCATATCACTGCTTCTGCATTCTTTGTGAAATGACCATCCTATCCACCTCACACGGCCTTCCTTGTGCAGGTTTGAGTTTTAAAAGGACAAATTCAAGCCCTGACTGGTTTGGCTCAGTGGATAAAACGTTGGTCTGCGGACTCAAGGGTCCCAGGTTTGATTCCAGTCAAGGGCATGTACCTTGGATGCGGGCAGATCCCCAGTGGGGGGTGTGCAGGGGGCAGCTGATTGATGTTTCTAATTTTCTATCCCTCTCCCTTCCTCTCTGTAAAAAATCAATAAAATATATTTAAAAAATAAATAAATAAAAGGACAAATTCAAGCAAGTAGGTTTTCCTTAAATTCTCTAACAAAAACACACCTCACATTCTAAATTTAAAAAGGGTGATGGAGATGATTATGCTGACATGCTGAATTTACATTTATCTTTATTTCAAGGTTCAATACTGATGCATGTATTGAGTGAATTGGTATTCACTATGTATGGCCTTTAAAGACTGTCTGCTGCATTCAGATTGGCCAAATTCCAACATTAACAATTTAGGTAAGAGTATGATCCCACATCTGAATTCACAACTTTATTTAAAGCTTAATATTATATTTCTCAAACTCTGGTCAACACAATGCAATATTACTAAATAATAATTTTATTTATTTATTCTGGATAAAGATGGTAAGAATTATCTGTGGTCGGCCGGCTGGTGTGGCTCAGTGGTTGAGCATCGACCTATGAACCAGGAGGTCATGGTTCGATTCCCCACCAGGGCATATGCCCGGTTTGCAGGCTCAATCCCCAATGTGGGGCATGCAGGAGGCAACCAATCAATGATTCTCTCTCATTATTGATATTTCTATCTCCCTTCCTCTCTGAAATCAATAAAAATATATTTAAAAAATTATCTGTGGTAATTTTGGTAACTGAGTTTCATCTATTTTAGGAAGGACTTTTATGTATACAGCAGTGATAAATATTAATGAATTTCTGTTCCAGAAGTAAGACATAAAACAATGCAATAAGCCCTAGCCAGTGTGGCTCAGTTGGTTGGAGCCATGTCCTGTACACCAAAAGGTGGTAAGTTTGATTCTCTATCAGGGCACATACCTAGGTTGCAGATTCAGTCCTCGGCTGGAGCACATGCAATGTCTTTCTCTCACATTGATGTTTTTCTCTCTCTAAAATTAATAAAACACACATACAAAAACAATGCAATAAACATCTACACTCTGTAATATTAAAAATATATCTCTGGTATTGTAATAAAATGCTTTGAGGTTACTCACTGATGTTTAGTAATTTACTGAACCACTCTTTAACAAAATATTTTTGCCTTAAGCTACACTTTTTAATTTGTAATTTTGCTCTGGTATATCAAGTCTCCTGATGAAATCTGACATTTGGAAAAAGGGATACAACTTGAAGAGGCTCAGAAGCATCCTGAGAGGAGAAAGACAAGGAAATGGAAAAGATGGATAATCTCAGTTTTCCATGCAACACAATCTATAATTTGGTTGCATTTCATTAACTCAGATTACACACACTCACAAGAATGCACACTGAACCACCTCTGTCCCGCCCCTCCCCTTCCTTCCAAAGCAGATGGAAATTAGGTGGCAGACTGGGAAGGTTGCCATGGTGCTCTGGCTACAGGGATTTAATAAGAATCAAAAGAAGCTCCAGAGTCCCCTCCCCCAAGTATCCAAATGTGTGTTTCTTTTTTTTCTCTCAAATCCTTGTCTTAATTCCATGTTATAGATAACCAGGGTGAGACTAATTTACTGGTGAGCAACAACAAAAAACTACTGTTTCCAAAACTGTTTGTAGGTGCATTTTTATTGTTAGAAGTAAAATACTGAGGAATTACAACTGGCCCATTTTTAAGTAGAGCCAGCCACACCAAAGGTAAGAATTCATTTTAAAAATATTTTATGCAACATGCCCCCAGTATTTTTTTTTTTTACTGATTTTATCCCCATCAATGACCTGTAGGCATCTCAAATTCAGTATATCCAAATGAAATTAGTTACTTTTCTCTATTACCCTCTTCTCTGTTGTAGAATCTAAATTATTCTATATTCTCACTATCAATTCATTGTCACTATCTTTCTAGTCTACCAAGCTAGATAAAATAATAACCTCATATAATAATTATGTCAGACACCATTCCTAGCACTTTATGCATAATAACTCATTTAAGTTAATCCCAACTGATCACTAAATTCTGTCAATTATATTTCAAAATTGTCTTAACAAATATTTACAGAATGAACAAATGACTAATCTTCTAAAGCGTGATCAATTTTATTAGCCAAGGGGCCTAGTTCAAGGGGAGGATGTGGCATAATATTTAGGACTTGGTCCTTGAAGTTTCTTCTTTAAGTGTTACATGTAAAAATCCAAGAGCCACTTCCTTTCGTACCCCCACCCCCTGTTTTCTCTGCCCTGGGAGCAGCTCCCCTGATCCCCTGAAAATGTATGCCTGCACCAAGTTTGCCTCCCTCCACCCCCTCCTTGGCCTGAAGCACGTCTCAGCTGAGCGGGTCACTGTCTGCAGTGGTGCTGAAAGGACCAGAGACACTGACAGATGAGAGCCTCAGCAGCTTGGCAGCCCCGCGTCGCCTGACCTCGCTTATTTCTAGCCGCAGCTTCCAAACCAGTGCCATTTCAAGGGACATCAACACAGCAGCCAAGTTCATTGGGGCTGGGGCTGGGGCTGCCACAGTAGGGGTGGCAGGCTCTGGGGCTGGAATTGGGACTGTGTTTGGGAGCCTCATCATTGGTTATGCCAGGAACTCTTCTCTGAAGCAGCAGCTCTTCTACGCCATTCTGGGCTTTGCCCTGTTAGAGGCCATGGGGCTCTTTTGCCTGATGGTGGCCTTTCTCATCCTCTTCGCCATGTGAAGGAGCTGTCTCCACCTCCCATAGTTCTTTTTCCCGTGTCTTGTCTGCCCTGTATGTTCCTTTTCCTATACCTCCCCAGGCAGCCTGGGGAAAGTGGTTGGCTCAGGGTTTGACAGAAGGAAGACAAATAAATACTGTATTAATAATAATAAAAAAATCCAAAGAGCCAAAGTAGAAGAAGATAATCCTTTGTAGCATATTGGGATCATCTCTAACCAGTGTTTTCTACATGTGCTAAAATAACTAAGGTGCTCATTAAAAATACTGATTTCCTGACCTATCTGGTTTGGCTTAGTGGATAGAGCATCGGCCTGCAGACTGAAGGGTCCCAGGTTCAATTCCAGTCAATGGCACGTGCAGGCTGGATTCCCAGTACGGGGACGTGCAGGAGGCAGCCCATCAATGATTCTCATCATTAATGTTTCTATCCCTCTCTCCCTCTTCCTTCTTCTCTGAAATCAATAAAAATATATATTTTTAAAAAATACTGATTTTCTGCAACCCGCTTGGGACCCCTCTCTGCTGCAGAGAGCTTTGTTAGTTTACCTTCTCTAATAAAACTCTGCTTTCACTAATATATATACATATATATATATAAATATATAAATATAAATATATAAATATATAAAAAGATATATATATATATATATATATATATATATATATATAATATATATATAAATTTGTGCACTCGGGGGGTCCCTCAGCCTGGCCTGTGCCCTCTCACAGTCTGGGACCCCTTGGGGGATTACCACCTGCTGGTTTAGGCCCGCTCCCTGGGGTATTGGTCTTAAGCTGGCAATCAGACATCCCTCTGGCAGCCCAAGAGCCCTCGGGGGATGTCCACTTGCCAGCGGGGAGCAGGCCTAAGCTGCAGTTGGACATCCTTAGCGCTGCTGAGGAGGCGGGAGAGGCTCCTACCACCACCGCTGTATTGGCAGCCGGCAGCCTGGCTTGTGGCTGAGCAGAGCTCCTCCTGTGGGAGCGCACTGACCACCAGGGGGCAGCTCCTGTATTGAGCGTCTGCCCCTTGGTGGTCAGTGTGTGTCATAGTGACTAGTCATTCCCAGTCTTTCTGCTGTTAGGGTCAGTTTTGCATATTACCCTTTTATTATATAGGCTAGAGGCCTGGTGCATGGGTGGGGGCTGGCTGGTTTGCCCTGAAGGGTTTCCAGGATCAGTGTGGGGGTCCCGCTGGGGTGCCTTGGCAGCCTGGGTGAGGGGCTGATGGGTGTTTTCAGGCTGGTCACACCCCCTTAAGGGTGGGGGTCCCCACTGGGGTGCCTGGCCAGCCTGGGTGAGGGGCTTATGGCTGTTTGCAGGCTAGTCAAGCCCTCCCCCCAGTGGGGACCCTCACCCCATGGAGGTTTGGCCAGCCTGGGTGAGGGGCTGATGGCTGTTTTCAGGCTGACCACACCCCCTTTAGGGTGTGGGGTCCCCACTGGGGTGCCTGGTCAGTCCGGGTGAGGGGCTGAGGGCCATTTTCAGGCTGACCAAGTCCCCGGCGACAGAAGCTCCCAGCCTCTTCTTTTTTTTATTTTTATTCTGGGATTTATTTACCTTCTATAATTGAAACTTTGTTGCTTTGAGTGGAGCTCAGAGCTGGCCGGGAAGCTTGGCTTCCTCCATCACTGGAGCAACCAAGCCTCCTGCTTGCTTCAGCTCCATGGCTGCCGGCCGCCATCTTGGTTAAATTAATTTGCATATAGTCGCTCTGATTGGCTGGTGGGCGTGACTTAAGGCATGGCAAAGGTACAGTCAATTTGCATGTTTGTCTTTTATTAGTGTAGATACACACACACACACACACACACACACACACACACACTAATGGCCCGGTGCACAAAATTCATGCACATTGAAAGGGAATTAATTAGAGGATGTGAGCATGAGGCAGTCCACATTTCTGAAATTCAATGACATAAATTTTAGCTATTACTTTGCCAAATAAATGGAATGTACAAATATCATTTAAAAGAACATTCAGCTTAAAACTCTGGCTACCAAGTCAGGTCTGTTTTCAACTTTTTGCCAGCATTGTAAATTGTTTGCAATATCTGCCCATTTGGGGTTGTGTGTCATGGTTATGAATAAATTGGGCTTGCCATACTTTGTTACAATTGCCATAGTATCCTGATATCACTGCTGCATATTTCTGGGACTACCCTCAAAAGATGATGGAAGTATTATCGTTTTACCAATTGGCACATTGTCATTTTCAGATCTAGATTTGAGATAATCCATCAAACCACTATATTTTTCAACTCTCAACTTAGATTGGTTTGCTTTGATGAAATTTATCTGATTGGCCTCCATTTTTGAATATGAATCCATGATAAACTGTTGAGTTAATTTTCCTGCATTTAAAATAGGATTAAACGTGTCCTGCACAGAGAGATGAAATCCATAATACTGCATTTGTGTGACTCGTGTCCTTACCTCTTGTCTAGTATTATTGTTGATTACATTGTTGTCTCTGAGTCTTAATGCAATATCTGTTCCCCAGACTTTTTTGCCATATGGAAAAAGAATAGGATATGTCATTGCATCTAATGTAGGAAACAGGATATTGATTTGTTTCATTTTAGTGGCATTTGGATTATTGGGATCTGGTTTACAATGAATGAGCAAGTCCCTTTCAAAAGGAGGTTCTCCATCTTCGTTTCTGAATATGACAGCAACTCGGTTACACGGGGAGAATTATATCTACCTGGATCACTGTTACGATCGTATTTAATTGCCATTGTTACTTCTGTGGGAGCAATACCTTTTGCTGCTGCTTCAAATTGGGCTTCCTTTTCTACCTCATGTAGCATCTTATACAATTTTGTTAATTCATTTATTTCATGCATGAGGTTGTCGATGTTGATTATGAGTCTTTCTGAGCAGCCCTGATTTTCTGGCATTGCTAATCTTTTGTAGCTTCGGCTGTATCCAAAATATAGAGTTGAGCAAACTTCCTAGAAACACCATCCAAAGGATATAAAGTTCCAGTATGGTGATAAACTTGTCCGTGTATTTTAAAACAGTATGGCCCATATCCTGATGGTGTTGAATATTTGCACCCATGGAAGCAAAAGCAAAAGAACTATATATGGAACGAATATTTTCCATGCAATTTTTACTGTCAGAATCTTCGTTTGTCATTAATCTTTTTAAATATGCCGGGTAATCTGGAAAATGTATATCATTTGGACAGACTTTCCCTTTGCTACAACATCAAGTAAATTTCCCATCGGAGGGTTTTTCCTCAGAGAAATTTCGTGATAGGTAAAATTCACATCGAACAGTCATTCCACCACAACTATGTTTGAGAATTGCATCCTCGTGTACTCCATTTTTGCTGAGAAGGCAGTTCCTACCAGTATTGGTAGTACTTGTTGATGACTGTTCTCTAGACATATTCTGTCGTCACCACTGCCTTCTTTCAACTTCAAAGGCACATTGGTCTTTAGACATTTTCTGTCAATGACGCCGGTGTTTTTCAGCATCAGAGCAGAGAGACGTTTTCCCAATAGCTGGTCTTCAGATACATTCTGTCGCAGGCGCCACCTTCTTTCAAGATCGGACGCATGTTGCTCTTCAGACATTTTCTGTTGATAACACCAGCATCTTTCAGCTGCAGAGCTACGTTGTATCAACAGTTCTTCTTTGGACATAGTCCCACCTCTCTACTGTCACGGTCTGAGATGCAGGTGAATGAGAGTCCTGGCTGTCAGGCCACTGAGAGCTGTCTGACCAACGGCTGATTCTGGCTGATTCTGTGGGGGTGGGACTTCCTCCTCCCTGCTGTCAGTTTCCACAGTTGTGATGAAGAAGCTGGGGTGACAGAGGGAGCCACGCCCTCCAAGCCGCCCTCTCTGTCACTCTGCTCTATGTCCAGTGGCCTCCTGCTCTGCCAAGTCCTCCAAACCTCCCGCTCTCTGCCTGCTCTCCCGCTCTGGTCTCTGCCGACGAAGATCCCGGGAACCTGTGGGCATGGCTTGGCGCAGCTGGCCTTGCCTCCTGGGGCCATCAATGGTCCTGGGAGCCCGTGGCTGCCGTCACCTCCCAGGGTACTTGACACCTGCATATGCAAATTAACCCACCAGCTTTGTCAGGTTAATTTGCATACTCACTCCTGATTGGCTGGTGGGCATGGCTTGTGGGCATCGCATAGGGACAGTCAATTTGCATCTTTCTCTTTTATTAGTATAGATATACTAGAGGCCTGATGCATGAAATTCGTGCAGGGCTCAGCCCTCACAGCCACGGTGGCTACCTCTGCCTCAGCCCTTGCAGCTGCAGCTTCATCCGGAAGGTTGTCCAGAAGGACGTCCAGTCTAATTAGCTATTACGCTTTTATTATTATAGATATACATATTGATTTGCAGTTCTTGCAACAAAGCATCTGATTTAGTAGGTCTAATTCTCTTAGAAATACTAGTAGTATTTTCTTAGAATTAATAATTTACTATTTTGGAACTAAAGAGTTTTAATGCTTTTGGGTGGTGTGGTTCAGCTATTTCTAAATTCTGAAAACTCCTGTGTAAGTTGACAGAGAATTACTCTCTAGACAGTTGTAATCCTGAAAGACACAACTCCCAATGACGCCGAGCCTAAAAAGGTGTTTTAGGAAACATTTCTCCATCTTCCTTTAGATTTAAAAATCAAATGTGCATGTGCAGAAGAGAGGAAAGGCTGCATTTTTCTTCATCTGCCCAGCCTAACAGATCATTTAGGAAACAATTCTCTATCCCCCCTAAACACTGATTATGCATGTGTTGAAAAAGGATTAGAAAAGGCTGTGGGATTTTTAGTCATCTGCTTTTTTTTTTTAAGTACTACCATTCTTTTTTTAAAAATACATTTTATTGATTTTCTACAGAGAAGAAGGGAGAGGGATAGAGAGCCAGAAACATCGATCAGCTGCCTCCTGCACACCCCCCACTGGGGATATGCCCACAACCAAGGTACATGCCCTTGACCGGAATTGAACCCGGGACCCTTCAGTCCCCAGGCTGATGCTCTATCCACTGAGCCAAACCGGTCAGGGCTTCATTTGCTTTTAAGAAAGGCAATCTGTTGTTCTAGTATACAGCTTATAAGAGATGTAGAGGGTTTACTCAAGACAGCATGGCCTGAGATAAGTCCCCCTCCATGATAAGATCATCTCTGGATTTCATATATTTTAATAAATAAGTCCCACTATTAATTTTTTTAAATGATTTCAGTATTTCTAGATATGTAAGAGAGACTTTACTCTCACCCCTCATGTTACTAAGCAACATATCATACAGTTGCTAGGAGACAAAGCTTGGGGGATACTTCAGTTTTTCCTTATCACCTTGCATACCACATGATTATACGCTAGAGTGTTTTACAGCCTTAGAGAAAAGAGACAAAAGTTAATGGAATGTAGAAAAAATAGAAAAGGAGAGATAATGGTGGGGAAATAGAATAAGGAAAATAGCAAGGTATTTGAGAAGGAGAATGTGTGAGGTTGGCAGAGGAAGGCTATTATGCAATTTCCTTGACTGAGTCATGGAAAAACCTTAAATTGCGAGTGTTTTAAATTTTGTATGCTTCTACATTTTCTAAAAATAAAAATAGAGAATAAACTTGGAGAGGATGATCTTTCATATAGTATTTCTGAATATTTTCAGAAGGGTAGAAATCAATTGTAACTCTTACAGAAGGCTGGCGATTACAAACACATTAAACAAGTCATACATTATTTAAAATTCCAAATTCAGGTAGCCAACACTATTTCCTTTCATTTCTCCCTCAAAAGAGTAAAAAGGGACAGTACTAAAAGGGAGGTTAGAATATAAGTGTTCTTGACTCTTGGACAGGATATGTTTCTGTACAAAAATTTAAAAATCTAATATAAAAGGGGGAAAGAAGAAGCTATTGTGCTCTATTTGGAGGACTCTGTTGTATCTGAAATAAGAAACCAGGCTCCAGGTTTCATTGTGAGCATGTGAAAGGTTGGGTCTTTGTGTCTCTGTGGCATTTACTGTTGCTGGCAACCAGGAAGCTGCCTAGTGATTATTGCTAGGTCCTCAGTGCTTCTGTTTGCCTGAAACCTTAATCAGTGCCAGAAACACCAGAGATAAAAATCATTGCAGAGTATCCAGCGCCTGTTATCCTCAATGGTCCTATTGCAACAGTCCACCTTGTGTTCCGTGAAAATCAGTGTAAATGGAGACTTCACAGAAGAGTTCATCCTCAGCTCTCTCATGATGCAGTTTTCTCAGCG
>NW_005871139.1:3056417-3103561 GCF_000147115.1 Myotis lucifugus
ACGGTTTATATTTTGGTGTCCTCAGCTTTATTTTTTTATTTATTGAATAATTTTAGAGAGAGAGAGAGGAAAGGAGGGAGGGAGGGAGAGTGAGAGAGAGAGAGAGTCAGAGAGACATTGATTTGATGTCCCACCTATGTGTGCATTAGTTGGTTGATTCTTTTAAAAAATATTTTTATTGATTTCAGAGAAGAAGGGAGAGGAAAAGAGAGATAAAAACATCAATAATGAGAGAGAATCACTGATTGGCTGCTTCCTACATGCCTTACACTGGGGAATGAACCTGCAACCCCAGGTATCTGCCCTGACTGGCAATCAAACCATGATCTCCTGGTTTATAGGTCGAAGCTCAACCACTGAGCCACACTGGCCGGGCCATTGGTTGATTCTTGTATGTTCCCTGACCAGGGATCTAACCAAAAACCTTGAATGCTCTAATCAACTGAGCTGTGCGGCCAGGGCTTGCCAGCTTTAACTAACACATAATAAAGAGTCTGAGATAAGGAACACAGAAAAGAAATTTTCTTTTCAGATTTAGATGACTTCCAGTTCTGAAGGCAGAAAGGACCCATCAACATTGCTGACAGCTTGAGTTGGCCTTAGTGACCATGAAGCCATGGTACAAATGATGGTACCATTTTAAATAGGAATCCAGAAAATTCTGATAAAGATTCATGTTAGCATCATCCCCAGAAATAACAGAAGTTCTCTCTTGAAATTAAACATTGGTTCATAGATAAACCTCACAAATCAGTACAGCCCACTTAAGCCATCTTGTGCAAGTGCAGACTATAAATTTTGTTTCTTGCATATCTCCTACCCAGATGTAGATATTTATAGCTCTGAACTTACCTGGGAACAACTGCAAATCTCAGCTGATGTTTAGTAAAAGATGGTGCTGAGATGACATAAATATCCTATATAATAAAAGGCCAGGGACCATAAGTGTAACGACCAGAACGACCGCTCAAACAGTCGCCATGAGGTGCATTGTCCACCTCTTGGTCCCTTCCCCCCGGCCCACGAGCAGCAGCTCACAGCAGTGGACAGGGCGGCTCGCGGCTCGTGGCTTCCAGCTGCAGGTGGGTGGGCGGGGCAGCTTGCGATTCGTGGTGGTGGGTGGTGGGCGGGGCGGCAAGTGGCGGCAAGCAGTGGCAAGCTATGTGCACACGATTTTGTGCACTGGGCCTCTAGTCTATTTATATTAGGCATCTGGCCTCTAAGAGTGGGTCTAAATATTTATTGTTGTAATTATTATTGATTTTGAGCACCTAAGCAAGGCTAAGTACTATATTAGCTAATTTAATCTTCAAAATAATTCTAGGAAGAGATACAATTATATTCACTTTTTCCTCAGTTGAGAAAACTTATTCAGAGGTTCAGAAGAGTTAATATGCCCAAGGTCTCCCAGAGCTAATAAGTGAGCTAATAAGTGGCAAAATGAAAATTCAAACCTGGATCTATCCAGCTCCAGCATTTTATTCTAGAACCACTATTCTATGTATTCTGCTTAAAAGGAATGCTTGTCCTAGCTGGTTTGGCTCAGTGGAGAGAGCATCAGCCTGTGGACTGAAGGGTCCCAGGTTTGATTCTGGTCAAGGGCACATGCCCGGGTTGTGGGCTCAATCCCCAGTGTGGGGCATGTAGGAGGCAGCTGATCAATGATTCTCTCTCATCATTGATGTTTCTATCTCTCTCTCCTCCTCCCTTTCTCTCTGAAATCGGTTATGTATATATATGCTTTTTATTTGGGAATAAATTGTGTAGTGCATCATTATGTCAAGGGGAAGAGCACAGGCTCTGGAGTCCCTCTGTCCCTTACAGAGTGGTTGAGACTCAGAATGTCTGCTCCCTCTGGAGTTGGCTTTGCCATACAGGCCCTAACAGGACAGTCTTCCAGAACCTGGCAAATCACTATCCTTGCATTTCTTCAAATCTAGATTATTTCATATATAATAACACCCTATGGGGTCTTTAAATGGATGGTTCTGATTGGGCTCTGCATTTCCAGTCCACTGAACCTGATAGTTCTTTTTCAATGAGGCAAAGACTTGCCCCTAGAGCAGCGATTTTCAACCTTTTTTTATCTCATGGTATACATAAACTAATTGCTAAAATTCTGCAGCACACCAAAAAATATGTTTGCCGAGCTAACAACAACAAAAAATAGGTATAATTTTGATTCATTCACACCAGATGGCTAATGTGTTGGCTGTTGTCATTTTTACATTTGACAATCTAAGGCAGCGGTTCTCAACCTGTGGGTCGCGACCCCTTTGGCAGTCTAACGACCCTTTCACAGGGGTCGCCTAAGACCATCCTTCATATCAGATATTTACATTATGATTCATAACAGTAACAACATTACAGTTATGAAGTATCAACGAAAATAATTTTATGGTTGGGTCACAACATGAGAAACGGTATTTAAAAGGCCAGAAGGTTGAGAACCACTGATCTAAGGGAAAAGAGATTAGTGCTCCGGACCAAATAGTTAAGTATAGCATGGTGTACAAATTCTTGTGGCACACCAGTTCAAAATTGATGCACTAAGTGAAAAAAGCTGGACATAAAAGGCCACATATTGTATGATTTTATTTATATAAAATATCCAGATTAGAATAATTCATAGAGACATAAAGTATATTAATAGTTGCCTGGGGCTGGTAGGGAGAGAGGGTAAATGGAAATGAAGGCTTAGATTCAGAATTTCTGTGTGGGATAATGAAAATAATCTAAAATTGATCGTGGTTATGGTTGCACAACTCTGTGAACATACTTAAAACCATTAAATTGTGCACTTTACATGAATGAATTATATGATATGTTAATTATCCCTATCTAATAATAGACAAACATGATAATTGACTGTACCTTCGCTACACCTCCCATGGGCTAATCAGTGTGATATGCAAATTAACAGCCAACAAAGATGGTGGTTAATTTGCATATGTAGGCTCCAAGCGGCGGAGGGAAGACTGAAGGCGAGCCGGAGCAGCGAAGACGGAAGACTGAAGGCGGCTCTGGCCGGAGCGAAGGCCTGGGTCCCAGGTGCCGGAGGAAAACCTGTGCCGGCAGCCAGGAGAAGGGAAGGCCTATTGCATGAATCTCTTCGTGCAACAGGCCTCTAGTATCTAAATCTTTAAAAATTATAGCCATGAAAAAAATTATTTCCTGGTTCTGTTCATTGAATAGGCCTAGAAATAATGACATCCCAGCAGCAAAAAGCTCCCTTAGCACCAAGATTGTGAATTTTAAAAACTATTCCCAAACCATTTAGGAGGTCAGGGGGTCCCAGAATAGAATATGACAAAACAATCTATTAAAAATGTATGGAACAACTTCACTGAAGAGGATGGAGAGAAAAGGTGCTGATCTAAGTAACTTTGGAGATGAGTGGAGCCTGTAGACTAAGGCAGAGGAACTGTATATAAGCGCTATACTCAATAAAGATGTTTCCCATGAGGGTACAGGTGAACAATTTGGACACCACTATGTACTGTTTAGGGGGAACTGAACAATTAGGTAAGTGGATGGCAGCAGATGGTGGGAGCCAGGTTTCCTTCTTACTGTTGGAGTTGGAGGTTACAGAAAATAAGAAGCTAAAATGATCCATGTGAGAGTTGGAGACATCAGTATGAATGTTTAACTTAATATAGATACAGTGTTGCATATAGAAATACTAATAAGTATGTGTGTAATATACAGATTATATATATTCATATATTTCCTTTATCAGCTGAGAGTGCCTAGAAGCAATGACACCCCAAGAGCAAAAGTACACCTATTTTGTGTTTCTAATAACATTCTCTAATAAAAGGAACCAAGGCTCCTTGGAGAAGAGGGTCATTCTAGGACGAGGGCAATAAATATACAAGTTGATATTGTAGCATCTGTTAGTGCCAGAAAGTAATGAAGTGCTAAAAAAGAACACCTCACAATGATGGGGGTATGTCAAAGGCACACAGGAGCCAACTGAAAGAGCCCAGTGGCCAAAGCTGGAGCAATTTGAGCAATAAACAAGTAAAGGAGTATTGGATTAAAACCCAGGATATAAAATAAATATCAGCAGGTACTGATATAAATAAATAATTGAATAAATAAATAAGTGGAGGCAAACAGACAAAGCTACCATGCACAAAAATTTCAAATAATTTATGTAGATGTTCCCCATTTAAGGAGATGGAGCATAATTTACACTCTTTAACTGTGGGTCGTGCATAATCACTTCCTTCCAAAGACAGTATGAAAAGGGAAGAAAAAAGTGAGTTTACAGTGGAAAAGCCCGACAAACATTGCCTCATCCAGATGATCAAGGTTAACATCATCAGCGATAAGTCTTGCTGATAGCATGTACCCCTGATATGATGTGATGAGAATTGCACTTTATCTGCATGGTCTTCCTCCCCAAACCTTATGACCCCCCAGTCAATCATGAGCAAAATAATCAGATAAATCCCAGCTGATGGACAATCTACAAAATATCTGACCAGGACTCCTCAAAACTGTCAAGATCATCAGAAACAAGTAAAGCCTGAGAAACTGTTTTTACATTAGGTAAAAACTAAGAAAATCTGAATTAAGTGTGGGCCTCAGTTAATAATAATGTAGCAATATTGCTTCATTAATTGTGACAAATGTATCAGACTAATTTAAGATGCTAATAATAGGGGAAACTGGGTATGGGGTATATGAGACTTCTTTGTACTATCTTCATAACTTATCTGTAAATCTAAAACTGTTCTACAACAAAAAGTTTATTTAAAAAATATTTTCTACTAAATAAAAAATCAGGGCTTAGTGGAGAAGTGGCTAATTTCTACTAAATGGGAGAACATATTCACCAATGATACATCTGATAAAGAGTTAATATCCAAAATTTATAAAGAACTCATACTACTCAATACCAAAAAAATGAACAACCCAATTTAAAAAATGGGCAGAGGGTCTGACTAGACACTTCTCCAAAGAGGACATAAAGAAGGCCAATAGACATATGAAAAGATGCACAACGTCACTAATAATCAGAGAAATGCAAATTAAAACCACAATGCGATATCATCTCATATCTGTCATCAATAAATCCACAAATGACAAGTGTTGGCAAGAAGTTGGAGAAAAGGGAGCCCTAGTGCACTGTTGGTGGGAATGCAGATTGGTGCAGTCACTATGGAAACCAGTATGGAGTTTCCTCAAAAGATTAAAAATGGACCTGCCTTACAACTCAGTGATTCCTCTTCTGGGGATTTATCCAAAGAAACCCAAAACACTAATTCGAAAGAATATATGCACCCCTATCTTCATTGCAGCAATATTTACAATAGCCAAGCTATGGAAGCAAACCAAGTGCCCATCAATAGAAAATAGATAAAAAACCTTTGGCACATATATACAATGGAATATTACTTGCCCATAAAAAGAATGAAATCTTACCATTTGCGACAGCATGGATGGATCTAGAGGGTATTATGCTCAGTGAAATAAGTCAGTCAGAGAAAGACAAGTACCATATGATTTCACTTGCAAAATAAACAAACAAAATAGAAACAGACTTTTAGATACAGAGAGGGAACTGATGATTTCCAGAGGGGAGGGGAGGGTTGGGGCAATTAGTAAAAGAGATGAAGGGACTAAGAAGCATAAATTGGTAGCTACAAAATAGTCATGGGTAAGGAAGTAAAGCATTGGAAATCTATATATATAAAAGCCAAGCGACTGGAAAGACTGGAATGACCAGAATGACCTGTCGCTATGATGTGCACTGTGGCCGGCCAACCTCCCGCAGCCCCTCCCCCTGGCCAGCCAACCTTCTCCACCCCCCCAATTCATGCACCAGGCCTCTAGTATAGTCAATAATAAAGTGATAGCTATGTATGGTGCCAGATGGGAAATATTGAGGGGAACACTATGTAAAGTGTGTGATTGTCTAACCACTAAGCTGTATACCTGAAACCAGTAGATAATAAAAAGAGTTGGGGGAGAGCGAAATGGAGAGAGAGAGAAAGAGATGAAGCAAGTGTTGTGAAATCTTGATTATTCGTGTATCTAGATGATGGGTATGTAGGGGTTAAATACTATTCTACTTTTGAACGTGTTTGAAAATATATGTGAAAGATTTTGAAAAGCAAGTTGCAAAAAACATTCCATTTTTATAGAATTCAAAGCTAGTGTGGTGGGCTCTGTGAAGCACTGCCCAGATAGATCCCCCTTTACTGAGGGCTTGTTGCCCTGGCTGCTGGGAGTGCTGTTGGCCCCAACCATCAGTCCCTTCAGAGGTTGTTTCAACTGCAGAGAGCTTTCTCGCCCAAGGTCATGCCCTTTCCTAAGGTGGCCAGGTCTAATGACTGATGGATGTGATAGTATAAAGCTCTGGCCATCTTGGCCCAACCGGGGACAATTCTAAAGGACTATTGTTGCTCCAGAGTGCCCTGTGGGGTCGGCTAAGGCAGTTGCTGAGTCTGCATCACAACTTGACTCCTCCATCTGCCTGATCCTGCTCCCTTTCCCTGTCTTTCCCAGATGTTGATCCCAAGCACAAGCCTTGACCAAACACTGTGATGCTAAACCCCATCTCAGAGTCTAGTTCCCTAAGAACCTTTATTTGTGACAGTTTAATGGGTAGAATTGTGTCCCTCCTAAAATTCATATGTTTAAGTTCTAACCTCCAGTACCTCAGAATGTGATCTTTTTAAAATATATATATATATTTTATTGATATTTTACAGAGAGGAAGGGAGAGGGATAGAGAGTTAGAAGCATCGATGAGAGAGAAACATCGATCAGCTGTCTCCTGCACATTTCCCCACTGGGGATGTGCCCGCAACCAAGGCACATGCCCTTGACCGGAATCGAACCTGGGACCCTTCAGTCTGCAGGCCGATGCTCTATCCACTGAGCCAAACCGCCAGGGCTCAGAATGTGATCTTATTTAGTAGAAACAAATTCTCTAAGGAGTTAATTAAGTTAGGGTGAGGTCATTAGCGTGAGCCCTAATCCAATATGCCCGATGTCCTTATAAAAAGGGGAAATTTGGACACAGAAACAGACATGCTTAGAAGGAAATAATGCACATAGATACAGGGAGAAGATGGCCGTTCACAAGCCAAGGAGAAAGGCCTGGAACAGCTCCTTCCCTCACAGTCCTCAGAAGAACCCTGCCAACTCTTCCATCTCGGACTCCTAACCTCCAGCACTGTGAA
The DNA here is from genome assembly GCF_000147115.1 of Myotis lucifugus. Taxonomy (NCBI): domain Eukaryota; kingdom Metazoa; phylum Chordata; class Mammalia; order Chiroptera; family Vespertilionidae; genus Myotis; species Myotis lucifugus. The sequence continues at coordinate 3,063,617 of NW_005871139.1, forward strand.
ACAAAAAATTTCTATTGTTTAAGTCACCCAGCTTGTGGTACTTTGTTATGACAGTCCCAGCAAACTAATACAGACAATAAACAGAGCTAAACACTTTTGTCCAGGGATGCAGATATATGTAGCAAAGCTATCAAGAAAAGCAAGAGAATGAGAAGCACATGTAAAAAATCTGTCTGAATGCTGGGAACATGTGCAAAGCTCTCTCTGCAGTTTGGCATTACAAGAGAAGGAAGTATGGACAAACACAGAAATCTGTTTCCGTTATGGGGATTGAATGAGACTTTCTTTGGTAATATTCATTTTTGGTCCTTCTGGGCCTCTTTCATAGCCAGTGGAATGTTGGGGCGGGGGGAGGGTGTGCAGATTTCCTTACTTACATTTTTTTAAAAACTGTGATTAAACTTTATTGTACAAAAAACCTGTTTGAAAGAAACAGAGAATCAAACAGTATTTCATTGCAAACAAAAGCTAGCAAACAGTAACCGCACACTCCCCCACTGAACACACTGGGAACCCGCGGCGCTGTGGCCCGGGTGGAACGTGATCCGGAAGCTGCGCTCCTGCTGCTTGCGCCGCCCCTTGCACACCTTGGTCACCTCCTCCACCTTCCTCTGCAGGGAGGTGGTCGATCCACTGCAGGGAGTCCGTGTGTGCGTTAAGGATCTTGCAGATCTGCTGTAGCGGGTCGCTGGTGTCGGCGGGGCTCCCGGACGTGTTCAGGTGCTTGATGATGTCCTTGAGGTCCTGGGCCATGCGCTTCAGCTGTGCGTCGATGTTCTCGGCCAGCTTTGTAGGTCTTCTCGCGCTCCTCGCCTGCTGCAGGAAGTGCCGCTCCTGGTCCTCCAGGTCCAGGCTCCACTTGTTGATCAGACTCTCCAGCTGGGCATAGGTCGACAGGATGAAGTCCAGCTCTTGGTCCAGCCTCTTCTGGTCCAGCTTCACCTTCTCCACCTCGCGGTGAAGGGTGGTGATCTTCTCCCCGTTCTCGATCAGCGTGCGGTCCCAGGCGTTGACCTGGGTGGCCTGCTGCAGGAAATGCCGCTCCTGGCCCTCCAGGTCCAGGCTCCACTTGTTGATCAGACTCTCCAGCTGGGCATAGGTCATCACGGGACTGGTGGACACCCCAGTGGCTGCACTGGGGCCAGACAGAGCAGTTATGGCAGTGGGCGCATTGCTGGGGATCCCGGCTGATGCCAGGGGTTTTAGATTCAAGGAGAAGCTGCTGGTGCTGGTGGTGGTGGTGACGGTGGATGTAGCTGTGGACGCGGTAGAAGCTGCTAGAGGAACCTTTAGGCTGAAGCCCAGCATTCCAGGCCCAGATGTTCCAGCTGTGGTTGCTGGGGCACCAAGGGAGAGCCCGGTGGCAGCAGATGAGGTTGGAGCAGTAGCTAGCGAAGCAAAGAGTGTGGGTCCAGCACTGGTGGTGACAGCACTGGGTGCGGGAGCAGCTGGCTGTGTGGTTCCTGCTCCAGTGGCTGCCGGTGTGGCTGGAGTGAAGGCCAACCCAGCAAGTGTCCTGGGCTGGGCCGAACTCCCCATGGAGCCAATACTGAAACTGGAGGTCCCCCCAGCCTGGGACATGCTTCCACCTGTGAACGAGAAGAGCATGAGACTCTTAATCTCAGGGTCGTGGGTTCGTGCCACACGTTGGGCGCCACTTGTTGGAGTTCAACCCCAGCAGGTCCAGGGGTTCCCAAAGGTGTGGACGGAGTTGGCGAAGAAGGAATGACACGGAGACAGTGTTCAGTTGATCAGCAGTCTAGCCAGGTTCTCTAGCCAGGTTCTAGCCAGGGTCTCCAGCCAGGTTCTGTGTTTATTTCTCCTGCTACATCTGTATTTATACCAGTTGATTTTAATCCTGTCAATTTCTATTCCAAAGGTTAGGGTGTTTCTTATCTCCATTCCAGGGAGTAAAGATTATGTAGCTTAAGGGTGATTGTTCGTAGTTACCGGCCTGGCATTTAGTTAAGGGGTTTTATTCCCTCCCTAACTTCAGGGAAAAATCCCTACCTGGGGAAACAACCTTTCTCGGAGGGATGACCTTGGTTAAAATACATAGCGCCAAGAAGGTGAGCAAACATATTAAGAACAGTATGCCATATATGCCAGGTCCCTTGAATCCTAAGCTGGGCAGATGTTTCTTCCCCGCAGCGACTGTGTCAAGCAGCAAGGGTGGTCCGGCTTCCGGGAGAGGATCTTTTCTTTTCAGTCAGTAACTTAAAGCTGTCATTTTTTTTGTCTGTGTCTTCCGTCCAAGCAATGTCCTTGATCTTCCCAGCGAAAGGCTGGTACTCGTACTTTAGGAGGTGCTCCTTCTGCGTGGTGTCCCAGATCCGCAGCTTCCCAGACACATCTCCAGAGGCTACGTAGAATCCGCTGGGCGCGTACTTGGCCACCATGACCTGATGGGCATGCTCCGTGTAGATGTCAGCAAGGGCTGGGTTATCGATGTTCCTTAGGATGACGCACTTGTCATTGGTGTAAAGAAAATTATTGCCCTTGGGGTCGCCGCCGATGATTTTGGAGACGCCCCTCTCCACCTGGGGGAGGCTGGCGAACACCTTCTTGATCTCGTATGGCATCCTCGCCCACTTGTTACCGCGCCGCGCTCGCCAGACCCTCGGGGACCGCCCGCCCCGTGAATCAGTCCTGGCCGAGGCCGAGCCCTGGAAAGGACCGAATTCGAGGCGGCGCTGGGTGTGCCGGACGTGGAGGGGGCCCCTACTTTCATTTTTAATGCCCCAGGAAACATGTTGCTCATATGACCTCAGCAATAAATCAGCTGGAAAGACTCATTTATGTAGTTTTGAGAATGAATTCAGCAGATTTCTTTAACTTCAACATTGACTGCAGTAGAAAATAATGTGCTTGACCTCATTCGACATCTTCCTGGAAAATGGGATTAATGTTTACCTCAGAACAGTAATATGCGGCTTAATGTTTCAGTGGAGGTTTTTGATGAGAGGTGTTGAAGAAATCCAACCTGTTTGGACTGCAGCTGAGATTGACTATTTTTTTGTTTAGCTAAACAGGAACTCTATATTGTTCTCCCTTTAGTGCTAGCCTGGTGCCTGGTACTACCCCGAGGCCAATAGACCTGCCTTCTCACCTTTTGGGGATATTTACTAGAGTTCCTGAAGCCGTTGCCAGGTAGGTCAGTGCCCTGTCCCTTGTGTGGTGTTGCCTTGTGAGGGCATGCCTTCCTTGCTGCTCAGGTAATGGCCCTTCTTCCACAACTAACACTTTCCACACACAGGAGGATTGCTTAGGGCCAAGCAGCTTCAAAAAGGCAATTAGCATAAAGTGGGAAAGTAGTCCAGTCTCAGAACCTGGCAACTAAAGGGACTGTAACTCAAATTACACATCTAAATTCTGGGAGTAGGGAAACAATGAAAAGGAACAATTGCTTAGTGGACATTTAAAACTGTTTTCCTAAAGCAGCGATTGTGTCTCTCTTTTTTTTTAACCCAAAGTAAAGGACACACTGAAGCTCTTCTCAGAAAACAGGTGGGATGGAGGAGATTTATTTATGACTTTCTGGAAGCACAAAGAGAAGCTTTTACTGTTGATAGCAAGGCTGGGTGGACGCCAGGAGACACATCCCAGAGGAGCTGTGCTGCCAAACACTGACTCACAAAGAGCTGACCTAGTCCTTTTTCATGCTGACTGCTTGCTTAGAAATTATATCAGAGGACAGTCCTGAAAAACCTAGTATGGTTTAGAACAATTAGGGAGACTTTAGAAAAATCCTAATTCTAAGGAACCATTTCAAGGGAAATAGAGAAGCAGTGTATTCATTAGCTTTGTGTAGAACTACTGTTCAGCTCATGTACGGAAACTGCCCCAAGACATCCCATGGCTAGCCATTCAGTATCAGCATCCTTCCTGTTCCTTTGAAACTACAAATTTTAAGTTGAGTTTCACCAAATGCCTTCTAGACACTAACAGGGCCAGGGAGGGGAAGGTAAGGAGCACATCATAGTAACCAATATTTTTAGACTTGGAAATATTTTTGAAATTCTGAAGAAATCAGAGGGAGAAGGGGTTACAGGGGTGGGCAAACTTTTTGACTCGAGGGCCACAATGGGTTCTTAAACTAGACCGGAGGGCCGGAACAAAAGCATGGATGGAGTGTTTGTGTGAACTAATATAAATTCAAAGTAAACATCATTACATAAAAGGGTACGGTCTTTTTTTTTTTTTTAGTTTTATTCATTTCAAACGGGCCGGATCCGGCCCGCGGGCCGTAGTTTGCCCACACCTGGTTAGGATGTGCCTGCTGGGAAGGTTTGGGAGGAAGGGAGAGAGAAAGATCAATGGAAAGTAATAATATAAAGTACAGAATAATGCACAGATTTCTTAGACTCGATAAAATCATGAAATGTCAGGACTGGAAAGAGCTTTAGAGACCATATCCCTGTCCTTCACTGGTCATCTGACTGATGAGGAAACTTGTTCCAGAAAAGTTCAGTGACCTGTCCGAAGTGGCAGAGCCAGGTGGGTGGCAGAACCAAGCAGGAAGCCAGGTGTGCTCACTCTTCTCATGTCACCCCTGGCCTCCCACCACATCTGCATCTGATTTCCACTTTGTCCCACAGCTATGGCCATCATCTGTTGCTTTAAGAGGTTTTGGACAAAGAGAACCATCAGCAGGTAGGATTGTGATTCAGTGCAATTGCCTTCTAGCTTCCTTGTCTTGTATCTTCACATCCTAAAATAAATAAATACATTTTGTATTTCAACCATCTCTTATTTTTAAACCTTTCATTGGGAAAATATGACACTTAAATGTAAAAGAAGAGGAATAACCTTAAGGAATTTTTTTTTTTACACAGTACTCATGTTCTATGATCTTTTATGATAGTATGGGTCCCACACACCTCCCATGACTGTCTATGTAGTAGCAGCTGCTGCAGTCTCATATTCCTCCTCCACAACAATAATTTATTTTCCCCATAGTAATATGAGTCCCAAGGATTTTACAGGATGCTTCCAGGGACTACATGGGCTCAAGGCTTTGGCTCTTCCAGATAAGCCAGTTGAAGCCATTTAGTTTGTAGAGCATTGTGGGGAGGGGCATACGTCATAATTGGTATAATATAAAATATAATAATAGCGTGTGTCTAGAGCTCAGCCTTGGGTCTTTAATTATCTCCTTCCCATCTTTATTATTGTCTTGCACTCTATTAGACATACTGTCGCCTCAACTACCAATAGGCCAATTTATGTTTGTTTCTTTGAGGCATATACAATCAAACACAGAAAACTACACAAATGGAGACTTTTTAGTATGGATCTTAGCAGATGAGTTGGCACCCAGAATACTCCAGGCATCTGATTTCTATCTTGCCATTTAATGCTCATTCCCTGTTTCCTTATGAAGTGAGAGAGATAATCCTCTTGATTTCCTCACCTGGGTTCCAGGAGCCAGGTGAGGGAATACATGAGGAAAATTATAAGATGTTCCTCAAAATTTAGGAAGTAAGCCTGGCCGGTGTAGCTCAGTGGTTAAACATCAACCTATGAACCAGGAGGTTATGGTTCGATTCCCAGTCAGGGCACAAGCCCAGGTTGTGAGCTCCATCCCCGGTAGGGGTGTGCAGGAGGCAGCTGATCAATGATTCTCTTTCATCATTGTTGTTTCTATCTCTCTCTCCCTCTCCCTTCCTCTCTGAAATCAATAAAAATATTGCCCTAACCGGTTTGGCTCAGCGGATAGAGCATCGGCCTGCGGACTCAAGGGTCCCGGGGTTCGATTCCGGTCAGGGGCATGTGCCTTGGTTGCGGGCACACCCCCCCGGGGGGGGGGGGGGCGTGCAGGAGGCAGCTGATCGATGTCTCTCTCTCATCGATGTTTCTAACTCTCTATCCCTTCCCCCTCCTCTCTGTAAAAAATCAATAAAATATATTAAAAATATATATATACATATATATATATATATATTTTAACAGATTTAGGAAGTAAAAGTGTCCTGATAAACATTTAAAAATGATTATTGTCTGTACAAATGCACCCTTTATGCCTCAGCACAAGATTTCAGATTCCTTTAGACATTTAAAAGAAATGTATATGCATCTTACTAAATCAGCAAAAAATAACTTGTAGGCATTTACACAGAGTTCAATGATACACTAATCAATATGAGAGATAATAGTAAGAGTTAACATTTATTAAGTTCTTACAATGTGCCAGGCATCTGCTGGGCACTGTACGTGAATTACCTCATGTAGCCATACAGCCAACCCTATGAGATATGTACTTTTATTATCTTCATTTTAAATATTAGAAACTAAGGCATAGAGAAATTATGTCATTTGCGCAATGTCACATAGCTAGCAAATTGAAGAGCTAGGATTTGAGCATAGTTTGTTTCCAAAATTTATGATCTTAAAGAATATAAATCATGGTTCCTACCCTCAATAAATGTATAATCTAGTTGGGGAAAACATAACTAATTTACATTAAAACAACAGTAAACTATGTTAGATAAGCATACAGTATATTATTAAATGCTAAATCAGATGCTATGAACTATGAATGCATCAGGAGTTCAGAGGGCACATGGACCAGGCAGGAAGAATTTCATGTAGCTGAGTTTTGATGTGCATAGGGAAAGGATTGCCCCAGACAAGGGGGTCAAAAAAGTGCTAGAGCCGAAACCGGTTTGGCTCAGTGGATGGAGCGTCGGCCTGCGGACTGAGGGGTCCCGGGTTCGATTCCGGTCAAGGGCATGTGCCTGGGTTGCGGGCGCATCCCCAGTGGGGGGTGTGCGGGGGGCAGCTGGTCGATGTTTCTCTCCCATCGATGTTTCTGGCTATCTATCTCTCTCCCTTCCTCTCTGTAGAAAATCAATAAAATATATTTAAAAAAAAAAGTGCTAGAGCCAGGAATGAGCAAGATTTCTGCAGGAGAATGAAGCAGCCAGCCTGGCCACAGCTGGGTGGAGCCGATGGGAAGGGCTGGACCAGCTCTGAAGGCCTTTAAAGCAAAGCAGAGTTTAGGCTTGGTGCATTAGCCAGGAGTCATTAAAGGCCCTGGATCAGTAAAGCAATATTAGGAAAGGAATGTGTTTGGCAGGATATAGAGAATTCATTCTTCTTGTTAAAAGTTTAGATGACATAAACATAGTGGAAAACATACTATGAAATTACTTTAAATTATTACCAATTCTTATTCCCAAGTTCACTGTTTATTCTGTTTGATCTTTATGATTTATGTTTATATTTATTTCAAATTAGCAAATTTTACCAATTTCATCTCCTTAATACTTTTCAAATGTCTCCACTTCTCTACACTTCTCTTGCCATTATAGTACTTGAATTTGGCCACCATCCCAAGGGTGAAGGAGGAGTTAGGGAGGCCTTCCTGGAGAAGACCACATTTTCCCAGGGTCCTGAACACCTAGCAAGACTTAAGCCAAGTTGGGAGGGAAGAGGTGGGTAGAGGGATGGGTGTGAGGAAGTGGGAAAAAGAGGCAGTGAAGGATAGCTGGTTGGGCAGAAGAAAGCAAAAAACAAACAAAATAACATATACAGAATTTGGTGTTAGACCTGGGGTGCTGCAATAAGAAAAATTAAATGTGGCATTAACTTACTGAAAGGGATCACTGTAAGGCCCAAAGATTCTAAGCTGGAAGGTTGGTGATCCTTTTTACATGATATCAAAACATTTAGCCAAAACAAAAACAAAAAAAACCAACAACAACATTTAGCCAAAATGTCACCTCTTCTGGAAGGCAGACCACTTCCAGTTTGGTGGAGAGGAAAGGCCTTTGAAGAGGTGACAAATTGGCCTTTTCAGGGAAGGGAGCAATCTTGGCAAAGGCACAGAGCCTGGTGTTATGAAGAACAAGGATTCTAAGTGCCAGACTATGCTCTGGAAAGGTTATCTGTTTGGGGGGTACAGGGCACTGGGAAATGGACCTAAGTAGGAATCTAAATTTAAGAATCAGACCCATTTGGACACCGACTATAATCTTAGAGAAACGTTGAAGAATGAAGTAAACAAAAGTTTTAAATTATTTTTCAGAATCCAGTGAGTAGTGCTAGATTTTTAAAATAGCTTTATTGAAATCTAATTTATATACCATACAACTGACAATTTGAAAGTGTATGATTCAGTGTTTTAGTATATTCACAGGCTTGTAAAATCATCACAACTAATTTTAGAACATTTTCTTTACCCTAGAAAGAAACCCTGTACCCATTTCCACCCCCTACCCCCAGCTCCTGGTAATTTAATGGTCTACTTCTATCACTGGCAGTTTTGGCCATTTCATATAGACAGAATCATACAGGATGTGGTCTTTTGTCACTGGCTTCTTTCATAAATGCTAGATTTTGAAACTGATTTGATTAAATAACCAATGATTAAAGTATATATTTTCAAATGTACTAGGAAGGAATAACAGTAAATATTTGGAAAGCAGTCAGTGGTATGGGGTGCTAGAGTAACAATAAAGGTCCTAGGCTCTCTCTCCCTCCCAGAGCACGCTGGAGGCTTACCCTTCCCACCGCCCCCTCCCTCTCTCTTCCCCAGGCACATCACCTTTACCTTCCTCTTTTCTAAGCTCCTTTACCTCTGTAACTTGTTTCCTAAGCCCATTTCTTCTATGAATTACTTCTTCTACCTCTGTGATTTTCCAAAATAAATGTTCTCTTATAGTTTGAGTCTTGGCTCTGAATTCTTTCCTAGCCAGAACCCAAGTACCTAGTTTGCTGAACCCAGGTTCAGTGTGACCCCAGCAGTCCAACATCTGGTGCCATTCCCACTTTCCCCAACATTATGGCGCCATGACTCGAATTGTGTGGCAGGATTCTGGAGAAGCCCACTCGGGACCACCTTGCAGACCTGGACCAGTGCTAGGTGCCAGCAGGGACCCATTGTGCCCCACCAGCTCCTCACTTTGCAACAGATGGACTTGGTTATATTTCAGCTCCAGGCCCAGAAAAGCAGCAAAACCAGAAGAGCAACACCAAGGCAAAGCTCAGGATCCGCTGCCCTGAAAAATGACCGCCCTGGCGCCGACCAGTCAGTCAGTGGAGACCCCAACCCTGAAAGGACACACCTGGAAAGCTGCTAAATATTCTATTGAGATTTTCTCCTGGGACCTCCCCTAAAACCTCCACCCTAAAACCCTTAGGACAAGGACCCAGGGCACTCTCCCTCCTGGGAGCACACCCGCCTGCCCCTTTCCCTTCCTCTTCCTCTACCCTTCCCCTCCCTTCAGGCACAGTCACCTTTACCTTCTCGACTTCTAAGCTCCAAGAGCCCTTCCTTTACCTCTATAGCTTGTTTCCTAAGCCCATTTCTTCTACAAATTACTTATTCTACCTCTGTGATTTTCCAGATAAATGTTATCTTACAGTTTGAAAACTGTTATGAATTAGGAGGTTTGAGGTGTAGTCTTGATTCTGCTGTTAACCAGGTATGTGATCTTGGGCAAGCCAGCAGCTTCTCTGAGCCCCAGGTTACCATCTGTAAAATCAGAGGAATGGGATTAGAACAGTGGTTCCCAGCTTTTAATGCACAGCAGAATTGCTCATGAAGCTTTCTGAAAATGATAACCATCTGGGACCTCATCTGAGATGTTTCAAAAGCTCCTAAGGTGAGTTTGTTGCTTATCAAAGGTTAGGAATTTCAGGGCTTGCATGTTCTTTAGGTTTCTTTCTAGATCTGATGTGTGTCCTATGAGGTAAAGTTATTTACCAATGCATTTTGCCTAGAACCACACCTATGGCTTTTGGTCAAGTCCCTCTGTCTGTGGTCAGTAATGATATCAAATGAGAAGACTTTGATGATGCTCTGGATGAACAGTTGCTGGAGGCAGTGGCCCTGGGTGCCTGACTTGAACTCACCATGAGTCATAGTAATAACTAAGAGCAATTGACTTCCCTAATGCTTCCCATTGCAGAGGACAGAAATAACTGAAAATAAGGAATGAACTGTGTGAGTAAGTAGCACTTATATATTGCTAAGCACAGAAACGTGTGTGTGTGTGTGTGTGTGTGTGAGAGAGAGAGAGAGAGAGAGAGAGAGAGAGAGAGAGAGAGAGAGAATGCTTAGCATTTTTTTAGCCCACTTCCCCATGGACAGCTGGTCAAATTCCTAACTTGTGAGGCTGCTTGGACAGAAGTAGTTTGTAATAAAGTAATGCTTACTGAAAGTTTTGCACATGTCACAAAAGATACAGAACACTCTTTAGAGGAAGTCTTGAGTTCCCTATAATCTGTAGACATGATTCTTCTTGAGTATTAGTCCCCATACCTTTTTATCTCTCATCAGCTGCCAAATCCCTTCTTTCTTTCTTTTTTAACCCTCACTCATGCTTATTGATATTAGAGAGAGGAGGAGAAAGAGAAAGAAACATCTATCGGTTGCCTCCTGTACATACCCCAACAGGGATCGTACCCGAAACCTAGGTATGTGTCCTGACTGGGAATCAAACCCGCAACCTTTTTTTTGGTGTACAGGGAGACGACATTCCAACCAATTGAGCCACACCGGCCAGGGTGCCAAAACAGGAGAGGGGGGAGCTAAAATTACAAGCCTGACTTCCACTTAAGAAAGAAACCTCACAAATGTAAGTGAATTAGCACTCACTGTTACCCAAATTAGCAGGGAGAGCTGCTTGCTCCCTTCAGTTCAGTTCAGTGACAAAATTAATCTTTGGTGCATGTCTCCATACCCGTCTTCTGCCTCTTCTCAAAGCCTTTCTCTAGCTTCTTTTCACTAAAATAATTTTGTTCTGTAAACCTTAAAACACTTCTCTTCTTGAGTTTATCTTATCTAATGATTTTCATGTCCCATTTTCCTCCATCCCATCATCTCCACACATAATTTTTTGCCTCTAAACATATTATATTTGGGTAATTCTAAGATATGTACTTTTTCACATTTTAACACCTCTGAATTCAGGAAGCATTTTACAATCAATGGTATCTAAAATTCAATGAAACATAGTAAGTTCTTTCTGAGTGGTTGTAACCATTTGGCTCCAATTCATAAATCTTATAAAAGAAGTCTTGCCTTATTTTTATGAAATCATTTGATATTAATATAATTCAATATTTCTAGCACTCTGATATGTATGTTCATAAGAAGTGGCATAAAAATCTATATTATCATTTTAATAATTATATAATATTCTATTTTTTAAATATATCATAATTTTTTAGAAATATATTTTATTGATTTTTTACAGAGAGGAAGGGAGAGGGATAGAGAGTTAGAAACATCGATGAGATAGAAACATCGATTCAGCTGTCTCTTGCACGCCCCCTACTGGGGATGTGCCCGCAACCCAGGTACATGCCCTTGACCAGAATCGAACCTGGGACCCTTCAGTCCACAGGCCAACGCTCTATCCGCTGAGCCAAACCAGCCAGGGCTATCATAATTTTATTAGCCAGTTCCTATTGATAAACATACTTTGTAAACTTACTTAATTATTTCCCTATGATACATTTCTAAAAGTAGAGAATAATTACTAGTGTTATTGGTCCAGTGCAACAAGCTTTCCTGTTCCTTAATTTCTGGTCTAATAATGACCTTATTCTTTGTTTCATTCATTTTTTTTTATTGTGATAAAGTATACAGGGGTTGGCAAAGTAGATTTACTGTTGTTTGTATGGAAAAAGCTATTACAGCCCTAGCTGGTTTGGCTCAATGGATAGAGTATTGGCCTGCCGACTGAAGGGTCCCGGGTTCAATTCTAGTCAAGAGCACATATCTGGGTTGCAGGTTCATTCCCAGTAGGGGGCATGCAGGATGCAGCTGATCAATGATTCTTTCTCATCATTGATGTTTCTATCTCTCTCCCTCTCCCTTCCTCTCTGAAATCAATAAAAATATATTTTAGAAAAAAGAAAAGCTATTACAATAGCTTTATTAACTCAAAAGAATTTGCTCACAATAGTAAACCTGCTTCTGCCCACCCCGTGTAACATAAAGTTTACCATATTTAATTGAATAGTTCAGTGGCATTAAACATATTCACCTTCCACCATCCATCTCCAGAAGGATGATCTTTTTTAAGGCTGTAGATACAAATTGCCCTATAAATAATTGCTGTTCCTCACACAACGTATTTATCTATTAAACACATATTCACTGATAATCCCATGTGTCAAGCAATGTACTAGATACTCATAAATATCATATCAGTTAAGATGGTTTTAATGCAAATGACAGAAAACCCAACACAAACTGACAAGCGATCGGTTTTTTTGTGTGTTTGTTTTTCTGAATTCATGGCTGAATTCAGCTCTGTTTCCATCACTAGGACTCTGTTTCCCTCTCTGTTTAATTTGTTTGTATTCTCTCCAAGTATTGTTTTCATTCTCAAACAAGCTTATTCCTTGAGGTATCAAAATGACTATAGCAGGCCTGCCCTTTTATTGACTCCATCCATGTCCAGCAGGGAGGGAGAGAGAGAATCCCTCTTCCAGTAACTGAGGAAAGTCTTGTGATTTACTCTGATCAGGAAGGCTTAGAGCTCATACTCATCCAAAGCACAGGAATGGGATAATAACTCGCTGATTTAGGCCTGTGGTCTTATCTTCCATCCTGGGGCCAGGGGTGGGAGGAGCCCCATCCAGATCACAAAAATTCAGAGCAGAGAATTCGAAAAAAAAAAAATCAGGCCTGTTGCCAGAAGAACAGGAAGGGAAACTAGGATGACAAAAACAATGTCCACTATCATTCAGGAGTAGTGAAACTATCACATAAGAACGATATCAAATATTATATAAAAACGCAGTTAAAGAAAAGAAGAAAGTGAACAAAACTCTGTTCACTGTATCTTTTTTGTTTTTTACTATATATAGTACCAGGAGTTGTGGTAGGTAAAACAAACCAAAAAAACAGCCTTGGCCTTTGAGAAACGTATACTCTAGTGAGGGAAACAGACATATAAGCAGCTCTAATTGGCTGAGTGGCAAGGGCGGTGGGGGTGCTGCAGAAGCCCAGATAAGGGCACCCATAGCCAAGCCTGGGTACCCAGGAAAGACTTCCTAGAATAGGTGACACCTGGGATGAATCTTCCTGTATGACATAAAGAAATGTGGAAATTTACTTTACTTTAATTAAATTTAAAGTAAATTTAATTTACTTTGGGGTAAATTAAACTGCATGAAATGCTTGGAGGGGGATTATATAGTTCAGTGTCCAAAAACTAACATCGATTGAATGCTTCTATATGCTAGACACTTCTCAGCCCTTTTTCTATAATATTTCATGTAACAAATATGTCCAGAGAATAGTGAATAGCCTGGCATTCTTGAAGGAAGGTTCATGAAAAGGAAAACAAAACAAAAACAAGTAAACAAACCCAAAAAGATCGAGCTGTAAAAAATAGGTTAGGATCAGATTATGGAAGAGCTTTAAATACCTATATTATACTTAATTCAGCTAATGGAAGTTTTGGGGCAAGCGTCTGACATGAGCAAGGCTGTTCTTTCTAAAGACTTTCCTGATTTGATACCTGCAAGATGGGCTCACTATAACTTATGTAATTTAGGTTCACATTATTCTTTGTCTAAAATGTTAGCTTTTTATATTGAAAATTTGCAAATATACATAGAGTGCAATGAACCCTTACATTTCCATCATCTGGATTTAATAATTATTAACTGTTTGCTGTATTTATTTCATCTATTAGTTCTACCGAAATATCCAGATATCATGACATCTCACTCAAACACTTTAGTATGCTATTTTATATTACCACTAGAGGCCCAGCGCATGAAATCGTGCGCGTGTAGGGTCCCTAGGCCTAGGCTGCGATCAGGGCCATCTTCTGCCTGTTCGCCAGTCCCCAGTCCCGCCCTGCCCCGCCACCCACCCGGTTCCCCGTGGTTCCCTGTTCACCAGGCTGCGATTGGAGCCTGCAGGCAGTGGAGGGGGGAGGGACCAAGAGGTGGTCAATGCACCTCATAGCAACTGGTTGAGCAGTTGTTCCAGTCATTATGGTCACTGGGCTTTTATTATATAGGATAGTAATGTTATCACACTAACAAAATTAATGATAGTGCCTTAATATTACCTAATACTTTGTCTTTCAACTTTTCTCTTTACGGTTGGTTGGTTTGAATCAGGATCCAAACAAGGTCCACATACTGCATATAGTGGAAGCCTCTTGGATACCAACATAGTCTCTCCCTTTGATCCTTCCCATTGACTTGTTGGAGAGATTGGGTCAGCTGTCTTATCTCACCTAAATTTTTGCAGTTGTCTCCTACAGTCTGTTTGCCTTTGGTCTTGCTCCTTCCCACCCCTTCACCAATCTGTCTTCCACACCATCAAAGTCATCTTTCTAAAATGAATTTTGGATCATGTTATTTTCCTGCTTGAAACTCTTTCAGTGGTTCCCATGAACTGCCACAACAAAATTCAAACTTCTTCCTTTATCATGTGATGGTTTTCACTGATCACTACCTAAATTTCCAATCTCATCTTTTGGTGATGCTTCCTCATACTAAGCAGCCCAAGGTTTTCCCCCTCCCCGCCCCCCCCCCCCAAAAAAAAAGCCACACACACACACACACACACACACCACCACCACCACCACCACCACCACCACCACCATCACCCCAGGTTCACTCTCTGTCTGAATACCATGTATTTGCCTCACTTCCACCTAGAAAATAACCTTTATTTCCCAAAGCTCAGCTCAAGTATCATCTCCACTACAACGTTTTTCTGATTCCTTAAACCCCACTGAAGGAAAATTGACCATCTCCTCCTTCCATCCTGACCCCCACAGTGCCCCTTGGATGTAAATGTTTGCACTGCTGGCTCCTCCTGAGGCTCCTTGGAGCTGGGTCCTACTCATTGTACTAGTCTTATCAGCCCCCAGGTGCACAGAAAAAAATGGGCTCTTAATAAATGTTTATGAGTAGGTGAATTAATAAATGAATGGTTTTGCATTGCAACCTCAGAAACAGTAGATCTGTTCCCAGAAGAAATTCCTAAAAGTCTCTCCTGCTAACAGCTCTTGAAGCGGTGGGCACAGTCAGACTTAGGTCAAGGTCAGGGCCATTCTTAATTGGAAGCAGGGCCCCAGACCTCCAGCCTGTTGAGTTCTGTCCTGTGCCCCTATGAGAGTCATGTGGCTTTGGGTGACTCAGGTTCTATTACAAGACCATTGGCGTCTCAGTAAAGGGAAGCATTTCTGAAAACATAGTCCTTGCGTGAGGAGAATTCTTTCCTCAAAGAAAGTTGCTTTCCTGGTTAATATGATTTATTATCAGCATAGTATAAATCGGGGAAAGGCAGGTTAGTGACAAAGCTGATTAGCAGACTATTGTACACTGCCAGGTGTTTAAGGTCTGAACTAATTTCATGACACTGTGCATGTCACCTCCCTCTCTTGGCCTGTGTTTTTCTAATCTTCCAAATGAAGACATTGGACTAAATGATCGCTAAGATCATTTCCAGCTCTATCCTTTTATTATCTAATTCTTATGTAATACCATTGTAACATGTGTTTGATATGATAAAGGCTCGAGAATTATTGGTGGCATTTTACAGATGTGGAAACAGGGGAATGGGGCAAGGGATTTGTTTCTGTCATGTGGAGGTAGTGCAGGGCCTGAATCCTTCCCAAGCTCTGCTTCATTAGCAATCCATATTTCTTGGCTCCAGGCCGAGCTGCAGTATCTTTCTCTTTAGGAAAGCTGGTCTGCTTTGTCCCCCAGGGCTGCAGAAAAATACAAGGGTCAGAGTATTAACATGAAAAACATTAGAGCACACATTCCACTTCCCCAGCCTATGAGGGTTTGAGTCTCACAGTACGGAAAGTAAGAAAAGTCAGTGGTGCTGAGACTGCGGGGGCATAGCAGGCCGAGGCTGGAGGAGCAGAAGGAGAACAGATTTGAGCTGCTGGGGATACAGTGTCTGTGGACTAGGATGGGGGGTGGGGGCGCCGATCCCAAGGGCATGATGACAAGGTCAGCCTCATCTCTTCTCTCTGTTCTTGGCAACAGCCAGTCTAGCTAGAAAGAGCAATCTGTCAAGTCTAATTAGAGTAGAAGAAAGTGAACAATGGGCGCCCAGCTCTAAAATGACAGCTCAGTTTAATGGGGTGGAGGCGCTTGGGAGGGCTGTGTGCTTTGTGTGCTTGGAATTGGTCCCTTCAGATGTATCCTTGCTGAACTCAAACTGCAAAACAACTTACGCTGGATTCTTAATTTACTTGACCAGGAATCTTCAGGTCCCCAAGCTTTTTAACATATGCATATCCAGCAAAAGCAGACGAGAACATGGCTGTTTCAAAGGTGAGGCTGTAGCTGAAAATAGTTGCATCATGTAGTGTGGACACGGCTGTGTGCATGCAACTGCTATTTATTCATTTGCTCATGTTTCTTTTTTTGTGTTTAATTATATGGGTGGTATTAATGTTTCTCATTATTTTTGTAACCCTTTTTATTAAAAAGCTTATAATTGAATTCTTGAAATTTAAGAGCAGCCTGAAATTTCAGTAAGACTGCAAATAAGCCCATTTTAAGATGCAAAAAATTAAATTATATTTTCAGCCTATGCTTTAAATGGCCTATGTGATTTGGATATTTTGGTTCTTGCGTGAAAAGTGGGTTTCACAGGAAAAAAGGTATAGTTTATAAATGGAATCAAATAAATATATTCCTTAAAATAAATACCTGAATACAGGTTATTGAAGCTTAGAAACTCTGTGCATAATCTAAAGACTCAAATAACAAAGGCCTATTTGTTATCAGTAAATATACCAAAGATTAATGTTTTGCTAATTTAATTTTGCCTCAGTGTGGGGCACTTAAAGGTGTGAGAAAAATAATTTTCTGAAGTGGGAGAGAAAGAATGGGGAAAGAATAAACACAAATGCAATTTAGAAGTTATAAGTCTCAGTTGGCATAATTTGTTATTCTTTCCGGTGCGTTATCTCATTTAATCCTGGAAGAACCCTATGAAGTATGTTACTATTATCTTCACTCCATAGATAAAGGAATGTAAGGCCCTGAAAAATTAGCCCAAGGTTACAGAGAATTGCAGAGTCAGGCCTTGAACCCAATCATCTGGCTCCAAGTCTTCTCAGCACTGCATTTCTGGTAGAGTCAGGAGATATTACATTTTTAAAATCATCCCATTTATTATAATTGATCTTTTGTGGACCTGAATGAGGCTGTGGATTTTAGTTTGGTGTATGTGTACCACTTACCTTTACTCCGTGTTGTTAAACTTTTATTTTCTAACAGCAGCACTGGTTTCTTTTCTGTCCTTTTCCCCCTCTTCCCTCCCCTTTTACACACACGTATTTGAATAAATTATTTTGTACAAAGGTAAAGGAAAAGTCTGACAATGCTATGCACCTCCCCTTGGACCCAGTCCTCTCCCCAGAGAAACCAGTTATTTGGGGTATAACAAACTTGTTTCCTATGTGTTTGTATCATTTTTTGTGTGTATGACTTTTGAAAACACAAATGGTACCATGCTGTACTTTTTACCTGTAACTTGCTTTTTATATTTTTTAACTTAATATGCCTGCTGAAGATCTTTTCATGGCAGTATGTTTAAATCTAATTCATTGTTTTTAATTGTTATATAGCATTTTATGCACTGTCACCTTTACTGTTTCCTCTCTACATTGCATCCAATTTTAAATGCCTTAGTGACACAGCAAGTCAACATTTAACCATATTTGTTTTTGTGGGGTAAGCTTTATGGCTCATGGGAGTGTTAATAAGAAAGGAAGAAGCCCTAACCTGTTTAGCTCAGTGGATAGAGCGTTGGCCTGCGGACTGAAGAGTCCCAGGTTCGATTCTGGTCAAGGGCATGTACCTTGGTTGCGGGCACATCCCCAGTAGGGGGTGTGCAGGAGGCAGTTCATTGATGTTTCTCTCTCATGGATGTTTCTAACTCTCTATCCCTCTCCCTTCCTCTCTGTAAAAAATCAATAAAATGTAAAAAAAAAAAAAAAAAGAAAGGAAGAAAATGTAAAAAGCGCTCTGAGCTGAGCTGGGAGGCCTAGGGCAGGCACAGTGTTATCACAGAGTTGTTACCTCTCAGGTGCAGAATTTTAGCATTCACTTCTTCTTGAACCCACCTGTTCTCCAGAGATATATTTCTTATATGTAAGAAATAGTGCCCGGCTGGCAGGCTAAGTGGTTGAGCGTTGAGCTATGAACCAGGAGGTCATGGTTCGATTCCCAGTCAGGGCACATGCCTGGATTTCCGGGTTGATCCCCGGTGTGGGGTGTGGAGGAGGCAGCCAATCGGTGATTCTCTCTCATCATTGATGTTTCCATCTCTCTGTCTCTATTCCTTACTCTCTGAAATCAATAAAAATATAAAAAGAGAGGGAAAAAAAGCTCTACTGCTTTCAGAGCAAACTTTAAAAAAAAGAAATAGTAATAACACATTTGACAGGGTGCTGTGAGGATGAAATGAGAATGCATAGGAGAAACCATCGAAACCACACATACTGAGATGTATAAGTTATGAATTGGTCTTGCTTGCTCTTTTCCCTCTCTCTCCTTCCCTCTTCAGATATTCTGTTGTCAGGCAATTCCTCAAAGAAGGGTAGTTAGTACCTGGAACTCTGAATGTTGCTATTAGATATTCAGGAGCAGGAATGTTCCTTTGGAAACTGAAAGGTCTCTGGATTCAAGTCCTGATGTGGCTATTTATGAGTTGTGTGACTTGAGTAATGTTTTGTCGTATGTAAAGTAAGGGTAGCAATCATAGTAAACTTAGCCTCTAGAGATATGGTGAGGTTTAAAGGAGATATGCATGTGAAGTTCCTGGTCTCTAGGAAAGTCAGCAGCCGTAAGTCAGAGAAGGTGCAATATCCTCACTTCTGTTTTCCGTCTATAAGTATCACTATCCAGTCTCCTCAGATGTGACAATAAAGGCAGGCCTAATCTCAGGATTAAAATGCAACCATTCATTGTTCCTTTTTCCATTATTTCTTTTTTTTTTTTAAAGCACGTATTCCCGGAGTGCCTACTGCATGTCTAATACCCCGCTGAGTCCTGTGGGAAACATAAAGGAAGTGCTGGCTGTTGTTAAGATGAAGTACCTAAATGTGCAAGGTGAATACTGGGAAGAACTTTGAACCTGCCAAGTGAAGGCATTCTGTAATACGCTCTCTGGGTAACAGTTAATAACATAAACACAGGGTAGTGTTATGGATATACATGCCCAGTGGCTATTTTATCAAATATTTCTGTTAATTACAAAGGTGTATGCATATATACCTTTAATACCTGCTTATTTGTTCCTTATCTAGCTTCAGGATTATTTTGGAAGCTGACCTGGGTCTCATCTATAGAACTTGAGCCATTAGATCATAGGCTGACACGGGGCTGGTTTCCTGGCTGGGGCTGCTCTCACTTCCTCTTGAGAGTGCTGGCCTGGCAATGCGGCTGCTCTGAGCCACACGCCCCGAGGCTCAGTTGAGTAGAAATGTGCAGATATATTCCAGAAAAAATAGCTGATATTTAGTGAGCGGATTAAAATCCCCAGAGAATAGGAACTGTATTAAGGAGCCTGAGGATGCCATGTGAAGGGACTGAAAGTACCTGTTTTGAGGGTGTGTGTGTAAATCCCCAGGAAATAAACCTACAGTATTTCCAAAATGTCAGCCTAGTCTGTCTCCGCCCAGTAATCTTTCTCTGACCCATGGAGCCCATTGTCTGTGGTGTCTGTAAACCAATTCCAGCAGGCCCCACTGGACATAACAGGCCATCTCAACTGTCAAGTGTAGAAGCCACATGTAGCTTTTGTTTTAAAATCAGTCCAGAGGTCTGGTCGGGTAGTTTGGTTAGTTATAGTATCATCCCAATACACCAAAGCTGTGAGTTCGATCCCCTGTCAGGGCTCATACAAGAATCAACCAGTGAATGCATAAATAAGTGGAGCAACAACAAAAAAAACTCACTCTCTCTCTCTTTCTCTCTCTCAAATCAATAAATTTTAAAAGTAAATGTTTAATCAGTCCAGGCAGCAGCAGATCCCTGAGTGCTCGGAGAGTGGCATGCTTATTCAGGAACAAGCACCCTTTGTCTTAATTCAACACTTAAATTAGGGATAGACAATTCTGAATGGTTTTAGTTTTAAAGGAGCTATGTTAAATCATTCTTATAAGAAAAAAAATCACAGTGTGAAAAGGTGTAATTTTTCAGGGAGCCCTTATACTGCTGAAGGGGTTTCTTAGCAGACAAAGGAATTCGCTCATTAAACCCTACCTCTGTGAAGACGAGAGTCTTAAGTGTAAGGTGCAGGGCCTGTAATTATTAGGTTAACTGGGATTCAAACATCTTTGTCTCTACCACCCTTTCTGAAGATGAGTTATTTATTTATTTATTTATTTATTTATTATTTTTTTTAAGTGACACTCAGACAGGCGTAGCCCCGGGAAGTGATCTTTTTATTTTTAATTTTATTTGACAAAGAGATGCACCTTTCTGAAATCTTTGCCTTGAAACCCAGAATAAACATGTTCACCGTGTGAGCATTTTATACTAGTAGTTTGACCCTGCTTTTTACTAGCAGAGCTCAGGGCTCCAAAAATACGCTTTTCAAATCATTACTGGCAATGAATTTATTTTGCCCTCCCGCAAGAGGGAAAAGCAGCTGGCTTATGAAACTTGAGAGAGAGCCGGCTTTCCAAGGAAGAACAAAGAGAAAGCGGGCACCCCTCCCCCTTGGAGAAGCCTCTTCCCTTTGTCTGCGCCGACTGACTCCCTCCGGACTGCCGCAGAGAGGCTTAGGGCCGGGTCTCTGCGGATTAGTTTAGTAACCCTGGGTTCAGCAGTCCTGGGGCTGTGGGCAGATGTGTGCCTGCCTGCACACGCTTAATGCGATCAGCTGCCCTGCTCACGCACCCTCTCCCCCAAGGACACTTTTATAACAGTAACACTTCGGGCGGCATTCCTCTCCTTCACTCCAGTTTCTCTGCGAATAAACACATCAGACATCGTCTTGGGTCTTGTCCCTGGACAACAAAAAAAATTCAGAGATGATCTAAATGCGAAGTACAGCGGCTTGAGGGTGAGAGAAAGAGACACGATATTTAGTCTGGTCATAGCTGTGGTCCAGCTCTGACAAAATACTGCTCCCATTTCCTGTGTACCTGCTGACATTTAGGATTAATTTCTAGTTGGCTATTTCAGAGTTTATCCAAAAGAGAGAACAGCCAGGTGCCATTGAACCCCAAAAGCCCCCGCTTCTCACTTACACATGGACTTTCCAACCTCCTGCCCACAGCGAGTCCACAGGCCGACACTTCTTCCTGAGACTCTGCGGCACCTCCCTTAAAACGCATCCGCTTCACCTTCTCCCATCCCGTGTCTATAGCTAATGCAAATTCTTTCAGAATGGCTCACATCTTTCTCCCCGTACCTGATGTACAAAAACACTTGCAAAACTCCGGAACGATGGACATACTGTCTTTTCTACCTAGCCAGGCTGCAGGTGGTTTCGACTCCATGCCCTAAGACCAGTCGTCTTCTTATTTGCTAGCAATGACCTAATAAAATCTTTCTTCTGAAACGATTTTTAGCCGTGCCAGTTAAAATTTTTGTTTAACACTCTGATTCACTAAGTTACTATATATCCATTCCTCTTTGTCCTCGGAACACTGAGCTCTCCGTGGTCTCATCCGCTTGGATTCAGATTGTGAAGACTACCGCCCACGTGGTCATGCACAGGACTTGGGAGCCCAACCTTTCTTCTCCTGGACCCCCAAGAAGATTTCTGTTTCCCTTACATTCCTAATTATGGTGTTTCTGATGCTACTGGACGAAAGAGAGGGCTCTGTTTTGAACCAATGCCTATAATTTATGCCTACAGCTATGCCCTGATGGGAGATGGGAATTTTCATGTCAGAGAACAGAGATCTGATAAACAACAGGACTAGTTCAAATATTTACCAACTGAAGGGTAGGTTCTTGTTTTCCCCTAGATCAGTGGTCGGCAAACTCATTAGTCAACAGAGCCAAATATCAACAGTACAACAATTAAAATTTCTTTTGAGAGCCAAATTTTTTAAACTTAAACTATATAGGTAGGTACATTGTTATTAACTTAATTAGGGTACCCCTAAGGCTTAGGAAGAGCCACACTCAAGGGGCCAAAGAGCTGCATGTGGCTTGTGAGCCGCAGTTTGCCGACCACGGCCCTAGATAGAAATCATGGGAGGGGACGAACAGAAAAGACTTCTTAAACTTTAGAGGGAAGAGACCAAAGCTTGATGCATCAAGAGCGCACACAGAAAGTGGATGTGGCTCCCCGCACCTCTGCCGAACCTGCACTGGGCGAGTCCCTTTCCGGGTTGATCTTTCAGGTCTCTCTTCTGGAGGGCTGGCATCGGCTGGAGAAAGTGCTGTAGAGCTACATGCTTTGTCATACTACGCATGTCTCCTTAGCCTCCTAAATCTCCACACAGGGGTGTGTTTTTTCCTATTATAAAGAGCAAAAGTCACCATAAGGATAGTCTTAAGAGCTACTGCCAAGCGCAATTTTAGGGACCCTCCCTTAGCCTGACTGCATCTTGTCTCCAATGGGAAGCATTCCTAGACCTGTGTTTTTATTGGTAGGGGGAGAAACGGTATGCTGCTGTTCTGGCTTTGTGGTTGAATCCAGGCCCCTATCACTTTCTTGCAGGTGGCCTCCTACAAAATGAAACTGTCCACTTATGGGTCTTCATTCCCTGCCTAGAAGAAAGCAGAAGTGTACAATTCTTACACTTAATGCAGTCTCTCTGTAAATGGAAGGGACAAAAGGTTATTAGCACATCATTTGGGCAACCTGAAGGACAGGGCTCTAGAAGCGAACGCATCAGCTTAATGAAGGGCAGCATAAAGCTCTATGCAGTTAAAAACCAGGAAGCTGCACGTTGGCATCATCTTGCAGGTCACAATTCCCAGCAATCACGCTGGCTCAGGAGCAGAAGTGCAATTCATCTTTCTGTGTGCTTCAGCCATAGGGGGAGAAAGGTGGTACCACAATTCTCTCCCAGTGGATGACGATGACGTGATCTAAGCAGATGGTTGCAGAGGCTCCTGTCAAATGAGTGAAGAGGAAAAGGAAGTGGGGAGAGGAGGAGGGACTCTAAAATGGCACTGCAACAATCCTGGAATAAAAATGAGGGGCCATCGTGAGAAATAAGCACAACCACCTTTGAAACTCAACCCCTGCCCATACCCCCCCTTCCCCCATTTGCTTCTGATAACCTCTTTTAATATTTTGTAAATAATTTAAAGCAGGATAAGATAAATGAAAGAGAGCCCCTACCAGGTTCTATTTTTCACTCTCCTTTAGAATTGTCCTAACAATTATACCACAAAAATCAAATCCACTCTGTTTAAGCTTTAGGAAGCATTAAAAACAGTCAAACCCTCTGAAACATTGTATACCAAAACCATTTTGGGCCTCTAGGTTTCTCTTCTCAACACAAAGGCTGCTCTGGTTGTACCCACGACTTGCAGTTTTGTTTGGTGGAGGCATTACGTGCTGCGCCCTGAGTGCAACCATGTTTGGAAGCTTGCGGGTCTCAGCGCCCCGGGAGGAGGCCACAGGCTTTGGCTCCCCTTTTGCACCAGCAGGCGGCGCTGTGCTCGGGGCTCCGCGGCCGCCGCCCTGCCCGCCACCAAGGTCACTTCCGCCCCCGCCCGGCGGAGCTGCCCTCCGCCACGCCTTGCTGGTCTTTTCAGAGGCAGCCTTCGCTGCCTGCTAACATTTCTGAACCCCTGTGCCCTTAAGAAAGTTTATAATACGTGGTAACTTGCTTGTTGGGTCCTTTGAAAGAGTGGAAATCCTTAAAAACACATATTTGGGATTGCGTAATCACTGAATTTTTAAACAACTCAAATGAATTTCAACTGAGTAAAATAGAGTGTGTGTGTGTGTGTGTGTGTGAGCGAGAGAGAGAGAGAGAGAGAGAGAGAGAGAGAGAGAGAGAGAAAGGAAGAGAGAGAAATATATGCTGAAAATTCGAATGCTTTAAAAAAGAAATTCTCCTTCCTGTTTATTCCAGACTCCTGCAGGCTTAGAGAGCAACTCCGAAAATTCAGCTGCGGCGCCATCTGCTGGACGCTCCGCGACGTTGCAAGGCCCTGCCCCGGGAAGGGGAGATCGCGTTGCAGGTGAAGGCCCAGCATTTGCCGGGGAAAGACTGGCACCAAGGTAGCATTTACATGTAGTCAACTTATCAAAAATGAGACTAAACTGTCCCTCTACAAGAAAATGATCTCAGTTCTGAGAAGCCCCCGGGCATAAATGAAGTGGCATATGTTTTTTAGGTGTCCTCTTAGGAAAACCTGGGGCTTTGGAGGAGGCCTAATTCATCTCATGACAGCAGCAGGACTGAAAACTAAAACTGTATTTTCCATCACTGTACACAGAGAAGTATCAGGAACAGAAGTTACAAGGTGTTTGTTCCCCTGAATGGAACTGAGTTTGCTGAATGGAAGGAATTTTAAAAGTGAAGAGGGTGACAGAAATGAAGTTAATCTGGGAGTGGGGAGGTGCTAAAATGTGGCCTTGGCCGTGTTTGTTATAAAGTCACTAAGTCCTGCTACCATTTCCCAAACTTTTTTTTTTGTCTAAAGTTTTACATGTGTCTCCTTTTTCCCCGATTGATCCCCCTGCTCCCCAGCCATTCCCACCCCCCTGTTTTCCAAACTCTTAAGTCTGTTCTGATTTACTTTATGAAGATTTTCTATTTAGGAGACTTCAGACCCTTTCCACATAAGGGTCTAAACCCATTTGCAAGCACATTTATATACATCAATATAAACCTATCTTCACCATTGTTGCAAACTTTAAAGGCCATAATCAGATCATTTCATAATACATGTAAGTCAGATCATTATGCCCTACACCTTAAACTTACTAGTATACAGTGCTGTATGTCAATTATCTCTCAATAAAACTGGAAAAAGGAAAGAAAGGGCCCTAACTGGTTTGGCTCAGTGGATAGAGCATTGGCTTGTGGACTCAAGGGTCCCAAGTTCGATTCTAATCAAGGGCACATGCCCGGGTTGCGGGCTCGATCCCTAGTGTGGGGTGTGCACGAGGCAGCCAATCAATGATTCTGTCTCATCATTGATGTTTCTATCTCTCCCTCTCCCTTCCTCTCTGAAATCAATAAAAATAATTTTTTTTTAAAAAAGAAAGAAAGGAATCACTTTCCTCCTGTACTTACTAACATTGGCCTCCAATTTGGCTGCCTTCCCTCCTTGTGTTTGCAGCATATATTCTCCATCTTACATGAATGTGCACGTTTCTAGGGTCCTTCGTTTTCACTGAATTCTTAGAACCTAAGGAGGACACCAGAAGAGTTCATGAGCAGCACTGGTGGGCAGAATTTGCTCCGGCCCTCTCTGTTGCCAGCTGCCTAAACTAAGAGCTGCACCCAGTTCCGACCCTCTGCCAATCGAGTGGGCTGGGAGGAGGAATAGTGTCCAAGCCAAACCCATCTCAAGCCACGATACCAGCCCCACTTGGTCAGGCGTCATGTGTCCCTCCACATTCCTCCATGTAGCCACAGACTGCATGGCGAGTGGGGCCAGCAGCAAAACAAGATGTCTGGGATTCTGCTGAGGGTTGAAAGGATGCCAATCATTTCTTTGTATTGTGCTTTTGCTATCTAGATTTAGCCTCCACAGTGTACTGATATCAAATGTGTATCGCCGAAAAGGTGAGACACTCGTCGCCCTTACCCAGAGGTGTGCTACTAGATGCTTACAACCGACTCTCAAAATAAAGCCTGGCTTTCGGTGTTAAAAAAAATATATATATATATATAAAGGCCATAATCAGAAAATGCTTGGGGAACTGGTAGAAATAATAATTGTAGAGCAGAATTACAGTTGGCCCACCCATCTGGAAAAATATGGCATCACTGATAGGAAACATTTGTAATGGAAAAATGTTATCCAACACGGGTCTGAGCCTGCAGAACTTGATAATAACTTTTTAACAAAAATAACTTTTTGTGTTCTGGGATGAATTTATAATGGTCTTCCTGAAAGAGATGAAGTAGCTTTACCAACAATATAGCCTGTTGGAACCTCACTGGCTATGGAGTCCTTGGGGTCCATGTCACATGACTTCCGTATATAGTCAGTGTTTATAAGGACATCCTTTGGTGCTTCAGTGACTAAGCTGTCATGAGTGAGACCTACTGATTGTACTGCCATAGTGAATAGCGTCCTAGAGATCATGTTCACCTGCATATGGGTACTTGAAGAAGAAAACAGGATGAGAAATAAAATAAAAATCTATTGTGATGGTACATGGGTGGACTGTATCAGAGAACTAGAACATTGAGTACATTTTCTATTTTGAATGAACAAAGAGTTATTAGGAACCGAATTGTAACCAGTACAGGAAATACTTGATGCCTAATGCCACATCTCTCACACTTCTCTTCTGTTCATGTATTTGTGGAGGAAAGTCTTTCATAGAAATAAATAGCATGATAACAAATCAGCATGTGAGTGGTGGCATGAAGTGGAGAATTGTACATCTCTCGGGGAAGTGCCTCCAGGCCTCTCGCTCCGGGAGCAGAGGTGGAGCAGTGAGAACAGATGCCTTGAGCCCTCACTGTCTCTTCTGTGTGGCACAGGGCGGTCCTGGAAACAGAATGTTTTCTCTTTTGTGGTTCTCCTTGTTTCATTTTGTTTGTTTAGAGGGTGACTCCGCCCTCAGAACAAGCCACATATATAAACTACCTGTCAGTTTCTTCACAGACATCCCAAGGGTATTCACTGAGTATTAACTATTTCTGGTTAACCCTATATAAAAAGACTACCCATTCCTTCAGCAAATGAGGTTGGGGTTCAAATATTTTGTGTTTGGCAAATAGTGAGGGAAAATTCTTCTGGAGATGACCTCTCCCTTGACTTTCAGCCTGTTCTAAATTAGGCCTTTGAGAGAATGTGACCATTCTCTCAAAAACATGAAATAGATTGAACTTGGTAGAAATTTATATCTGGGCCCTAGAATTCGGTAACTGTGTCTCCTATGGTCAAAATACTGACTTCACAGGGGAATTGCTTTAACAATGCCGATCCAACTCACTTTTGTTCTCTCAGCGTAGATCAGTCCTCTTCTCTCCCCTCCCTACAAAATGTCAGGCTGACTCCTGTGTATCATTAGGGCTTGGCTTTTTGGTCACTTCCTCTGAGATTTCCTTGACACCCTCCCCCCAAGGCAGGGTTCCCCTGCTGAGTTCCCAACCACCTCAGGGTTCCCCATCATAGCTCTGTCAAACCATATTGTCGCTGCTCATCTGTCTGTCTCCCATTCTAGAATCTCCTTGTCTATGAAAATTGGGACAAGGCTATTATTATGTTCATTTTGCATGTTCAATGCCTAATTAGTGCCACAGATCAAGCAGGTGTTAGATAGGAATTCAACACATTCACAGAGATGGGAGGGAAGGGTATTTCCCATGGAGGAACTGGCATAAGTACATCTACAGGTAGAGTCCCCAGGGGCATGAGTGTGGTGTGGCTGGAAGCCTGAGGAGGACTGACCGGAGATGAGCTGGAAAAGAGTGGGGTGGTTATAAATACTGTGAGTGTTAGCTTACGGCAGAGGTCATCAGAAGCTGAAATAGTTACAAATGATGACATTTAAGGTATATTGTCTATTGGGTGTTTTGCATATATTTTCATCCAAAATGTGGAGCCACAGACCTAGCCAATTCCACTTGTGGAAAATATGACTTAATTGGCAAAACCAGACTACATAGTCAAACTGGTCAGTTACATTAGACTTAATTTGTATCAGAAAAAAATTTAGCTTCATTTTTAAATTAAAAGCACTATCTTACTACAAGTTCTTCCACAACCTCACTTGTGACTTGTAATTCTAAGATAGTCATTGTCCAAGGCAGAGACTTGCCAGGAATTTGTCCAGGATGAAAGACGGCACTGCCCTGCCAGTGTCTCTTACTTAAGCTCTCAAGAGGTTCTCTCTCCGGGGTGATGCATTCTCAAGTCATCCCTTCGTTTGGGGACAAAGCACAGTTGAGGATGGCTGAGGGTTGTCTTTCTGTTGTGAAAAGCCAGAGCAATTGGGAAGGGGAGGCTGGACAAGAGGAACTGGTTCAATGCCAGCCATTCCCAGGCCGATCACTTTCAGGAGAGGGACCTTGGGTGGTTCAGAATCTGGAAACTGACCTCCTTAACCCTACCTCCGCTGGGTACTCTCAAGAAGACTATGATTCAAAAGAACCTGGATTTTATCCTACAAAGTGGGCTGTGCAAGATGTACAGAGAGGAAATATTAGAAACTCTATTTATACTTGTTCATGTATTTTGGTAGATGTTTATAATTTACATAAAAGTGAAGTGCAATAGCATATAAATAATTTAAAATAAATTACGTGTGTGTGTGTGTGTGTGTGTGTGTGAGAGAGAGGAGGGGGGAGAGACTATGTAAACATTGGTTTACTGATAAGCACATACAACCAAAAAATATCTGAGGACCACTTTTAGGAACCGTGTAGAGTCACTGAAGGCTTCTGAGTGAGGAAGTAAAAATGAGCATAATTGTTGACTGCAGGTGATAGCAAGAAACAGTGCCAGCCATGGAGGAGGCGGCACAGGGAGAGGTACCACGGCTGCCTTCAGAGAGCTGGCAACCTGGCTGACACATGAAAGGAACAATAGTGAATGGTAATTAGTGCATAGCTAATTAAAGGAAGGACAATGGGGAAGACATTTAAGAGAACATGGGAGGAACAATAGTTTTTTATTCTGTTTTTAAACATGCATTTCCTGCAGAAATAGTTGCATTTTCAGCAAGGCCCTAAATGGTGATGGGCTCACCACACTATTTTCTTTTCAAATTCCAAGCATTCTGTTTGGCCATGTTCCTCCTTCTCCAATTTTAACCACTAAGTTGATGTTTTATTTCTGATGTCTTTCAGTTCTTAGAAGAAGAAACATCTAAAAATGTGAGTTGGTGATTAAGAAGGATTTACTTCTGTAATCCTGGTCTTTCAGAAGATATAAACATTATAATGATTAAAATGTCCAGGGAAAAAGGGAAGTTAAGGGAGTAATTTCAGGAGCTTCCCTATTTTTAGAAATTCTACTCTGACTAAAATTTCCCAGAGAGGGATTTTTAAAAGTTCCCAAAGAACATCATAATAAGACATAATAATACCTTTTAGTTATGTATAATAGAGCCAATCTCAAAGGATTTCCATGATCTTATCCTTGCATTCCCACCAGTTTATCTGCGTTGAGTATAAGGGTGATAAAAGAGGTTAAGAGGCAGCACAGGCTCGCAGTCTGAACAGGCTCTCAGGCCTCCGGATAAACACTACGTTGGAAAAGAACCCTGCAGTGTCCGCCCAGATGCTTAGTCAGACCACACCCTCCTCACAACAACACCAAAGGCATTATTTTAGCCATTTAACAGATGATAAAAACAAAACAAACATGACTTGGAGAAGATAAGTATACTTGTCAAGGGCACAATTACTAAGGAGAGCTGGAATCCAGCACAGATCTTAATCAGAGCCTGTTTTGTGCCTGGGAGACAACTGATAATTTTGGGGGGATAGTTTCAGTAGTGTGGTAGAGGTAGAAGAAAGATTATCTTATTTATCAAATATTTATTGAGGAGGGTGGGACTTCGAGCTATGGCAAGTGAGGAGGTGGGCAAGTCCTCGCCCCACAAAAGCATCTATAAAGCTGGAAAAAAATGATGAAGACAGGCATTTTTAGTACTCTGGAAATCACCACGGACATATAATAATTAGAAAAGTGTTTATGCTTGAATGCTGCTGAAGTTCAGTAACCAGAGTGGAAATCTCTGGCGTCCTTGCCTGGGAATTTTTCCCTTTCCCAGCCCAGTCAGCATGGATATTTTGCCAGGTTGGGGGATGCTGTGAGGACCAACAGCTTTGCTGCCACCGTGGAAGAGGGCTCACTTTAATTGGAACAGGGGAAAGAGCCAATGATTCTACTAACCTGATGTTATAGTTGTGGTTGGGGCAAATGTATTCCTGGCTGAGGTTTGTACACATTTACTGCTGAGAACATAGGGTCTAAGACAGCCACATACTCCTGGCTAACCTTGTGGGTTCATGAATAGAGGAGCTGTGAAATGGAAAGTAAAAGTAGAAGCCCAATAGAATTGAAAACAGCCTGAACTTTGAATATGCTTCCCTGCCCCGCCTCCCCCCCCCCCCCCCCCACAAAATCATTATCTGAAGAAGGAAGCCTTACTAGCTTGAGGTATTTGAGCACAATTTCTTTCCCATCATCAGTTGACCATTAGGCTCCTAAAACAGGGGCAACCCCTAGGAAATCCCTAGGAAATTAAAAACAAGAAAAAATAAACTGAGCAAAGATAGCAGCAACCATACACTTCAATGGAGACAGATTTCATAGACTGAACCCAGGCAACAGACACAAAAGACAGCCTTGAAGAAGAAAATTAGAATCCAGAGTTGCTACAATATATTTTTTATATATATCCAGTTTTATATATCCAGTTTTCAGTAAAATATTCAAGGAGTTAGAAAGTATGACTCATTCTCAGAAAAAAGCAAGGAAAATATGACTCATTCTCAAAAAAACAAAAGTCAATAGAAAATATATCTGAGTGTCCCCAGAAGTTGAATTTAGCAGGCAAAGACATCAAAGCAGCTATGATAAATAAGTTCAAGGTACTAAAATAAATCATGTTTAAAGAATCAAAAGAAAGTAGGACAATAATAAATCAACAAATAAAGACTCCATAAAGAAACATTATTAAATTTTTAGAAAATATTTTTATTGATTTTTTATCAGGGAGAGAGAGAGAAACATCAATGCGAGAGTAAAACATTAATCAGCTGCCTCCTGCACACCTCCTACTGGGGCATGTGCCCTGACCAGGAAGCAAACCGGCAACTTTGCTGTGCACAGCACAACACTCAGCCAAGTGAGCCACACCAGCCAGGACAGAAATTATTTTAAAATTTCAAAGTGTAATTTCTGGAGGTGAAAATAAGCAATACCTAAAATCAGGGGTCCTCAAACTTTTTAAACAGGGGGCCAGTTCACTGTCCCTCAGACCGTTGGAGGGCCGGACTATAGTTTAAAAAAAAACTATGAACAAATTCTTATGCACACTGCACATATCTTATTTTGAAGTAAAAAAACAAAATGGGAACAAATACAATATTTGTATTTGCATGTGGCCCGCGGGCCGTAGTTTGAGGACCCCTGCCTAAAATGAAAAATTCACTAGAATGGCTGAAAAGCAGATTCAGGACTCAGTGAAATTGAAGAGATATTGAGAGAAATTATCCACTGAAGAATAATAAGAATAAAAATTGAAGAAAAAGAAACAGAGCCTCAGAGACTTGTGGGACAACATCTAATATTCCAACATATGTGTAGAGGGAAAGGAGAGAAAGGGTCAGAAAAAACATTTGAAGAAATAGTGTCCAGCCCAGCCAGTGTGGCTTAGGGTTGAGCATCGACCCATAAACCAAGAGGTCCCTAGTTTGATTCCTGGTTAGGGCACATGCCTGAGTTGCCAACTTGATCCCAGTAGGGGGTGTGCAGGAGGCAACTGATCAATGTTTCTCATCCATGTTTCCATCTCTCTATCCCTCTCCCTTCCTCTCTCTAGAAAATCGATAAAAACATTTTTTAAAAAGAAATAATGTCAAAAAACTTGGCAAATTTTATTAAAAACATTAATTTGCACAACCAACTAGATAACTAACTACAAAGGCATATAAACTGTTGAAAGCCAACAACAAAAAGAAAATAATAAAAACATCAAGAGGAAAACCACCATACCATCATTGATAACAAAGCATCAATATAATTGACAGAAACAACGGAGTTTTCTTATCCAAAACAATGCATGCTGGAAGACAGTGGAATGGTTTATTAAAAGAAAAAAAACCAACAACTTTATATCTCACAAAATTATCCTTTAAATGTGAAGGGGAAATGAAGACATTCCCAGATAAACAAATTTGAGGGGATTTGTCACTGGTAGATAGCCCTACAAGAAATGCTAAGGGAGTCCTTCAGGCTGAAAGTAAAACACATCTACAATAGGAAATGAAGAGCAGTGGAAATGGTAAATATGTGAGTTAGTATAAAAGATTCTATAAATATATATTTTCTTGTTTCTTCACATAACTTATTTAAAAGATGTGAAATTGTATAAAGCAATAATTATAACTATATTGATGGGTTATAACATTCATGTGACATATGTGATAATGATCATTAATATATTATGTAATGTAAATATAACTAATAATTCGTAATATTAATTAGTAATATAAAGATATATCTGAGATATATAAAATAACATGAAGGGAAGGAATAGAGTTATATTAGAGCAAAAGTTTCTATGTTTTACTGAAATTAAGTTAGTATTAGTCTAAATAGATAATAATAAATTAAGTGTGTATTATAATCTCTGCAGTAACCATTAAGAAAGTAACTTAAAAATATACGGTAAAGCCCTGGCTGGTGTGCTAAGTGTTTAGAGCATCGGCCCGGGGTCCAAAGAGACTTGGGTTCGATTCCCGGTCAAGGGCACATACCTAGGTTGCAGGTTCAATGCCCAGTCCCGGCTGGTTTGCGTTGTGGGACATGCAGAAGGCAAACAATCAATGTGTCTCTCTTACCTTGATGTTCTTCTTTCTCTCTCTCTTTCTCTCTCTCTCTCTCTCTCCCCCCGCCCCCCATCCTTCCCTTCCATTCTCTCTAAAAATCAATGGAAAAAATATTCTCAGGTGAGGATTATAAATAAATAAATAAAAAACTACATTAAAATATATAGTAATATATATAGTTACATACATGCATATATAGACTAAAACTGTACATAAAAATAAATGGCATCCTAAAAATATTTAACACTATGGGTGGCAGTAAAGGAGGAAGAGGTGAACAATAAAGAATGGAAACATATCAGATCAGTGGGAGGGCTAGATGGAGGAGAGGGTTGGAGGTGGGGCGGGGGAGAGAGAAAGGAAACATAGAAAACAAATACCAAAATGGCAAGTGTAAATCAAATCACAAGAATAATTACACTAATTGTGAAAGGTCTGAGCTTCCCAATCAAAAGACAGAAATTTGCAGACTAGATAAAAAAAAACCCAAGATCCAATTATAAGGTGTCTACAAGCAACACCTTAGATTTCATGACATAAATAATTAAAAGTAACAAATGAAAAAAGATATACAAGGGTCATTGTAACCATAAGAGAGCTGGAGTGGCTATATTAATATCAGATAACAGAGAGAGGTTAAAAAAATGCTATAGAGACAAAGAGGGACATTTAATAATGATAAAGGAATCAATTAACCAGGAACATAGAATAATTATAAACATGAAACATAAAACCAGATCTGCAAAATACATAAAAGAAAAATGAACAGAATAGCAGGGAGAAATTCGAGATATCAATACCTCACTCTCATTAATGAATAGAACAACCAGATAGAAAATCAGCAAGGATATAGAATATGTACTTGAACAACACTATCAACCAACTTGACATCTATAGAGCTCTGACCAAGGACTGGAGAATAGACATACTTTTCAAGTGCACATGGAACATTCTCCAGAAGAAACCATATGTCAGGATATAAAACAAGTGTTCAATAAATTTAAAATAATTCAAGTCATACAAACTATGTTCTCTGACCACAATGGACTTAAATTAGAAAGCAGCAACAGAATGAAACCTGGGAAATCCCCAAATATTTGGAAATTAAACAGATTTCTAAATAGTCTATAGGCCTAAGAAAATAGCACCAGGGAAATTTAAAAATCTTTTGAACTGAATAAAAATGAAAACACAACCAATAAAAGTTTCTGGAGGAGCATTTGAGATCTTGCTCCCTGGCATATGTCCCCAGTTAGACTCAAATAAACTCTTAAAACATTTTTTATGGAATACAGCTAAGAGTTCTTTTAGGGAGACACTTATGTCAGAAAAGAAGAAAGGTCTCAAATCAATAACCTAACCTTCTACCTTAAGGAAGTAAAAAATACAAAAAAAGTGCAAACTAAACCCCAGGCAAGCTTAAAAGGGGAAATAAAGATTAGAGCAGAAATCAATGAAATTAAAAACACACACACACACAGAAAAACAATACTTCTGTATTGTTGGTTCTTTGAAAAGATCAACAAACCTTTAATTAGATTAACCAAGGGTGGCGGGGAGCAGAGAGAGAAAGAGGGAAGATACAAATTATCAATATCTGGAATAAAAAATGTCTACCCTACAGGAGTTAAAATATAAGGGTAAACTATGAATAACTTTATACCAATAAATAGACAACTTAAATGACATTTTAAAAAAATCCCCAGATACAAATTACCAAGAACTCAAAAGAAATAGAAGCCTCAATAGACTTACATCAATTTTTTAAAAAAAGAGAATTAGTATCAAAAATTTTTCCACAAGGAAGAGCTCAGTTCCAGATGGCTGGTGAATCCTATTAAATATAATCCTCACTCGAGGATATATTCTTACTGATTTCAGAGAGAGAGGAAGGGAGAGGGAGAAGGAGAGGGAGGGAGAGAGAAACATTAACTAGTTGCCTTCCGTATGCACCCAGACTGGGGATCAAACCTGAAACCTGGGTATGTCCCCTCACTGGCCACCTTTTGTGTATGGATGCTCCAATCAACTGAACCACACCGGCCAGGACAATATTTAAAGAAGGAATAAGACCAATACTTGACAATTTCAGAAAATAGAGGAGGAAACATTTCCCAATTCATTCTATAAGAGCTGCATGATACCGAAGCCAAACACACTACAAGAAAATAAAACGCATACCTTTATAATATTAATGCAAAAATCCTCAACAAAATACTAGCAAACTAAATCTAGCAACATATAAAAAGGATTATACACCATTTCCAAGTAGGATTTATCTAGGAATTCACAGTTGGTTTAGCATCCTAAAGCCAATTAATGTAATATTCCATATTAATAGGCTAAAGGACAAAACCCACATGATCATTTCAATACATGCAGAAAAAGCATTTGACAAAATCCAACTCCTTCAAGATAAAAACTCTCAATGAACTAGGAATAGAATGGAACTGCCTCATCCTGATAAAGGATATCTACAAAAACCCTACAGTTAGCATCTATGTCCATCAACTGATGAATGGATAAACAAAACATGCTATATCCATAATAATGGAATACTATCTATATATATAAAAGGTGACCGTCTGATCGTCCGACCAGTAGCTATGATGCGCACTGACCATCAGGGGGCAGACATTCAATGCAGGAGCTGCCGAGCTGCGGTGATTTGGCAGCAGCAGTTCTTGGGTGACGCACCCCAGAACCAGAGAGGAGGGAGCCTGATTCTGGGGTGTGCCACCCGAGAACCGCCCTCTCGAAATCCGGGACCCCTCAGGGGATGTCAGAGAGCTAGTTTTGGCCCGATCCCCACAGGCCAGGACGAGGGACCCAGCTTACTCCGCAGATGAGTCACAGCGCCGCCCCAGGTGCGCTGGCTGGGGAGGGACCGAGGGAGGTTGGCTCCAGGGCGTGTCCAGCCTGTCTGGCCCAGTCCCGCCCTGCTGGCCACCTTCTAATTAATTTCCTTTCAATGTGCGTGAATCCATGCACCAGGGCACTAGTTCAGCAATAAGAAGGAATAAAATACTGATACATGCCACAACATGGATTAATCTCCAAAATATGCTAAGTGAAAGAAGCCAGATAAAAAAGGCTATATTATATGATTCTATTTGTAGGAAATGGCCATAATGGGAAAATTTATAGACTTCAAGCAGATCTGTGGTTGCATAGAGCATAGAGCAGGCTTGATTGTGCTCTATGTCCATGATGGAATGAATGGCAGCCCTCTTGGAGACACACTACCAGCTATAGCAGTGGTTCTCAACCTTCCTAATGCCGCAACCCTTTAATACAGTTCTTCATGTTGTGGTGACCCCCAACCATAAAATTATTTTCGTTGCTACTTCATAACTGTAATTTTGCTACTGTTATGAATCGTAATGTAAATATCTGATATGCAGGATGTATTTTCATTGTTACAAACTGAACATAATTAAAGCATAGTGATTAATCACAAAAACAATATGTAATGCCGAACCGGTTTGGCTCAGTGGATAGAGCGTCGGCCTGCGGACTCAGGGGTCCCAGGTTCGATTCCGGTCAAGGGCATGTACCTTGGTTGCGGGCACATCCCCACTGGGGGGCGTGCAGGAGGCAGCTGATCGATCTCTCTCATCGATGTTTCTGGCTCTCTATCCCTCTCCCTTCTTCTCTGTAAAAAATCAATAAAATCTATAAAAAAAAAAAAACAATATGTAATTATATATTCAATATGTGTTTTCCGATGGTCTTAGGAGACCCCTGTGAAAGGGTCGTTCGACCCCCAAAGGGGTCGAGACCCACAGGTTGAGAACCGCTGAGCTATAGGAAGCCACTGGACTGCTTTAAGTAGAGAAGTGATATGATCTGACATTTTAACAGCATCACTTTGGCTGCTGTGCCAGGAGTAGACAGTAAGTAGGCAGGAGGAGTAGAAAAACCAGGGGACAGGGGCGCTGGTCCAAAGTGGCTACAGTGGAATTAATGCAACGTGGTCAAACTGGAGATGTATTTATAGACAGGATTTGCTGATGGATTGATGGGAGTGATAGAAAAAGAAGAACCGATGATGACTCCAAGGTTTTGGGCTCAGGAAGCTGGAAGAATGGAATTGTCATTAACTGAGATGAGAAAGGGGAGGAGCATGTTTAGGCAGGAACATTAGGAGGTTAGGTTTAGGTATTTACTAGATATATAAGCAGAGAAGTTCCACAGGCAGGGGTTATATGGGTCTGGAATTCTGGAAAGCATTCTAAATTGGAAACATATGTATATATTAGTGTGTGGATAGTATATAGAGCAAGAGACTGGATGAAATCAGCAAAGGAATTGGTGTAGACAGGGATGAGAGGAGACCTTGAGCCTTTGACATTTAGAGTTTGGGAGACCAAGGCGGAAACAACAATGAAGACGGAGAAAGAGCTGCCAGGAGGAGAACCAGAGAGTCCTGGAAACCTAGTGAGGAAAGCGCTCCAAGGGAAGTGTTTCACAGTGATGAGCAGTATTAAATGATGCTGACAGGTTCAAGGAGATGAGAACTGACTGTTGGATTTGGTAATATGGAAGTCATGGATGACCTTGACAAGAGCCGCTTTGGAGAAGTAAGAGTTAAATCCTGACCCCAGTGGGCTCAACAAATGGCGGGAGACAAACCCAAGGCAGTGATTGTAGATAATTCTTTGCTATAACGATAAGGAGAGAGCCCCCTGATCAGATAGCCCAGTTGGTTATAGCACCATCCTGATGCGCCAAGATTGCAGCTTTGATCCCTGGTCAGGGCACATACAAGAATCAACCAATGAATGCATAAATAAGTGAAACAAGTCTCTCTCTCTCTCTCTCTCTCTCTCTCTCTCTCTCTCTCTCTCTCGTCAATCAACCAATAAATCATCCTTTTAAAAAAGTTAAGAAGACAGAGGGGATAGTACCCACAGGTAGAAGTGAAATCAAGAGGGGTTATTTTGGAGATGGAAGAATATGTCTTTATACTAAAACTGAATAGAGGGGGGATATAGGTGCAGGCGACAGAAATGAGAATCCTTGAGTAGACAAAAGTGGATAGGACATGATGTACATGTGGAAAGTGGGCCTCGATTGAGCGCATGGACAGTTTATCTGCAGTAGTTAGAAGACAGGCAAGAGCGCATGGGTACAGTCACAAATAGGTAGATTGTTATGAAAAATTATCCCAAGATTTGGAAATAAGCAGATAAGGTGTTTTTTTTTATTGTTTGTTTGTTTTAATAAATCTTTATTGTTCAGATTATTACAGTTGTTCCTCTTTTTTCCCCCCATAGCTCCCCTTCGTCCAGTTCCCACCCCACCCCATGCCCTTACCCACCCCCCACTGTCCTCGTCCATAGGTGTACGATTTTTGTCCAGTCTCTTCCCACACCCCCCTCAGCCCTTCCCTCCGAGAATTGTCAGTCCACTCCCTTTCTATGTCCCTGATTCTATTATATTTACCAGTTTATTCTGTTCATCAGATAGATTTTTTTATTCACTTTATTTTTAGATTCACTTGTTGATAGATATGTATTTGTTGTCACTTTGTTGTTCAGAATTTTTATCTTTACCCTTTTCTTATTCTTCCTCTTCTTAAAGAATACCCTTCAGCATTTCATATAATACTCTTTTGGTGGTGATGAACTCCTTTAGCTTTTTCTTATCTGTGAAGCTCTTTGTCTGCCCTTCAATTCTGAATGATAGCTTTGCTGCGTAAAGTAATCTTGGTTGTAGGTTCTTGCTATTCATCACTTTGAATATTTCTTGCCACTCCCTTCTGGCTTGCATAGTTCCTGTTGAGAAATCAGCTGACAGTCATATGGGTACTCCCTTGTAGGTAACTTACTGTTTTTCTCTTGCTGCTTTTAAGATTCTCTCTTTGTCTTTTGCTCTTGGCATTTTAATTATGATGTGTTTTGGTATGGTCCTCTTTGGATTCCTCTTGTTTGGGGTTCTCTGCGCTTCCTGGACTTGTAAGTCTATTTCTTTCACTAGGTAGGGGAAGTTTTCTGTCATTATTTCTTCAAATAGGTTTTCAATATCTTGCTCTCTCTCTTCTTCTGGCACCCCATAATTCGGATGTTGGTACACTTGAAGTTGTCCCAGAGGCTCCTTAAACTATCTTCATACTTTTGAATTCTTTTTTCTTTTTGCTTTTCCGGTTGGGTGTTTTTTGCTTCTTCGTATTTCAAATATTTGACTTGATTCTTGGGATCCTCTGGTCTGCTGTTGGATCTCTGTATATTATTCTTTATTTCAGTCATTGTATGCTTAATTTCTGATTGGTCCTTTTTCATATCCTTGAGGGTCTCACTAAATTTCTCGGAGGTTTCTAGAAGATTCTTGAGTAACCTTATAACTGTGGTTTTGAACTCTATATCCAGTATTTTGCTTTCATCCATTTCTTTCATTTGTGAATTATTTCTTTGTCTCCAAATTTTGGCTGCTTCCCTGTGTTTGTTTCTATGTACTGGGTAGCTGCTAAGTCTCCTTGAGTTGATAGAGTGGCCTTGTGTGGTTGGTGCCCTATAGGGCCCAGTGGCTCAGCCTCCTCAGGCACCTGAAGTGGATGCTCTTGGTGCACCCCTTTGTGGGTTGTTTGCTCAGTCTTATTGTAGTTAACCCTTGATTGCTGTTGGTATCACTGGGAGGAATTGACCTCCAGGCCAATTGGCTGTGATGACCAGCTGTGTCTACACTGGAAGATCTGTTGCGCAGGAGACACCCTTATGGGCAGGACTTGCTTCAGTGGGGCTTTGGTGCTCACTGAGTCTTCCCCTTGAGCATGTCGCTTATGGATGTGAAGAGTTGTAATCCAGTATGGTCTCACTCTGATTACTGGGTACACTGGCTCTTGGATCTCCAAGGAGGTGCAAGGTCATCCACTGTCTGGGGCCACCCAGCAGGAGCTACAGAGAGATCTGCAGATTCATCCTCTTTGTATGGGGTTTGGAAGTGCCCAGACGAGGCCCAGCTGTGAAGCAAAGCCAGCAGGGCCTTGGGCCTTCTTTTGGAAGCTCTGGGGCTCTCTGACCCAGCTGCAGTTTGACAGGTTTTAGGCCAAAGGACAGGCCATTCATATGCAAAAGCTGATGGCACAGCTTGGGTGGGGTTGTAAATTGGGTGTGGTGGGGTCTCTGGGAATCACCTGGGTGGAGCAAACAGCAATGGCTGCCAGTCAGCCCTGAACTGGAGAAGTCCCAGGTTCTCTGCATCCAGCGCCCCCGTGCAGGAACAATGATCGCTATGAGTGTCTCTGAGAGAAAGCCGCCCTCGCATTCCTGTCCCGATGTGCCTGGGTTCCCCAGAGTCTCACCTGGAA
>NW_005871139.1:3103661-3111093 GCF_000147115.1 Myotis lucifugus
GAAACATCAATGAGAGAGAAACATCGATCAACTGCCTCCTGCATGCCCCCTACTGGGGATGTGCCCGCAACCAAGGTACATGCCCTTGACCAGAATGGAACCTGGGATCCTTCAGTCCTCAGGCCGATGCTCTATCCACTGAGCCAAACCGGTTCGAGTTAGTTGTGGTATTGATGTGGTTGTGAGAGGCAGCAAGTACAGGCACTTACCTATGCCGCCATCTTGGTTCTCCTGTTTGTTTGGTTTTTGACTAGGTATCTTCTTAATGAAGAGCTGTACTCTGTCCAACAGGTTTTCTGGGGATTATCTGATTTTCTAGGGGCAGGTACCTATGCTTGACTTTCTACTTACTATTTATTATGATATTTCATAACTCTGTTTCTTATAGAAAATTTACGGCAATGCAAATAGTTGTTGTCTGAGAGAAATACAAATGACTTCTGTCCTATGGGAAAGATAATCTCACAGGTTATTTATTTATTTGCCTGGTAGGGTATTAACCAGCTTTGTATCTAACCTAGCAATCTTATTTTACTATTTCTAAAGCACTTTTCCTTATGAAATATATCAACTTTTCCTCGTATGCTCTTTGCATCAACTTTATCATTTTATTGGTTCCTTAGTTAGTTAATAAAACTCAGAAACATGCTTATTCTATATTTATATGAGTCTTGATTTTAACTTTTTTGAAAATTGTATTTTAACAAGGAAGGTGTAGTAGTGGGGGCTTGTGGACAGTCTCTTCTGGTTGCTTCTGTTTTCTTAGCAAATAAGGATGCAAAGGTATGAACTGAGAGTGAGAATGGGGAGAAAATGGGGGGGTGTGGAGAGTGATGAAGAAGATATAAAGAGACTTTTAGGAGGGGGGAAGTGAAGGGGAATACAGTATGACTGCTGAGCAATGTCAGGCCCACTGGAGGTTAGTAGCCATGGATTTTAATTGATTTGTCAGCCTGCCACAGCCATACCTGCAGGCATGGGACAGGCAGGTGAGATTTAATCAGGTTTGAGGTTATGGTAAGTGAGCACAACAAAGAAAATGGAACAAGGGAGTTGCAGCAAGCAAGAGCATAATTATGGTGTGGAGTAGGGAAAGAGAGACTGAGGACACGAGGTGGTAAGGAAGTCCAAGGTGGTAGGCTCAATAGCTTGCCAGTCCCATTAAGTAGAGGGGTTGTTAGGATTGCTTTTCTCTTGCTGGAAAGGTGGAGGTGGTGGTTGGATAGTGGGATGCTTACAATTGAAATCATGATGGGGGCAGTGGGATGGAATACTTATTAGAGCCAAGAAGTGAATGAGAGCCCTGGCTGGTGTGCTCAGTGGTTAGAGTGTTGGCCTATGCACCAAGGGGTTTCAGGTTCGATTCCGAGTCAAGAACACGTACCTGGGTTACAGGCTTGATTCCTGGCCCTGGTTGGGGTGAGTCCGGGAGGCAACCAATTGACGTGTCTCTCTCATATATTTTTTTCTTTGTCTCATATTGATGTTTCTCTCTCTCCCTCTTCCTCCCCCTCTATCCCTCCCTTCCACTCTCTCTAAAAATCAGTGGAAATAATATCCTCTGGTGAGGATTAAAAAAAATAATAGAAAAAAGAAAAAAAAGTGAATGGAAGGATGAAAAGAAAGGCCACAAATATGACTGAAAGGGAAGAGATATTGGAAGTAACTCAAACAGGAAATGACATGATGGTGGTTTAGTTCTAATTTGTGTAGACAAAGGGAGTGAAAGGTCAAGAAAAGGGGTTAATTTATAAGTCAAGATTCCAGAGACCATGAGCAGGAATAAAAACTAGAGCACATGCCTGGCAGGTGTGGCTCAGTGGTTGAGCTGTGACCTATGAACCAGAGGTCACAGTTCAATTCCAGTCAGGACACATGCCTGGGTTGCAGGCTCGATCCCCAGTAGGGAGCATGCAGGAGGCAGCTGATCAATGT
Source organism: Myotis lucifugus (assembly GCF_000147115.1). NCBI lineage: Eukaryota > Metazoa > Chordata > Mammalia > Chiroptera > Vespertilionidae > Myotis > Myotis lucifugus. Next base: position 3,105,597 of record NW_005871139.1, read on the forward strand.
TTCTCTTTCATCTTTGATGTTTCTATCTCTCTCCCTCTCCCTTTCTCTCTGAAATTATATATATATATATATATATATATATATATATATATATATATATTTTTTTTTTTTTTTTTTAAACTAGAGCACAAGTGTATTAATCACATTGGAGGGGACCCTAATGAGACAAGAGGGAGGATAATATCAGGAACATGAAAGAGGAGGAGACGTTTTGTTGAAAGCTGTTTAGAGCTCAGGTTAGATCCCTTAAGCCTATCACTAAATTAGGAATCTAGGTTATCTTCTCCGAGTGAACAGGTAAGTGTAGAATAGGATCTTGAAGGATATGGAAGAGATTGGGAGTGGCTGTTATGAAGAGTGAAAGAGATAGGCAAAGGAATCAGCAGCGGAGTGGGTGGAGGGGATGTGAGCAGTTGGAGTATTTAAGGAAGGTGAGAGATTATCCTAATTTCCTGTCTCTGTAAATGTGGAAAACACAATAAGCTATTTATATGGGTTCATTTTTATCATTCACATAGGTTACAAGATTGATCATAGACATTTTACTAGTGTTTGCCATGCTAAGCCCCACAACAGTGGTGCCTTCAAGTTCCTCTGAGCTCCATGTCCAGATCCCCATAGTTACTAGATCTCGCTACGGTGTGTTCTGAGGGAATCCAAAACTCTCTAATGGAAGGCCAAAAGCAATCTCTCCTCGGCCTCACTTCAAAAAAATTTAACAGAGGTAACTCCACACCCCTCCCCCACCGCACACGCCTCCTCTGGTGTTTCCTATCATGATTACCAGCTCAGGCTCCAAGATAGAAAATTCAGAGCCTTTTTATGTCCCTCATTTTCCAATCCAATTAGACACCAATTTCTACACTGCAAACAGCTCTCAAAGCTTGTCCTTCCTCCTATTAGGATGACTCACAAACTGTCCAAAATCTTGGAAGGTTTACACATTGCACACCGGGGCAGGGGGAGTGAGGCAGAGGGAACTAGCTCTCCCAGGCCAAATTTGCACACACACTTGGATGTTGAGGCTCCATAGGGCTTCCAGCCTCTGGCTCTCTTTGTGCGGGAGCTCCCACACCAGCACTTGGGGTCTTGTCTTGAACTGCATCCTAGCCTAGACCTCCACTTTCCTCAGGGTGGTCAGTGTCCTTTTCTGCCACTGGGCTATGGTCAGGCACTCCTAGTCTACCCCGACTGGCCCCTGCCCACCTGGGATCCATATGCATATCGATTCACTTCCTACTTCAGTTCTCTACTTGGATGCCTAATAGGCATCTCAGACTTTAATATATATGTATATTTAATTGATTTCAGAGAGGAAGGGAGAGGGAGAGATAGAAACATCAGTGATGAGAGAGAATCATTGATCGGCTGCCTCCTGCATGCCCCCTACTGGGGGTCAAGCCACAACCCAGGCATGTGCCTTTGATCAGAATGGAAACCGGGACCCTTCAGTCCACAGGCCGACACTCTATCCGCTGAGCCAAACCAGCAAAGGTGCATCTCAGACTTAATATGCCCAAAGCAAACCCTGATCTCCTTGCTCCTTACCACCCTTAAACCTGTTTCTCCCAAAGCTCCTCATCTTAATCTCAGCTCCACTTTTCCAGTTGTTCAGACCCAAATTCTTGGAGTCATTTTTAAAATATATTTTTATTGATTTCAGAGATAAAGGGAGAGGGAGAGAGAGATAGAAACATCAGTGATGAGAGAGAATCATTGATCTGCTGCCTCCTGCACGTCCCACACTAGGGATCGAGCCTGCAACCTGGCATGTGCCCTCACCGGGAATCAAACCTTGACCTTCTGGTTCATAGGTCGATGCTCAACCACTGAGCCAAACCAGCGAGGGCTTGAAGTCGTTCTTGATTCTTCTTTTTCTCACAACTCACGTCCAATCCACCAGAAACTCCTATTCAGAATCTAGCCACTTGTCACTATCTCTTCTCAGAGGAGTGGCTCCTGCCCAGTTATTACAGTAGCCACTTAACTGGGTTCTACTTCCATTCTTGCCTCCCTCTCTTGCCTCCCCTCTCTACATTTCTATCCGAAGCACAGAGGCCACAGTGACCCTGTTAATCTCTTGCCTCTGAGGACTACATAGTCTCTCTCTCTCTCTCTCTCTCTCTCTCTCTCTCTCTCTCTCGTCATCTCCTGTTGCTTTTCCCTCACTCACCCTGCTCCAGCCATTCTGAGTGCTCGTCCCCCAGAAATCCACATGGCTCAGTTCTTCCTTCAAATCAGACAGGCCTTCTCTGCCATGTTAGGTAAAATAGTGCTCCTCATTACTCTCTCGTGTCTCTTTCCCAAAGGCAACATAAACTCCTTGAGAGGTTTTGTCTTGTCTTCAGTGCCTAGTACAGTGCCTAGTACACACTAGGAGCTAAATAAATATGTATTGAAGAAAAGAAAGAATAATGTGATTTTGCATTTCTAGAATAAGGTAACTTACATTTTCAGGGAATTCTATAAAGTGACCAAATGATATAAGGAAGCTTAGAGGCTGTATTTTATTTTACAAATGACCAGCCTAAGACCCGCTCAGTCAGTGGTACTATAATGAGACTCCAATCCCCTAAATCCCAATGCAGTGATCTACTTACCAGGCTGTTTCAGAGCAGGTCTTATCCTCACACAGCAGGTGGGAAACTCGGCACAGTGCAGCCAGGGACCGGGCCACAGGCTGTGCTCTTTCATCACACCAGGACCAGAGTTCCCAGTGCCGAATAGTTATAATGGCTCTGAGAGTTTACTCTCTGGCACTGAGGAGTGGAGAGAATCCTTACTTCAATGTTTTGTATAAGTAATCTTTACTTTCCCCAGCCCCAGGGGCTTTCCCTTTGAGTTTTATTCTGTCCTGTCTCTCGAGGTCAGCATGATCCCTTCTCCACACCTGGACTTCTTCCTCCGCTTCCAAAACAATGTGCTGGAGACTCGGCTGTCTTTGCTTAGGCTGCTTAACAAAATACCATAAACTGGGTGGCGTGTATACAACAGAAACTTATTTTTTTTAAATATATTTTTACTGATTTCAGAAAGGAAGGGAGAGGGAGAGAGAGATGGAAATATCAATGATGAGAGAGAACCATTGACTGGCTGCCTCCTGCATGCTCCCTACTGGGGATCGAGCCCACAACCCAGGCATGTGCCCTTGACCGGAATTGAACCCGGGAACTTTCAGTCCACAGGCTGACGCTCTTTCCACTGAGCCAAACTGGCTAGGGCCAACTGAAACTTATTCCTCACAGTTCTGGAGGCTGGAAGTTCGAGTTCAGGGTGCCAGCATGGCTGAGCTCTGGGGAGAACCCTCTTCCAGATTGCAGACTGCCATTTAAAAGAAAATTTTTTGTTAATCCTCACTCGAGGATATTTTTTCATTGATTTTTAGAGAGAATGGAAAGGAGGAAGGAGAGAGGGGAGAATGAGAGAGAGAGAGAGAGAGAGAGAGAGAGAGAGAGAGAGAGAGAGATGTGAGAGAGACACATCAATTGGTTGTCTCCTGCACATGCCCGGACCGGGGACCAGGGAGGGGGTTGAACCTGCAACCTGTGTTGGTGCCTTTGACTGGGAATCGAACCCCCAACCCCTCAGTGCCAGGTGGCAGACTGCCGTTTTATCATTGTATTTCACATGGCAAGAGAGCTCTCTGGAGTCCCTTTTATAAGGGCACTAATCCCATTCATGGGCCCCACATCCCAAAAGCCTCACCTCCTATTAACATCACAGTGGAGGACAGGATTTCAACATATGCATTTGGGGGTGACACAAACACTCAGTCTATTGCAGGCTGTCTTGGCCTTGACCAGAGGCCATTAAACCCCCCAATGCAACCAAGCAAACGAGTGCCAAGGAAACAGGTTCCGTAGCTCTCTAGGTGACCTACATTCCTGGTTAATTTTTCTTCCCTCTGAAACAACTTGGGTTTACTGCCGGTCGTTTCAGGCAGAGTAAAGGAGGATAGCAGCCCGAATGTAAAATTTGTTTCTTTGTTTTGAACACAAAGAACTCTTTCCTTCTCTCTCTTTTTCCCCACAGTACGTGAACCAAGCTCTGTCCCTGGGGTTCTGTACAAACAAATGGAGCAGGGTAAGCACATTGATTTTGTAGTTACAGGCTGTTCCACGTAACTCATTTACAAGGTCAGTGGGGACCACAAGTTACCAAAACAAAGAAGTATGTGATTTAAAATGAGAATCTCTTGATTCATCAGAAACAAGCAAAGACCTTTCGGGGTTTCTAAGAGGCTTATATTCCTGACTCTATCAGGAACACAAAAGCTGGAGGATAAGAGGGGGAAAGTACAGGGACTAGAGGATCAAAATAGCAAGTGCTATAAAAAGAGGCCCGTGTGGGTCCACATCTGCTAGAACTCTGCACCAGCCTCCTCCCTTCACGGCGTCATAACTGAAGGGTTTGGGGATCATTCCAGGTTTGGAGGACTTGGAGAAATAAACATGCAATTACAGTTGTAGATATAAAAGTGGTTTCATAGGAATGTTTTTGGAGAGAAGACAGTGGTTTGAAACTGAGAGCATTAACGAGACCTCCCGAGGAAGGGGTGGGGATCCCGGAGAAGAAGGCTGGGCCTAACACAGCCTGGGCCAGCGTGTCTCCAGATACAGTTACTTACCCCCATGAGCCTCGATTTCCTCTTCTATAAAATGGAGGTAACAAAAGTTTCTACCTCACAGGGTTAATTGAGGAGAATAAATAACTTAAAGCTTGTAAACTTGTCAATCTGGGTGGGGATGGAAGCCAAGGGTCCTGACACAGGAGAGGGGAGGGGGATGGTAGAGGAATTTGGGGGCTTATAGGACCCAAGAGATAAAAGGGCTGGGAAAGAACCATGAGGGAGTTGATTGGGGTTCGAGAGGCTGGGAGGTAACCCTTTCTTAACCCTGAAAGCCCAAACTGGGAGAAGCCAGGCTGGGCTTTGGGGCTTTGGCTGGCTGTGAGGAGGGGGCTAAAAGAACCAGGAGAAATGGCCTGGCTTGGTTAGTGTGGAAGGAGGGGCAGTGGTGTGCAGGGAGTGGAGGTGAGAGCCTAATGGGTAGTAGTCACCAATTTCCATGGTGTAAATACATCCCCCACTGCTGATTTCAAACCACCAACATGATGTCATGTCCCACTGGCTCACAAAATTCCTGAAAATCTAACCATTGGCTCTCGTAGGCTCTAGCACCGCAGGGAGCAGGGGAATCAGCACAAAAGAGTCCCACGGGGTTCAGTGAGGGGGACTCCCAGTGACCCGAAGGGGAGAGACAGGACTGGAGGAGGCCCAGTGCTTTCAGCCAAATTGAACAGATTACTTGAATAACAGGAGACTGTTTCACTCCCAAGTTTCCTAACTGTGTAGAATTTATGCACTGACACTCCCTTGCATTGAGGTGCTATTGTACTAATTAGGTAGAAAAAAACAATTCTTGGTGCACTTGAGATGGCTGGTCCTGTGTCCTGGGAGGAGGTGGGGGGAGGGTGACAGGTGGAGAGATACCTGGAA
>NW_005871139.1:3111429-3114973 GCF_000147115.1 Myotis lucifugus
CTGCGGAAAGGGAAGAAGTCCAAAACACTCCCGTCAGGGGGAGGAGAGCTTTGAAAGAATGTGCAAAAAAGTTGTAAAGGCTGTAAATATTTTCAGGATAAAAGGAGCAGTGAGTGAAAGTTAAAGAATTAAGGATTATTTTTCTCCAACAATAAAATAACACATTACCTAGGAGATCATGTCCTGCTCTTCTGTATTTACAAGGATAACAAGAAAAAACAAACTGCCTGAACATACTTACGTTTTTTAAAAAGTTATCGTAAAAAAGGTGGTTGAACTTAATTGCAAGGAGTTCTAGCTGTCCTTTGGAGGTCTTGAAAGTTGAACAAATCCTCTTTTTTCTTGTTTTTATTTGCTTGGTTTGTTGTTGTTGTTAATCCTTGCAGGGGGGCGGGGGGGGGGGACGGGGGGACTCGGAGAAAAAGAAACAGTGATCAACTGGTTCTTCCCACACCTTCCGGCATGCTGAACCTAGATACTTCACTGGGAATCGAACCCAAGACTCTTTGGTGCCCCGGCCAACACTCTAATCACTGAGTAACACCGGCCAGGGCTCTCTTTTCTGTTAAATTAGTAGTAGCTTTGCCTTAAGACAATAAATTCAGTACAGGACTTTTCTGGGACTTCCTCTCCCTGTGAACTAGAGCCACTTCTAGGGAAGGGCCCAGAAGTAAAAGAGGCAGGCGACTGTCATTTTAGGCATTTGTTCTGGTTCTACCTCTTGTGGTGTAGGGTAATCATTTCAAGTCTTAGGACCTTATTTCCCATAGTTCCATAATACATTCCTTTGTTAAAATGTTTTTGAAAACTTTTCCAGGCACTATTGGAGTAGAAAATGTTTTGTTATAACTTGCTATATAAGCACAAAATATCCCCATACCGTTATTATTTGTAACATGTAATTTTAACTGAATACAAATTAATTTCTCAGTATTACTGGTATCCTCACATAGCAAACAGGAGTTAGACGGAAAAAAACAGGAGGTTCAGTTTTATCTGAATTATTTTCTCTTTACTAATGTTTTGTGGACGTGCTATATTTATCACAGCAATTTGAAGAGTAAGCTCCCTCGAGCCAGAGTAGCTATGCAACACTTCTTTCCCTAAAGCATTGTAAGGCTCCAGCAAAAGCCCATCTGTAAGTAGTTATCTAACTTACTTGTGTTTCTTAGAAGACGCTGACTGGGTGAAGTTTCCACTAAGTGGCTAAACTCAGTGGTCAAAGTTTTCAACTTTGCTCATTTTTGTGCAGCTCCCATGAACAGCAGAAGCCTCAAGTCACAGCATCACAAAATATTAGGGCTGGACGAGGCCTTAGAGCAGCCGTGGGCAAACTACGGCCCGCGGGCCGGATCCGGCCCGTTTGAAATGAATAAAACTAAAAAAAAAAAAAAGACCGTACCCTTTTATGTAATGATGTTTACTTTGAATTTATATTAGTTCACACAAACACTCCCTCCATGCTTTTGTGCCGGCCCTCCGGTCCAGTTTAAGAACCCATTGTGGCCCTCGAGTCAAAAAGTTTGCCCACCCCTGGCTTAGAGAGAATCCTGTCCAATCCCCGCATGCGAAACCTGGGCCCAAGGAGGAGAAATGCCCGTCCGGAAGTCATAGCACTGGCTCTGTGAATAACTCAGCATGTTTTTGGTGACTTCTGCAAAATTTCAACTTCTGCAAAGTAAGATCAGTTTCCGCATCTCATTCAGTGATATTTAGGCCCATAAAGATCTGTTTGCTTTAATAAAGGTTAAAATTTTAGCTGTCCACCCAGGAAAGAGATTCCCCACCTCCTCAAAAACAAAACAAAACAAAACACACACAGACACACACACACACACACTCTACTAGGGGGCGGCAAATGCAACAGGATGCCCCTTCACCTCTAATTTTGTCCATTACCACCCCCACCCCCAACAGTAACAGCTACCGATTTTACTTAGTGCCTTACTATGTGTATGTGTATGTATTATTTATCTTATTCAATCCTTATAACAATGTATCCATCTATAAGTTACATACTATCCCCATTTTATAAGGGAGGAGATTAAGAAATGTGCTCAAGCCCTTGCAGCGGTTCTCAACCTGTGGGTCGCGACCCCTTTGGCGGTCAAACGACCCTTTCACAGGGGTCGCCTAAGACCATCCTGCATATCAGATATTTACATTACGATTCATAACAGTAGCAAAATTACAGTTATGAGGTAGCAATGAAAATAATTTTATGGTTGGGTCACAACATGAGGAACTGTATTTAAAGGGCCAGAAGGTTGAGAACCACTGCTTTAGAGTGTTGACGGACTGAAGGATCTTGGCTTCATTCCTGGTCAAGAGGGCATGTACCTTGGTTGCAGGTTCCCCAGCCCTGGTAGGAAACAACCTCTCTCTCTCTCTCTCTCTCTCTCTCTCTCTCTCTCTCCACCCCTGCCTTCTCCCTCCCATTTCTCTCTTCCCCTCCTCCCTCCCTTCCATCTATCTAGAAATAAATGGAAAAATTATCCTCAGGTTAGGAGAAAAAAAATGAAAGAAAGGAAGAAGGAAAGGAAGGAAGGAAGGAAGAAGGAAGGAAAGAAATTCAAGGGCCCACAGCTACAAAACAAAAAAAGCCAAAATCCAAACCAAGGTCATCAGGAATGCAAAACCCTTAAACATATTGTGGTTCCTCAGGGACTATTTGTTTGAATATGAGGCAGTAGGCAGTGAGAGGAAGAAAAATAAAGGTATTTTGTTAATAAATCATATGCAAACAATCCTATCTAATAAAAGAGCAATATGCAAATTGACCATCACTCCAACACACAAGATGGCTAGCAGGGGAGGGCAGTTGGGGGGACCAGGCCAGCAGGGGAGGGCATGCTGGGGTCCAACCCCAGCAGGTCCAGGGGTCCCCAAAGGTGTGGACGGAGTCGGCGAAGAAGGAATGACACGGAGACAGCGTTCAGTTGATCAGCAGCCTAGCCAGGATCTCTAGCCAAGTTCTGGTCAGGATCTCCAGCGAAGTTCTGGTTAGGATCTCCAGCCAGGTTCTGTGTCCATGTTCTCCAGCCAGGTTCAGTCACCAGGTTCTAGTCAGGTTCTCTTGCCATGTTCTATCCAGGTTCTGTCTCTAGGTTCTGTCTTTAAGTTCTTCAGCCAGGTTCTCTCACTAGGTTCTGTTTCTAGGTTCTACAGCCAAGTTCTAGCCAGGTTCGGTCGTCAGGTTCTGTCTTTAGGTTCTGTCCAGGTCCTCCTGCCATGTTCTGTCTCTAGGTTCTCCAGCGAAGTTCTGTAGCCAGGTTCTGTCCAGGATCTTTTGCCATGTTCTCTCCCTAGGTTCTGTCTCTAGGTTCTGTCTCTAGGTTCTCTTACTAGGTTCTGTCTCCTGTTGTCTTGTTACATCTGTATATATACCAGATGATTCCAATCCTATCAATCTCTATTCCAAAGGTTAGGGCGTTTCTTATCTCCATTCCAGGGAGTAAAGATTATGTAGCTTAAGCGTGATTGTTTTAGTTAAAGTGATTAACTACCCGCCTGGCACTTAGTTAAGGGGTTTATTCCCTCCCTA
>NW_005871139.1:3115291-3119007 GCF_000147115.1 Myotis lucifugus
CCCCGCATGAATTTTGTGCACTGGGCCTCTAGTCAAAAAATAAAATGCCTGTCATTTTTAAATTGCCACACTGAACCCAATGGTTATTTTTGAGTTCTCATCTTACTTGACCTATTGGCAGCATTTGACACTGCTGATCACTCCTTCCTTGGTTTCTTTCTTTCTTTCTTAATATATATTTTATTGATTTTTTACAGAGAGGAAGGGAGAGAGATAGAGAGTGTTAGAAACATCAATGAGAGAGAAACATCAATCAGCTGCCTCCTGCACACCTCCTACCGGGGATGTGCCTGCAACCAATGTATATGCCCTTGACTGGAATCAAACTCGGGACCCTTCAGTCCGCAGGCCAACGCTCTATCCACCGAGCCAAACCGGTTAGGGCCTTCCTTGGTTTCTAGGACCTAACACTCTTGGGTTTCCTCCTAACTCACTGGCTGTTCCCTCTACTGTCCTTTTGCTGCTTCTCCCAGAGCTGTCGTTGGTCCTCTTCTATTTTCACACTCCCCCCCTCAGTGATCTCACCCAATGTCATAACTCTAAGGTGGCATTTAGATGTACATCTCTACCCAGATCTCTCTCCCTTGAAATCCAGACTCTCATATTCCAGTCTGTATTGGCCATCACCACCTGCACATGGATATCAACATCTTGACTTGACCCAAAACAAACCCTTGATATCATTCCCCTCCAAGCCTGCACCATTCATAGCCTTTTGCATCTGTTAATGGCAAATCCAGTTCTCAGCCATTCAGGCAAAAAACTCTGGAGTAATCCTTGGCTTCTCGGTCCCTTACACGTGAGCCTTTGGGAAATCATTTTGGCCCTATCTTCAGAATGTGGCCAACTCTAAACACTTTCACCACTTCCTCTGCTACCACTCTGGTCTGAGTCTTCATTATCTCTCGAAAGAATTACCATCACAATGAGTTATCATCTTAAGTTTTCTTCCTGCTTCTACTTGTGCCTTCCTGGAATCTAGTCTCAACACAATAACCAGAGTGATCTTTTAAAAAAGGGTAATCAGGCCTTGTCACTTCTGTGTTTGGAACCCCGCATCCCCCACCACCCCTCCACACACACACACCCCACCCCCTCCCCCGTGTCAGAGGAAAAGCCACAGGCCTTGTGGTTTACCAGAAGCTTCAAGATCTGGCTCTCTCCCATCTCCTACTATTCATCTTTTCCAGCCAAACTGGCCTCCCTGCTCTTCCTTCCAAGAACAGGCTTGCATCTGCTCCAGCTGCTCACTGTTCCGGGACCACTCTTCTCCCAGAGAGCCACTTGGCTAACCCCTCATGACCTTCACGTCTTTGTTCAGATCTCATTTATCATGAAGGCAAATCCTGACCATTTTGTTTATATTGCAAGTAATGGAGTCCAAGGTAGCCCTCCCCAAAATACCCCACAGTGGCATATTGATTATTTTGAATTAAAATCCCTTTAGAAGCAGCAGGAGCCAGAGGAGCTCTCAGACTCTGTCTAAATGCAGGAAATACATCCCCAGGCGAGCAGGGAAGTAGCAATCCGAGGAACAGCCTTATCAGCAGAAGTAGAGAATCCAGAGCTGAGAAGTCTCTATAAACAAACTTTGTTAATCTTACTAACTTACTGCCCTAGCTTACATTCTACTTAAATTCCTTACTCGCCAGAGTCTACAAGAACTCAAGAAGGGTAGAAGAGGGAATTTCCTCTCCCCGACAGAACCTGCCTTCCACCCCTATTCCTGCTAGAACTCTCATCCCACTTCATTTTGCTCTATATTTTTCTATAGCACTCTACACCTTCCAATGAATTATATAATTTACTCTTTAAAAACATTTTCTTGACAGGGTAGTTGTAACTTTATTGAGGATCTTTTTTTAAAATATGTTTTTATTGATTTCAGAGAGGAAGGGAGAGGGAGAGAGTGATAGAAACATCAATGATGAGAGAGAATCATTGATCGGCTGCCTCCTGCAGGCCCCACACTAGGGATTGAGCCCCGCAACCTGGGCATGTGCCCTTGACCGGAATCGAACCCGGGACCCTTCAGTTCGCAGGCTGACACTCTATCCACTGAGCCAAACCAGCTAGTTATTGAGGATCTTTTTAATTAAAATGCTTCACAGTAGAGACCACAGCCTGGAGGGGAAGCAGCCTCCTAAATGTTTCCTGCCCAATGACCCATAGATGAAGCAGAATTGGTTCATTCCCCATCTGCTTCAGGCTAAGGTGTAATGGATGGAAACGGAGACAATGACAAAGAAGAGGCAAGATTGAGGCTCAGTCTTAGAAAAGTCCTAAAGGGCTTCAACTTAAACTAGCTGAGGTTGGTTTTACAGCTGTTCTTCACCCAGTTCCAGCCAACCAGGAATCAGTTAATGTTAACATAAAAACATCCAAACCTGTAAAGTATTTTTGTGAGTTTACTTGAGCCAAACTGTCGACAATTGCCAGGAAGCAGTATCTCAATGGATTGGGATAGTGCTCCAGAGAATGGCGGGTTTTTGTCTATTTTTATACATTGCAATCAAAGGAGGGGACATAGGTGGGTTACAAGAAATCCATTGGTGATAGATTAGAGAGGCAGAAGAAAGCAGAGGGGGGGCGGACCTCTGGGATTGGATAAAAAGTAAAATGATAGACACATACTTAGATGGGTGTGGGATAGCCTGCAGTCAACAATTAACATGATAACAATGAAGGAATTTGTGGTATCTGTCCTGGCGCCCAGGCACTTTAGGTTATGCCCCAAGGGTTCTGGAAAAAGGGAAGTTACAAGTTACCCAGACATTTCAAGGGTATGTTATTATAGATCAGTGGTTCTCAACCTTCCTAATGCCGCAACCCTTTAATACAGTTCCTCATGTTGTGGTGACCCCCAATTTCATTGTTACAAATTGAACATAATTAAAGCATAGTGATTAATCACAAAAACAATATGTAATTATGTATGTGTTTTCCGATGGTCTTAGGCGACCCCTGTGAAAGGGTCGTTCGACCCCCCAAAGGGGTCGCGACCCACAGGTTGAGAACCGCTGTTATAGATGCAAAAAGACAGATAGGCTCAGTTAAGGTAAAGGTTGACCTAGTCAGTGAAGATACCAGCCTAGGACATAACTACCCACCATAACTGCTTTTAGTTAAAGTTTAATTTCAGACCATCCTTTGTGGTTACTTTAGGTCTCTGAGTTTGCAAGACCGCCATGCAGGCCTCCCCTGAGCTTGTCAGGTTAGCACGTGGCCCCTTTCGTCCACATTAATATAGTTTTGCCACCTAAGCTGATGACAACAGTAGCAGCTGTCCAGAAGTTGGGCCTAATTTGCACTAGTTGCCAACATCACAGCTCCCAAAATTGCCAAAGGAGATTTCAGCACAGCTCCTCTACCCTCTCACTCCTCGCAGCGGGAGGGCCAGGCTTCCCTCAGTGATCAGCCCAGCCGGCAGCCTTCATTTACGCTTCTTCTCCTGTTGCTGGTGAACCAAGAGTCTAGGAGCTTCTTGCTGTAGCATCACTTAATTTTTATTATTTTCATTGTCTTTCTTCCCATTCGCTCCATGAGGCAGACATCTGCCGGTTTTGTTCCCGCACCTATTCCTGATACCTATTCCTGTTACCGGAAAGGGACCAGGCCCAGAGCGAGTCTGCCTCCGGCTGGCCTATAGCGTGTGGGTTCTTGACTTCGTGCAGTGAAGATTTCACAATACGCATCTAGGTGATTTCTAGAGGATG
>NW_005871139.1:3119107-3123062 GCF_000147115.1 Myotis lucifugus
TTACTTGCATGGAGGATATTTTATAAAGAGAAGGTATAGTATGAAAAGCCACACTGTATTCTCCAACTTCAAGAGGCAAATATGTTGTTTACAGCCAGAAACATGTACATTCTTCCCATAAAACAGCAGACAGTGACAGACACGATATAAACACCTCTGTGTCCGTGCAACATGCGGTTTAAGTCTGTGGGAATACATTAATTCCCAACTAAAACGCCTCTTGTCTTATTATTTAAAGATCATTTTCATGGGACACTTCACCAAAGAAATTATATATGAGATTTCAAAGACACAAATTTTAAAGCCTGAATCTTTATTTCGACCCACACATACACTGCTGGGGTCCAGCCCCAGCAGGTCCAGGGGTCCCCAAAGGTGTGGACAGAGTCGGCGAAGAAGGAAGGACATGGAGGCAGCATTCAGTTGATCAGCAGCCTAGCCAGGATCTCCAGCCAAGTTCTGTCTAGGATCTCCAGCCAGGTTCTGCTGCTATGTTCTCTCGCTAGGTTCTCCAGCCAGGTTCTCCAGGTTCTCCAGCCAGGTTCGGTCATCAGGTTCTTTAGCCAGGTTCTCCAGCCAGGTTCTATCCAGGTTCTTTTGCCATGTTCTTCTAGGCTCTCCAGTGAAGTTCTGTAGCCAGGTTCTGTCCAGGATCTTTTGCCATGTTCTCTGGCTAGGTTCTGGTTAGGATCTGATGATTATTGTCTTGTTACATCCGTATTTATACCAGCCGATTTTAATCCTGTCAATTTCTATTACAAAGGTTAGGGCGTTTCTTATCTCCATTCCAGGGAGTAAAGATTATGTAGCTTAACTACCCGCCTGGCACTTAATTAAGGGGTTGTATCTCCTCCCTAACCTCAGGGAAAAATCCCCACCTGGGGAAACAACCTTTCTCAGAGAGGTGACCTTGGTTAAAACACATGGCACTAAGGAGAGCAAACATATTAAGAACAATATGCTATATATGCCAGGTCCCTTGAAACATATGCTGTGCAGATGTTTCTTTCCTGCAGCGACTGTGTCAAGCAGCAAGGATGGACCGGCTTCCGGCAGACAGGTTCAGGGAGTTGGCCCCTGAAGGAGTTGCTGCTGCCCAGTGCTCCCCTGGTTGCAAGTCTCTGTGAACCCTGAGAGTCTAAGAGATGCATGCCAGTGGGGGAAGAGGGAGAAGGGCAAGGTGCTGATGTGCTCCCAGGAGGGAGAGCGCATACCAGGTCCCGTGTTTTGAGGGTTTTAAAAGGCTGGGAGTGTAGGGGAGGTCTTAGGGGAGGATCTCAATAGAATATTCCTTAGCTTTTCTAAGTGTGCCCTTTCAGAATCATGGTCTCTACTGATGGGTCAATGCCAAGACAACTGGTCCTGGCATCACCCACCTGATTTTGCTGCTTTTGGGGGGCCTGAAGCCGAAATACAACTGAAGCCTAGATGCTATTTCTAGGGAGGAAAGGTCAGGGGTCTAAACTGCATGACCAGTAATATGCCAGGGGAGGAAAGCCACCAGGGGTAGGTCTAGCACCAGGTTTGCTCCTTGCTCGGCACCCTGGGCTTTCCGTCTGTATCTGGCTGTGAATTGTTCGCCCAGTTCAGCTGTCTTCTCAGTTCCCCCTTCCACTTGCCAAGAAATTTTCCTAGCTTCTCACTATCCTGCCTCATTCCTAAGTATCTAGAAACTGTGCTGAGTTTGTTGTGGAATGAATAATAAAAAAGGAAAGCTCTACTAATTAAGACTAAAATATTTAGCAACAGACTAAAATGTTAGTTTTTCCAAATTTCAAAATACCTGCCACACAATAGGAATTCAATAAGCATTTGATGAATAAACTATGTACTGTAATCTCTGTACATATTTCCAAAGCATCCATTTTGTGTGTATGAGTTGGAGTCTATTCAAGTTCTGCCTATTCAGTATCCAAAACCCATTTTTGCTTTCATTTTGCCTTTTCCTATTTCAGGAAAAAACCCTTTAACTTACATTCTGTATAGCAATCACTATTGTTCCCTGAATATTTCCATAAACGATTACCCAGAGCTGGTTAAGGAACTTAAGAGCTAAGATAACATAGCAAAGTTGCAGAAAAAGAAAAACAACTGAAATAAAGGATGCTAAAGCCAGGGCAAGGGAAGCTTTCTCCTAATCCCACTAGTTCTGGCTGCTCGAATAATTCAAATGACATACAGCTGATTAACAGAAAAAAACAACATTTTAATACAAGTGCACGGAGGAATTCACCTAAGCATGAAAATTCCAAAAACAGTGAGGCAAAATGAGGTATGTATGCCATTTAAACTGAGGGGTAGGTTGGCAATTCACTGGTAGATGAGAAAGAGCAAACATTTGTCAAACAAATTCTTACAGAAAAAAAATGAGACACAGAGGGGAATATAGCAAAAAAGCTTTTTGCTTTGATCCTCCCTGCTTGTCCCACTTTCCCCCCATCACTGGAGGATAGATCTATTGATTTGACAGAGAGAGAGAGAGAGAGAGAGAGAGAGAGAGAGAGAGAGAGAAAGAGAAACATTAATCAGTTGCCTCCCATATGTTCCCAGACCAGGATGAATCTGACACCTTTTGGTGTACTGGATTACACTCCAACCAACTGAGCCACCGGGTCAGGCCAACACACTTAATGTTTGCTGGGGTCCAATCCCAGCGGGTCCAGGGGGTCCCCAAAGGTGTGGACGGAGTCGGCGAAGAAGGAATGACACGGAGACATTGATCCGCTACCTCCTGCACGCCCCCTACTGGGGATGAGCCTGCACCTGGCCATGTGCCCCAGACCAGAATCCAACCGGGACCCTTCAATCTGCAGATTGATGCTCTATCCACTGAGCCAAACCAGTTAGGGCAACACACTTAATGTCTCTGTGCTAAGGTGAATATGCTAAGATTCCCTTCCAGAAGCAGGTTTTGCTATCTGAATCTCTGTAGGCAGATGAGGGGAGGTAAAAACTCTTCTTGAGTTTGTTGGGCTTTAATTATTTTCAGCTGGAAATAATCTGGATGAGGGTGGCACAGTCTGGGGAGACTCACTCCTGAGGGCCAGCAGGGACAGTCTGAGCGGTTATTTCCCATGAGTCAGCACAAGGCAGTGAGGGCATGAGGGCAGCTCTACCAGTCCAGCTGTGTTCAACTAGTTTAATTCCTGAGTCCTCGCTTCCTCACCTGTAAATGGGGATAACTCTGTTGCACGGATGAAGTGTGATTAATACAGTGTAAAACACCAGCTCCTCTGAATAGTAAGCAATCAAAAACTGGAAGCTATTATTATAATGAACTAAAAAAACCCCACAACAACAACCAGCTTTTGCACCAAGTGGAAAGAGATTGTTGTTAGGAACGAAAAGGTTCATTTAAAGAATATCTTTATTGTTGAAAGTGTTGAAAAGGTTCATTTGTTAAAGGGAACAGGAAAATGAGTAAGGAAAAGTAACCAAAAAAGGTGAGACTTCAGGCTGGCTGGTGGTAATGAAGACCTGGAAAGGGCAACGAGCCTCTCTGGCTTTGCGTGTGAGCGTGTGTTGTGATGTTGTTATTGATTTTAGAGAGAGGAAGCGATAGAAACATCTGTTGGCTGCCTCCGGCGCGCCCTACCGGGGATCGAGGCCGCAACCCGAGCATGTGCCCCGACCGGGAATGGAATCGCGACCACGAGGGTCAGGGGAGGACGCTCAGCCACTGAGCCCCACCCGGGGCCAAGCCATCTCTCTCGGAAACCCCTCCGCCTGCACCGGCGACTGGCTGGAGGCCACGCGGACCGTCCTGCGGGGTCTGGGGGCGCGGGTGCGGCGCGCAGGGGGAGGCGGCCGCTCCCTTCCGAGGCGGAGGTACGGCCCCGAACGCCCGTCACCCTCCCACGGAGCACAGGGCGGCCTCTGCGCCTTCCGATTCCTTCCAGTCTCAATCCCCTGACGCGCAAAACGTTTCATATTGTGTTAGGAATTTATCTCGTAT
>NW_005871139.1:3123272-3130628 GCF_000147115.1 Myotis lucifugus
TCTCCTCCCCTTCCCTGGGTTCCTCCCGGCTCCTTCCCTAAGAGTTTGGTTTGAACTTTTGAACTCACCAATCAGCGCCCCGGTGCCCACCCCCGCTCAGCCCGCCCTTGTGGGGCGGGGCGCCCGGCCAGGTGCCGCGCAGCTGGAGGCGGGGCCCTGGGGCCGGGCGGGGTGCGGGGCCCGCCCCCCCGACGGGCGGTGGGTATATAGGGTGCGGCGGGCGGCTGTCGGGCCACTTCTCCCCCGGATTCCTTGGTAATCTGTCAGTGGGAGGTCCTTGTTCCCGGTCCCTCGCATTTTTCAGCCCCGCCGAGCCCTACAAGTCTCAGCTATGGTGAGTGTGGAGGTGGGGGTGCCGGGGTGGGGGTCCCCGGGCGGTGGCACGTGGGGCGGGGAGAGGGAGCGATCCGCGCGAGCGGCGGGACCGGGCGCACGTGGGGCCGCATCCCGGAAGCCTCCAGCGAACTGGCTTCTGGAGACCGGGCTGGGGAAGTTGAGTTCGCCGGGCGGACGCCTCCGGGGGCTGGAAGGCGCGGCCCGGCCGCTGCCCTCGGTGGAGGCGGAAAGCCCTCTCGATCCCAGAGAGAGGGTGTCGTCCCCGAGCCCGCCATCGCCCCAGGTCGGCGAGGGAGCCTTCCCGGCGGCTCCCCAGGGCTCGGGGCAGCTGGAGCCCCTCCTTCCCGTTTCCCCAATGACCTCACCTTCCCTTGCGCAGTGGGAGCACCTGGGGCACCGCGTGCGCTTCCGCTCGGAAGGTGCAAACGCCCGCTGCCCCCCCTCCGCGCCCTGTGACTCGCTGCTGAGTCACCTGTGGCCGGGCTCCGGGGAGGCTCCCATTGCACCAATCCACCTGGAGGCTGGCGGCGGGCTCCTCCCCACCGGGTCCTGCCCTGCATTTCTGGTGCTCAGTTAGAGGGCTGTTTATAGCTTAAGCCAGCCTGTTAAAAACAAGCCCATGAAAGGATATTTTCTTGTAAAACCACAGAGTCACTAGTACTGACGATGTAGTTGTAGTTTTAAAGAAACATGGAACTGTACACACAGCTTGAGTATTTTCTATGTGACTTCCAGAGGTGTTGAAAACAACTAAGAGAGCCTCTGTTGGTCTACAGTAAGCCAGGTTTTAAAACCAGTATTTATGTATCAAATGTTTCAAAACAGTATCGTTAAAAAAGAAGAAACAGTATCTTTAAAAAAGAATAGCCGGCAAGTTACATTCTTGAGAGATTACCACAGTTACCAAAAGTATGTCTGACTGTAACAACTTGCTTGAATGCTTTCACCAAGCAAACCCCCAAATACTGGTGAAAGTGCACTTCAGAAATCACTGTTTAAAGCAGCGACTTCAACCAGTGTGCCACAAGAATTTTTAAAACGTGCAATACCTGACTAATTTAGTTAGGGGCACTGGCCTCTTTTCCCTTAGATTCTCAAAAATATATATTTTTCAGTATGCTGCAGAATTTTAGTAATTAGTTTATGTATGCCATGAGCTGAAAAGGATTGAAAATCGATGGTTTAAAGGGCAGCAGAGCAGCCGCAGCAGCAGACCTTTATTTCAACAATAACATGTTAGATGAATAGTTTTTCATATAGGTTGCCAGTTCGATCCCAGGTCGGAATGCATATGGGAGTCATCCAACAAATACATAAATAAGTGGAACAACAAATCGATGTTTCTTTCCCCTTCTCCCCCCTTCCTCTCTAAAATCAATCAACAAATAAGAGAGACAGTGGCTACTTATCCAGTTAAAGCTAAACTAATTGACTCTATCATCTGTGTAGGTCTGTCCATCTCCCTAGTGGCCATGGGGTAGTGGAGGGCACAATTTAAACAAGGAATCCAGGTAGCCTGTTGAACAATGAAAGAGAGTTTGGGGGCCCAAAAGGTTTCAATAGAAGAAGTGTTTCATTAGATTGAGAGTATCTTCTGAGATACTTCATCTCCTGGACCCGGTTCTGTCGTGAACAGATCTCTGACTCCAACTTTCTTGAGCTGTGGAATTTCCAAAGTCTAGTTAAAGGTAAACATGATGCAATGGTAAATAGTCATGGGTTCATTAGAACAGACAACTCCCCTTCTCCCACAGCCCTGGAGCTGGGTGAGTGGGTGCAGGTGACCCCTGAGCTTGCTGATGTGATCAGGAGACTGTGATTGTTTTATGGGGAGTGTAGTGTAGATGGGAAGGAGGGGACCACAGTTCAAGGTTGCGAGTGATTAGGGTTTTATTATCTCAGGTTATGAAACTAGACTCTTTGAGATCTTAGCTGGTGTTGAATTTTCTTTAACTAGTTTTCTATTAGTGACTTTTAAAAACTTAAAACTCTCTTATTTGAGGAAAATGGGGGATATTTATTGTCAACATTTTGAAAGTCCTCTGCCAGCCTCCAAAGTAACTAATCTAATACAGTAAACACTCCTTTTTTTGTTTCCCTCTTAAGTCTGTGGGTATAGATATTCATTGCCTTGTTTTACTAAACAGGAATGAATTTGGTAACAAACTATTTTGTTAAGCAAATAAAAGAAACCATTTTCTCAGTAATATTGTTAAACTCTTGAAACTGTACATTTTCCCCACACTGCCAAAGATATATGTACATTTTACTAGGAAACCACTAATTTCCAAAATTGTTAGTAAAGTCTTGGCTTTTATTTACATGTGTCTCCACCTCACCCTACCTTCCCTCAGTGAAGGGAAAATGTTGTTCCTTAAGATTAAACTCACAGTTAGAAAGCTGCCTCTGACCAGTTTGTAAAATAGAGCTAACCGCTGCTTATCTGGTGCTTTCTCCATGAGTCATATGGCTGCAGTTTTCTGGTTTAAACTGGTTTTAAAGGGAAGGAGAAGCTCTTGTCTTTTATTATTTTTTCTTTCTTTATTTTTAAATATTTTTATTGATTTCAGAGAGAAAGGGAAAGGGAGAGAGAGAAATCAATGATGAAAGAGAATCATTGACCGACCGCCTCCTGCAAGCCCCCCACTGGGATCCAGCCCACAACCCAGGCATGTGCCCTTGACTGGAATCAAACCCAGGACCTTTCAGTCTGCAGGCCGACACTCTATCCACTAAGCCAAACCGGCAAGGGCAAGCTCTTGTCTTTTAAAGAATAGGATTAAAGAGGGACCAGAATGAGCTCAATAGTTACACAATCTCACAGAATGAATCATGGCTGAAAGATGAATTTTGCATGCCTTTAAGGGCTCAGCCAGCATATTTTCCAGGAGCTGGGGGAAATGGATTGATCTACAGCAGCTTTGTTTTTCTGGGGTGGGTAGAAACCTGACCTTTAATGTGGCTGCAAAGGAAGGGTCTGGTCTGTAGTCTGCCTAATAGTTAATTAACATATCTTTGGTTTTCCCAAGCATTTTTTCTGAATCAGTCTTCCACAGGCTTGATTGTGCAATAGTCCTGGGGCAGGAGTGGCCTTCCGAAAGGTGATTAATCTGTCCTAAAGTTTAATGAGTCGTTGTGGTGTGAATCATTCCTAAAAGTCCCATCTGATGTGTCCTATTCTGACCTTTTCCTTTTCTTCCTACCACAGCGTGAGTGCATCTCCATCCATGTTGGCCAGGCTGGTGTCCAGATCGGCAATGCCTGCTGGGAGCTCTACTGCCTGGAACACGGCATCCAGCCCGATGGCCAGATGCCAAGTGACAAGACCATTGGCGGGGGAGATGACTCCTTCAACACCTTCTTCAGTGAGACGGGCGCTGGCAAGCATGTGCCCAGGGCAGTGTTTGTAGACCTGGAACCCACAGTCATTGGTGAGTGGACCTCAGTAACCCAAGTAAGATCCTGGGGATCTGGGACAGGAGGTGTGTCCTGGGGGCTCTGTCGAGGCCTTGGGGTTGAGCAGGCTGTGCAGGTTGTTAGTGATGGGCGGCTGCTTTGGTTCCCTTTTGCAGATGAAGTTCGAAATGGCACCTACCGCCAGCTCTTCCACCCTGAGCAGCTGATCACAGGCAAGGAAGATGCTGCCAATAACTATGCCCGTGGACACTACACCATTGGCAAGGAGATCATTGACCTGGTCCTGGACCGAATTCGGAAACTGGTAAACACAGTACTTTATTTAAAGTGGGGTGAGAGTTTTCTCCTAGAGTTTTAAAGAGAGACCAAACCACAGCAGTCATTCCTCGCACACTAAAATAGGCCTTAGGCCCTGGCTGGTGTGGCTCACTTGGTAGAGCATCATCCTGTGCACCAAAGGGTTGCTAGCTCCCTTCCCACTCAGGACACATGCCGGGGTGTAGGCTCGATCCCTGGTAGGGGACATGCAGGAGATTATATTTATATTTTATTGATTTCAGAGAGGAAGGGAGAGGGAGAGAGAGGCAGAAACATCAGTGATGAGAGAGAATTGTTGATCAGCTGCCTCCTGCACACCCCACACTGGGGATCGAGCCTGCAACCCAGGCATGTGCCCTGACCAGGAATTGAACTGTGACCTCCTGGTTCATAGGTTGATGCTCAGGCCAATAAAAAATATTCTTAAATTTTTTCTTAAAAATAGGCCTTACTAAATAATTCTATTTCGAAACTAGACAGTCCTGGGTGCGGGACTATTTGGGGTAGGGATGAGAACAATAGGCAGAAGAGCAATGCCTTACGAGGCGGGTTTGGACAATTGCTCATTCAGTGAGGGCATTTCAGCAGGAGTCAGGGTGAGAACAAGGAGCCTGAGCAGTTTGACTGACATATAAGCCCATTAAACATGCCTGTTCATATTAACCAGTCAGCTTCCCTGCTTCAAGCTGGGGCATCCCTTTTTAGGATAGCTTAGTCACACTGAATGAGTAGGTGGCTGACTCTGACATGTAACTAAATGATCCAACTTTTAAAAAGAAAAATCTGGCCTGGTGCCTTATGTTGGTACAAAAAGTTCAGGGCTCCAGAAGCCAGTATAACAGGGATTAGAAATGGCTGACAGTGGAAATGTTGAACAACACTGAAAGTGGAGTTGGGGGGGTTCCCTTATTTTATATATACTAGTATATACTAGAGGCCTGGTGCATGAAATTCGTGCACGGGTGCGGTCCCTAGGCCTGGCTGGCGATCGAAGCGTCTGGCATGGAAGGGCAGCTGACCTCTGGGCCCGAGTGGCACCTGGGCCCTGGGGCCCCTGCGCACGCCCCCTCCGCCTGAGTCATTGGGCCCCTGCCCAGCTCCCTCAGTGTCTGGGAGCCGGGTGGCAGCCCCGCCCCCCACTTGCACCCACCTTGGCCTGGTGCCTCCTGCTCACATGCTCCACCATCCCGCCGCGGTCCCACTCTCCTCGGGGCCCATGGGGGCCGGCAGTGCCTGTGCTGCTGCCAGCTACCATCACCCTGTTGCCGACGCCCACCATGTTTCGCACTGGCCCCTGGTGGTCAGCGCATATTGTAGCATGTTGTCGAATTCCCTGTCAAGGGGACAATTTGCATATTAGGCTTTTATTATATAGGATATTTTTTTATTGATTTCAGAGAGGGGGAGAGAGATAGAAACATCAATGATGAGAGAGAATCATTGATCGGCTGCCTCCTGCATGCCCCACACCAGGGATCGAGCCTGCAACCCAGGCATGTGCCCTTGGCCGGAATGGGACCCGGAACCTTCAGTCCGCAGCCTGACACTCTATCTGCTGAGCCAAACCAGCTAGGGCAGAGCTCCCTTGTTACAGAAGCAAGTATCAATAACTGAAACGAGGAAGGCATTGAGATAGAAAAAAAAAGCAGTAGGCTTGCTTTTCTAATAGAGCTCAGGGTGGTGTGGACTCGCCCTGTGGCAGAAAAATCTTAGGCAATTGTGTTCACATCAATGATGTTGATAACTGTTCTGGGTCATTTTAAGAGTCCTGCAGTCAGCTGACTCTGCTCCTTAGACATGTGGGCAGCTTGTAAGTAATTAACCCAAAATCAAGAATGAGTGCTTGGGTAGACTAGCTTGTTAGCTACTAAGTCCAGCCACAACTGGTCTATTCTAAAAAGAATGGCCTTGATACTTTTCCAGATGTTTATCATGGTCGCCCCAGCAAAATTGGAGTATTGGTTCCTATGTTTGCAAGTCAGACTTCAGCTACAAGCACTGACTTGGGAATCAGGACCCGCCTTTAGGGACAAACAAACCTAGTAAAAGCCATTGAGGGTTTATGAGTGAAGTTCATTAACCACCAAAACCATTGCATTGGCCCTTGGTGTTACTACTGTGTCCATATGAGTAATGGATGTAATTGGTAAACTAGGGTTTGCCCCGTACATTGATCTCATTCAGTGTAGGGATCTCCTGGAGAAGTGAGTTCTGAGGGGTTGGTAGAGAATGTCCACAAATCTCAGCACTTTTGAGAAGTAAGGGTTGTCAGCAGAAGACTGTTTGAGGGGTCAGCATCATCTTGGAGTTGGCTAACCAGAACAGCTCGGTTGACAGTACATCAGCTTTCCTGAAACGGCTGGGCTTTCGGATAACTAGTGCTTACCGTGCCAGGCACTGTTCCAAGTGCTCATGTAGTTCTCAACAGCCTGAGGTAGATTACTATCCTCATTTACTAAATGAGAAAACCGAGATTGAGAAATGAATTTGGTCAAAGTCACACAGCAAGGCCCTGGTAGAGCCAGATCCAGACCCAGCCTGATTCCAATACCAGGGCATTCAGCTTGGCTGTTCTGTTGTATTCCAGCTCCGAAAGCCTCTGCCAGGTCTTTGTAAGACAGACATCCATTGTACGGAGCTGGTGGTCCCAGGCCTGCCCTTGGTAGCTCTCCAGCTGATAAGAGTTGCCCTTCATTCGGGAAGAAATTCAAGTGCTGGAGCCAGATACAATAAGAGCCACCATGGAAAATGCCATAGAAAGAGCCTCTGCTTGCAAAGCAGAAAATGGAGGTCATTTACATGACATTTTTCATACATAGTTTTAAAATTCCCATTTTCTGTACTTTATATTATAAAAAAAATAAATAGGAAAAATTACAAAACAAAGAGTTGCCCTTGTTCTGCTGTCCCAGCAAGGGCACCAGAGGTCGCCCTTCCAGTCACTGAAACTTGGGCCCTGCATCCATTCCAGACCTCATGATTCCTCTGCCCTCGGAGATGAAAAGATTTCACTTTAAAATAGCCTTTTAGCAGATGTCCCCTTCCCCCAGGAGTTGATTGTGAAAAGTTTCTCTGAATCACTTAGCACTTTGGAAGCTTTTTGCAACTGCTTTCCTAGCAAATATTCAAAAGATTTTTAAAATCTCGATCAGTGTAGTAATTAAGGATTTAAAGAAGTCACTGCAGCGCTCGCTGAGGCTAAAATTAACCCTCTTTTTCTTTTCTGACAGGCTGACCAGTGCACAGGCCTTCAGGGCTTCTTGGTTTTCCACAGCTTTGGTGGGG
>NW_005871139.1:3130728-3134999 GCF_000147115.1 Myotis lucifugus
CTCCCTGCTGATGGAACGTCTCTCCGTCGATTATGGCTTTGAAGTCCAAGCTGGAGTTCTCCATTTACCCAGCCCCCCAGGTCTCCACAGCTGTAGTTGAGCCCTACAACTCCATCCTCACCACCCACACCACCCTGGAGCACTCTGATTGTGCCTTCATGGTTGACAACGAGGCCATCTATGACATCTGTCGTAGAAACCTCGATATTGAGCGCCCAACCTACACTAACCTTAACCGCCTTATTAGCCAGATTGTGTCCTCCATCACCGCTTCCCTCAGGTTTGATGGAGCCCTGAATGTTGATCTGACTGAATTCCAGACCAACCTGGTGCCCTATCCCCGCATCCACTTCCCTCTGGCCACATATGCCCCTGTCATCTCTGCTGAGAAAGCCTACCATGAGCAGCTTACTGTAGCAGAAATCACCAATGCGTGCTTTGAGCCCGCCAACCAGATGGTGAAATGTGACCCTCGCCATGGTAAATACATGGCTTGCTGCCTGTTGTACCGTGGTGACGTGGTCCCCAAAGATGTCAATGCTGCCATTGCCACCATCAAGACCAAGCGCAGCATCCAGTTTGTGGACTGGTGCCCCACTGGCTTCAAAGTTGGCATTAACTACCAGCCTCCCACTGTGGTCCCTGGTGGAGACCTGGCCAAAGTGCAGCGAGCTGTGTGCATGCTGAGCAACACCACAGCTATTGCTGAGGCCTGGGCTCGCCTGGACCACAAGTTTGACCTGATGTATGCCAAGCGTGCCTTTGTCCACTGGTACGTGGGTGAGGGCATGGAGGAAGGAGAGTTTTCTGAGGCCCGTGAGGACATGGCTGCCCTTGAGAAGGATTATGAGGAGGTTGGAGCAGATAGTATTGAGGGAGAGGATGAGGGTGAGGAGTACTAACCTGTCAGCCGCGATGTTACACTCCAGTGTCTTGGGATTGTCTTATTTCTGTTGTTCTGTGAAGTCTGTTGTGTCCTAACTTTGCAATAAAGTTGTTTTCAGTTTGAATGTCAAACTGGTTTCTTCTGTATCACAGTAAATACTTGCCCCTCTTATTCAAGGCCAGTCAGGGGTGGAGGCTGGCAGACCATCCTGATCATTTGATCAACTTTCCCAGTGGCTTCTGTGTGGGCTGTATTGTGCTGAGTGGTTTGTCTGTTTCACTTAAACATGATTTGATGAGTGATGATAAAATCATTTCAGTGAGGCAACAGGCTCAGGTTGGGCCACTTTCTCAAACTTGTGTCACCTGTAGCCATTGAAATGCAGATCCAAGCTTCAGGTACTGCATCCAACAAGCTTCCAGCTGATGCTCTTGGTCTACCAAAATTCAAGTAACCAGTCAGACTGCCAAGAGGTATGTCAGTATTTAATAAAACTTGAGTCACATGGGAAAGGCTTTGGAATTGTATTGATAAATTCCATATTTAGCCCTGTGTGGTGGCTCAATGGTTAGAGCATCAGCCCATGAACCAAA
The DNA here is from genome assembly GCF_000147115.1 of Myotis lucifugus. Taxonomy (NCBI): domain Eukaryota; kingdom Metazoa; phylum Chordata; class Mammalia; order Chiroptera; family Vespertilionidae; genus Myotis; species Myotis lucifugus. The sequence goes on from NW_005871139.1 coordinate 3,132,208, forward strand.
GAGTCATGGGTTCGATTCCTGGTCAAGGGCAGGTACCTGGGTTGCAGGTTCATCCCAACCCCTGTCAGGGTGCATGCATGCAGGAGGCAAGCAGTTGCGTCTCATCGATGTTTCTCTCTACCCCCACTCCCACTTTGAAAAAGCAATGGGAAAATGTCCTAGGGCAGCGATGGCGAACCTATGACATGCGTGTCAGAGGTGACACACGAACTCATTTTTTTGGTTGATTTTTCTTTGTTAAATGGCATTTAAATATATAAAATAAATATCAGAAATATAAATCTTTGTTTTACTGTGGTTGCAAATATCAAAAAATTTCTATATGTGACATGGCACCAGAGTTAAGTTAGGGTTTTTCAAAATGCTGACACGCCGAGCTCAAAAGGTTCGCCATCACTGTCCTAGGGTGAGGATTAAAAAAAAAAATTTCCATACTTAGACAAAACCTACAATGGCACATATGTTTGTACTTTACAAATTTGCTGCTTAGAGAAAGTGAAGTTGGCTGAGACAATATTAGGAGTTACAGGCGGTTGTATTCTTGGTACCTGACCCAAGGTGTGTCCGGAATATTTGAAGTAGGGGGCCAAGGAAAATTGAAGAACGCTGTGTATGTAGGAAAGATTGGAGAGGGGAGAGTTCCCTGATGAGGATCCTCTTCCAAGCACCTGTTAGAAGCAGTATGGTCCTTAAGGGGGGCAGGAGGGACTATGAGGTAAGGGTGGGGAAGAAGGGGCATTGATGTGAGTGGCTGGGGAGCTTGGCGACTGGTACTCAGGTGCCAGTGGTGTGGCCTAGAAGGTTGAGCTGAGCAATGGAAAAGGACGCAGAAGGGAGGGGCCCGTGTGGTGCTTGGACACTGGCCTGGGGGGAAATGCCCCTCGAGTGGCAGGAGATGGAGGCCCTGGTGACCCTATTCTGATGGTGCTCAGTTGCCATCTCTCCCCCACTGGTTTTCACCCCGAACCCCTTGCTCACCCCCTGGCTGTTAGAGAAGAGCATCTGAAATGTGCCTGTTCCACCTCCAAGCACAGAGGGCACAGCTGGAGGTGCTGCACCGTTGTGCTCAGGGAGGGTCCCACCGCATTCACGAGTGCAACCCTGGCCTTACGCCCTTCAGGCCGCCCCATCCTTGAGTACAAGGCCAGCTATTTCTGCTTATCATATGGGACAGTCCTCCTGCAGCCCGAGCACGGGCGGTCAGGGATGAAAACGAACCGTGGATAGGCCGCCAGCCCAGCCACCAGAGGGGCACCCTGAGACCTTCCCGACCTAGGAAATGGATCTGCCGGTTGTCACAGTGTGCGCACTGGAGGACACGGGACATGCAGTGAGAAGGAGCAGGTAAGTCATCCAGCCGCAGCTGAGCGTGACGTCACGTGACACCTGAGAGGCCCATCCTCTGAGCCAGCACCTCCCAAGCACAGCGCCCTGAGAATGGGATTCAGGGCTCCCTGGGCTACATCCCGCCGTTCCTCCATTGACCTCAGTAAGCCTTAAGGTAAGTCATTGTCTGCAAGTGCCAGATGTGGGAAGGTTGGAGACCTGGAAGCAGCTGCCATGGTGCGGGGGTGAGAGAAGGTGAGGAAGCGTTTAGTTGAGAAATATTCCAGTCCAACAGCCAGGGGAAGAGCAAAGTGCCGGCGGCTGGGAAGGGTTTCTCGCAGTGATGACATCCCCTCCTGTGTCGGTGACAGCGGGTAGCAGTTAGCCTGCAGCAAAAGACAAATGCAGCCCAAGGTCTAGGTCGCTGCTTTGTGGCTGCCAATCATCCGATCTGCCCTTGAACACAAATGGAAAGGCTGGACTCAGAACTGCAGCCTTTGCTGATGGTGCCGAGGCTCCATGGGGATAAACGGAGAAAGCCTCAGAGTGCAGGCACCAAGATTGGCTTGGGCCCCAGATTCTGGCTGTGCAGACATAGGGCTTAGGCTGCCCTTGCCTGCCCCGAGCAGAGAAACAGTCTGCTCCCACCCCACCCCACCCCCGGAGGCCACCGGCCACTGAGGGCCTAGCAGACCCAGCATAGCTGCTTGGAGCTGGGTGAGGAGGAGAGAACGGCTGTGAGGGGCAGTGTGCTGGCCTGTCTACCTGTCATCCTAAGTGTTTGGGGAGCAGCTGGCAAATGCCTCTGCTCCAGGGGAATTGGCCAAGCATCCCGCCAATGGACAGAGACAGCCAGTGGTTTTGAGCTTTGACAGAGCCTGTCTTCAGGCCCCAGACTTCTGGAAGGTGAGCGGCAGCCGAGTGGGTTGGGGGAAGGGGAGACTGGCAGGGCGGAAGTGTTCCATGATCTTCACCACACCCTGTGAGGAGATGCTTACCCATTTCCACAGCCGGAGAAGTCAAAGCTCAGAGAGATTAGGTATCAGCCTAAGTAAACTGAAATTTGACCCACAACTCTGGTCTCATCCCTTGTGGGCCTTTCCAGTGCTGGGTGGGAAGGGCCACATGCTGGGGCGTCAGGCCTGAGGCCCACGGGGGCCAGCCCTTGGGAGCAGCACTGGATGGAGCCAAGCCACAGAACGGAGATCCTGTGATGCCATTGGTTGTTAGATCACCACCCAGGAGCCCCATTCTGGTGACAGCACGCTAGTCCAAAGGAGCAAAGCAAGCTGGTCCCCACTCAGACGGTGGCCTTCCAGTGAGGGGACTCCATTGTCCAGGCCTCCCTCTGAACCCAGGGAATCCATTCTCAGATCGTGGTGCTAATGGGGTCCTTGCAGGGTAGTTGTTACCACCGTCCTGGACTCACTGCTGACGGGACTGCAGCCACAGGGCAGACAGAATAG
>NW_005871139.1:3136428-3138178 GCF_000147115.1 Myotis lucifugus
AAGAGCAGATTCTGGGAAAATGGTTCTTTCCTCTTCTGAGGCTCCTCGGAGTCTGCGCAGGAGAGAAGTACTCATCTCAGCAGCAACGAACCTCACAGAACGAGAGTCATGTGTCCTTTACAGAAAATGCTCTTCAAAAACTCATATCACCACTGCAAGGCTTGTTTTTCTCTCTTTTAAAAAACGAGAACAAGCCCTGGCCTGTGTGGCTCAGTTGGTTGGGTGTTGTCCTGGGCACCAAAAGGTTGCTGGTCAGATTCCTGGTCAGGGCACATGCCCGGGTTGAGGGCCCCTAGAGGGCGTGCAGGAGGCAGCTGATCCATGTTCTGCTCTCACGAACACCCACGCTTCTCTTTCTCTCTCTCTCTCCCCACTTTCTGTTTCTCTAAAAATCAATTTTAAAAATCTTTAAAAAAAATAAAAAAATGCGAACAAAATATTAAGCTTTCCTAATTACACAAGAGTTTTGTCTACATTCACAAATTAATTTAATTCATTGGGGTGGATAGTAAGTCAGTCTCACTGCTGTCACCCCCCTCTCTTCTTCCCAAATCTCACTTGGCTCACAGGAGAGGTCTAGCCTGACGGTAAACTGATACTGAAATGCCCCGGCCAAAGCCATCCTGTCCAATTATGCTCTTATGACAGTCATTTCCGTTTTTAAGTTTCATTCATTCATTATTTTTGGGAAAACCTATTTGGTGCAAGTCACTGTGCCAGGTACTATGGGGAGTATATTATATTTCTTGGTCCCCCTCAGACCATAGAGACAGGTCATATAGGCACAACCCTAATTCAAGGCAGCATACGCCACAGGTCAGGAGAGGTGGTCACAGGTAGCAGCCACTATTGCATATCTACCCCGAAGCCATCCCAGCTGGTTGTTTTACCTGCCAACACAACCGGCTCTGTTCGGGTGTTGTGACCATGTGCATCAGGAGAGGCTGGCCCCCCACCAACAGGATGAATTTAGCCTAAGGCTTAGGCCCTAAGCTGAGCAAGGAAATTCCTTGCCAGGGATTGGTTTAGCATCCAGCATGTGATGCAATTAGGGAAATGAGAGGTGAGGTACTATCTGCTGGCTGGGGGCTGTGGGGGTGGGGGGAGGGGTGGGTGTTCTTGGAAAAATTTTCTTGCTCTTAAGAAGGAATGCAGGGAAAGGATTCTCTGATTTGCAGCCCTGGGTAATACCGTGTGTGCACATGATTCTTGAAGTTGCCGTAGTCATCTTATGACCACGAGGAGACAAACGATGAGGACAGACGCTAACACTGAGCGTGACACAGCAGAAAGACGAAAAGGGCCTGGGTCCTTGATGGGATGTTGAACCCCGGAACCACCTAGCCCTGAAACTCCCCTGCCTCTGGGTTTTCCATTATGTGAGATTATAACTCTCCTTACTCTTTAGAGCTGGGAGCTACATTTTGAGCTGGGTCTTCTATTGCCTCCTGCCAAAAGCATTCTAACTAATATAAAAGCCTTACGTGGTAATGTGATGGTTCATAGAAACGTTTAGTAAAATAATAATAAAAATGTTAAGACCCTTTAAACACTGTGTAGCCCTTTGAGTGCAGACATTTCCCCCCTCCTTCCCCTCCGTTTTTGGGGCCCCCTTTCGGGCCGCCGGTTCCTAGTCATCCAAACCTGAACCTGCTTTCTGTCCCGTGTTTTCCCGGAGGCCGTGGGTTGAGCTTTAAACCTGTTCCGTGGAAAGCGACACAGAGAACAACCTTGATGGGGCCCGAAAAAA
>NW_005871139.1:3140007-3142184 GCF_000147115.1 Myotis lucifugus
GGTTTAATCTAAGCCCCCCCCCCCCCGCCTTTTTTTTCCCATGAGGAAAGGAAGGGCCACTGACTGGGCCTAGCCTGGGACCAAGTTCCTTGGACACCTTACGCCGGAAGGGGAAGAGAAACCCTCAGCAGGGACAGTCTCCTCCGAGCCCTGAGGGATCAAGGGGGGGCCAGGGTGAGAACCGCGGGTGCCCTCTGATAAGTGATGTCACTCACTCGGCAACTACTCCTTCTCGGTCTCACTCACCAGTAGCCAGAGCCATTGCCTTACGCCACACGATGGTGAAGACAATGGGACTGCCCCACTAGAACAGGCATGCCTCCTCGCCCCGTACGCTCCTGCAGGCACCTCCTAAGAACAGAGCATCCCTCACACACCACATTCCTATCCCCACACCTAAAAACAGGAATAAATCATTCCATAGCGTATAATAGAAAGATTTCTTTGAATCCAGGATCCAATCCAGATTTGAACATTGCGTTTCGTTGTCTAGATCAGACCCCCAACTGTGGTGGGTCCCCCTAAAAAGATATATCCATTTCCCAGAACCTGTGAATGTGACCTTATTTGGAAAAAGGGATCTTGCTAAGATGTGTTAAGGACCTTGCCATCACCCTGGATTACCTGGGTCCCCAAATCCAAAGACAAGTGTCTTTATGGAGGAGGAGGTGTGTGAAGGCAGAAGCAGAGGGAGACAGGGATGCAGCCACCAGCCAGGGGCTGCCTGGAGCACCAGCAGCTGCGAGAGGCAGTGGCCCCTCCCGGAGCCGTTGGAAGCACAGCCCTGCCAGCCCCGTGGCTCCGGGCGTCCGGCCTCCAGAACTGTGAGAGAACAAACTTCTGTTGTTTTCAGCCACCAGGTTTGTGGTGGTTCCTTATGGCATCCTTAGGAAACAAATACCCACCATTTTTTTAAAAGAAAATGACAGACTTCTCAACGAGTCTGGGAATCTTTGTCTTAGAGAATGTCCCGAATCTGCAAGTGTCTTCACATTTAAAGTCATAAATCAGACCACGTCCGTCCTCTGCTTAAAAACCTCTCATTTAAAATAAGCTACAGCTGAACCGGTTTGGCTCAGTGGATAGAGCGGCGGCCTGCGGACTCAAGGGTCCCAGGTTCGATTCCCGGTCAAGGGCATGTACGTTGGTTGCGGGCACATCCCCCGTGGCGGGTGTGCAGGAGGCAGCTGGTCGATGTTTCTCTCTCATCGATGTTTCTAACTCTCTGTCCCTCTTCCTTCTTCTCTGTGAAAAATCAATAAAATATATTTTAAAAAAAAATAAATAAAATAAAATAAGCTACAAACTCTTCACTCTGATTTACACAGTCCTACGTGCTCTGACTCCCTCCCACTCCTCTAACCGCGCCTTTCCCTCTCTCCTCCTCTCCCACCTCCCTCCAGCTCACCGACCTTTCTCCAACTCCTCAAACATGCCAAGCTCACCCCATGTTTTGGCTCTGTCCTCTGCCCAGGTGACAACCAAGCACAATGCTTGACCTTTGAGTCTGGATGGGGGGCGGGGCGATAGCTATGAAGGACATTATTGGGACAATTGGGGAATTTAAATATGGACTGTATATTGTGTTAACGAGTGGGTTAATATTACCATTACGGGTTATGTAGGAAAGTAGTGTCATCCCTGTTCTCAAGAGCTGCATGCTGAAGTACCTAGGGGTGAAATATGATGCCTGAAACTTTCAAACAAATTGTGGCAAAATATTGACAATTGATAAATCCAGGAGAAGGGGATATTGGTGTTCACAGCAGCATTCTTTCAGGGTTTTAAAATCAAAAGTAAATGGGGGGGGGGAAATGGACAATTTAAAGGAAAGAAATCTTAATCCAGGTGGGCTCAAATTTTCATGTGCATTAAAAATCCCCTAGGACGTTTGTTAATATGCAAATTCTAGGGATTCAGAAAAACTTGGTGGGGCACAGCTTTCTTCAGGCGCCAGGTGACTCTGAATCACCCACCCCCTCCCTGAGAAGGAAAGGGTACTTGGGATTCAGAGGCCAGGAGCTGGAACCAAGAGGGGCTCGGATATAGAAAGTTATTTTATGTTGATGTGGACGCCAACTTGCGAAAATGGCGAGGATGCAAAATGTCAACACAGTAGAAGGATGGGGGGAACTGAGAACAGGAAATACACACCTGACCAGACTCTCACATCATGC
>NW_005871139.1:3142782-3161035 GCF_000147115.1 Myotis lucifugus
AGTCAATGGCACATGCACACACCTGGATCCCCAAGCCCTGGTGGGGCATGTGGGAGACAACCAATCAATATGTATCTCTCATATCAATGTTTCGCTCTCTTTCTCCCTCTCCCTTCCCTCCACTTTCTTTAAAAATCATTGGAAAAAATACCCTTTTATGAGGATTAACAAAAACAAAGATCATAGTGTCAGTGAGGGAAGAGTCAGACATATAAACAGATTACTAGTTTACTAGCTGTGTGACCTGGGTCAAGTTGTTTAACCTCTAAGTGCCTCAGTTTCTTTAATTTTAAAATGGGAATAGTGGATAGTACCTGTGGATAGGGTTATTGTGAAGATTAAAAGTGGTAACACATGTAACATGTTGGCCATTACATAAAATACAGTGAGAGAAGTGATGAGATAGAAAAGATACCCAGAGTGATTCTTAACTGGGAGGAGTGGAACCCCAAAACGGAGACAGTGGGGAAAGAGTTCTACTCTGGTGGAGCCACTCTGCCAGTGGGGACCCAGCTGGACTGGCCTGGGAGAGCCCATCTGAATGGAGCTGGACCCCTGGCTGAAGCTCTCCCTGCTCCCACAGGCCCAGAGCACAAACACCGTCAGGGCCTGACCTCCCAGAGAGGGAGCTGCCATTAGCTCACTGTGCAGCCTCAGACAGGCAACTTTGTCCGCTGAGCTCCAGGTCCTACCTGTGATGGGGAAGGGGATCACAGGAAGCAAGGAACGGGACTGAGTTCCACATCTCGGACACTGTGGGGAGAGCGGTAAAGTCAGCCAATTCAGGAGCATCCGGGATGGGGAGCTAAGGATGCAAAGAGGAAGCACTAGAAGGGCAAAGAGATCTTAGGGAGCACACTGCATTTTCCCCAGCATGTGGAATGGAGGTGGGGCCAGTCTTAGACCTCAAGGGCAGGGAGACCCCAGCTGGCACTTAGTTACAAGTCCTTAAGGTTGTGTCCTTGCTCCTCTGTCTGTTTCCTCTCTGTCACATGGGAGAGGAAGAAGACAAGCAACAGTGTTGAGCACCCACCAACTGTCTTATGTACAACAGCTCATACAGAGCTCACCACAACCCTGGGAGGAGGTGTCATCCTCCCAATCACACAGATGAGAACACTGAAGCTCAGAGAGGACAGGAAGTTGCCCAGGGCCATACAGCTCGTCAGCACCCAGGCTGGTGTCTGGTCTTTTCTCCCCTGACCTTTTCCTTCACCCCCTTAGCCTCCCTCCCTCAGAAATGCCCTGGAAATCTTCTTATCCATTAATACCCCAGCTCCAGAAACACAAACTCACACAGCCTACCTCTTGGTGCCGCTTTCCATGTCTTTGTACTGTGTCTGCTCCTTGGCCTTGTCTGGGAGTCCAGCGATGGACCTCCTCATTCTGCCAACCTCCCACACGCCCCCCCTCACCCAGTGTTGAGTCCATGGCCCGTCATCATTCGGTTGCACTCCTGCTAGTGACTTAAACTTTCTCACCTTCAAGCAAACTCCTGAACGCATCCAATTGCCATTTTTCTCCAAGCCTTCACCAAAGCAGCCAAGGGTGGCAGGAGGAAGAAGGGAAATAACCACACTGGCTAATACTTACACAGCACGTCCTGGGTGCCAAGCTCTAAGTGCTTCACATATTGTGATTCATTTCAGCCTCCAACACTATGAGGGAGGTGCTATCAGCCCCACTTGTGGATAAAGACAGTGGGGTGAATTGAGGTTAAATTACTCACCTACACCCAATGCACACAGCTAATTAAATTGAAAAGCCTTGATTGAACCCAGGCAAGCTGACTCGATCTCAGCGCCCACATCTTTTTTTAAAAAATATTTTATTGATTTTTCACAGAGAGGAAGGGAGAGGGACAGAGAGTTAGAACCATCGATGAGAGAGAAACACTGATCAGTTGCCTCCTGCACACCCCCCATTGGGGATGTGCCCGCAACCAAGGTACATGCCCCCGACCGGAATCAAACCTGGGACCCTTCAGTTTGCAGGCTGACGCTCCATCCACTGAGCCAAACTGGTCAGGGCTCAGCGCCCATGTCTTAAGCAGTACACTATCTGCCCAGTGCAGAGGAGATGAGCCACCTTTCCCTCTCCATCAGCCAGCAAATACTTGGCTCCTTCAACCCTGGGCCCAGCACTGCTTGCAGCCACTAGTGCAGATACTTAAAAAAAAAAATCCACCCCTGAGGACATGCTGAGAGAGTGGGAGAGAGAGAGAGAGAGAGAGAGAGAGAGAGAGAGAGAGAGAAACATCGATCAGTTGCCTTCCGTACGTGCCCTGAATGGGAATCAAACTGGCAACCTTTCAGTGTACAGGATGATGCTCAAGCAGCTGAGCCACTCTGGTTGGGCCAGTGGGGATAATTTAAAAGAAGTCCAGATCCTCACTGCATAAGGGGGCTGACAATATCACTCAGGAGATCAATAATATTAATCCTATCTAATAATAGACAAACATGGTAATTAACCGTACCTCCGACACGCTTACCATTGGCTAATCAGGGCGATATGCAAATTAACTGCCAACCAAGATGGCGGCCGGCAGCCAGGCAGCTGAAGCGAACAGGAGGCTTGCTTGCTCCAGTGATGGAGGAAGCCAAGGTTCCCCGCCTGCCGCTGCCGGCCTCTGAGATGCAGTCTAAGAAACAATGTTGCAATTATAGAAGCTAAACAAACCCCAGAAACCTGCTTTCAGCCAGCCGGGCCTCAGAGCTGGAGTTGCAACAGTGTTTCAATTATAGAAGCCAAACAAACCAAGGTCTCAGAGCTGGAGCCGAGCCTCAGAGCTAAAGCTGGCTCTCAGCTCCAGTGACAGCCATAGAAGGTAAATAAATCCCAGAATAAAAAAAAAAAAAAAAAAAAAAAAAAGAGGTTGGGAGCTTCAGTCACCCGCCAGCCTGAAAACGGCCCTCAGCCCCTCACCCAGACTGGCCAGGCACCCCAGTGGGGTCCCCCACCCTGATGGGGGTGTGATCAGCTGCAAACAGCCATCATCCCCTCATCCAGGCTGGCCAGGCACCCCAGCAGCACCCCCACCCTGATCCGGGACAACCTTCAGGGAAAACCAGCCGGCCCCCACCCATGCACCAGGCCTCTATCCTATATAGTAAAAGGGTAATATGCAAACTGACCCTAACAGCAGAAGGACTGGGAATGACTGGTCACTATGACACACACTGACCACCAGGGAGCAGACGCTTAATGCAGGAGCTGCCCTCTGGTGGTCAGGGCACTCTCACATGGGAGGAGCTCTGCTCAGCCACAAGCCAGGCTGATGGCTGCCAGTATAGCGGTGGTGGTGGGAGCCTCTCCCGCCTCCTCAGCAGCGCTAAGGATGTCCAACTGCAGTTTAGGCCTGCTCCCCGCTGGCAAGTGGACACCCCCCAAGGGCTGCCGGGATGCCAGAGGGATGTCTGATTGCCATCTTAGGCCCAATCCCCCAGAGGGCGGGCCTAAGCCAGCAGGTGGTCACCCCCTGAGGGGTCCCAGACTGTGAGAGGGCACAGGCCAGGCTGAGGGACCACCCCTCCCCCCCGAGTGCACAAATTTTTGTGCACCAGGCCTCTAGTATTAATAATAATAAAACTAGCTTACATTTTAAAAATATTTTTAAAAAATATTTTTACTGATTTCAGAGAGGAAGGGAGTGGGAGAGAAAGAGATAAAAACATCAACAGCTCTAGCCAGTTTGGCTCAGTGGATAGAGTCGGCCTGCAGACCAAAGGGTTCCAGGTTCCATTCTGGTCAAGGGCACATGCCTGGGTTGCAGGCTCGGTCCAACGTGCGGGAGGCAGCCAATCAATGATTCCCTCATCACTGATGTTTCTATCTCTCTCTTCCTCTCCCTTCCTCTCTGAAATCAATAAAAAAATATATTTTTAAAAACCCACAAAAAACATCAACAGCTGCCTCCTGCATGCCCCTACTGGGGATCGAGCCCCCAACCTGGGCATGTGCCCTGACCAGAACTGAACCATGCCCTCCTGGTGTATAGGTAAATGCTCAACCACTGAGTCACCGCGGCCAGGCTTACATTTTCAGCTATTATGTATTATCTAGATATTTTACTTATTCATTTAATCCTCCAAACAACACTATGAGGTGGAAACTACAATTATGCCCATTTTACTGAAGAACATGGAAGAACATAGTATCAAAACTAAATTCATACAATAGAAAGTATTGAGTCAGATGGGAAGCTTGGCGACTGGATGCTAGAGCCCCGAGTCTTAACTATGACCCTTCCTACCTTTCTTCCCGCCCCAAGATCTCCTGGGCCTGGGTCTTTCTGAGTAAGTGGGACCAGTCTCCTCTGCTTGCCTGCTGGCCTTTCCCCACCGAAGCCCTGGCCCTACTCCCTCCACAGCTCCCTGAGCCCTGCTGAGGAGGCCCTGGCCCTATTCCCTCCACAGCTCCCTGAGCCCTGCTGAGGAGGCCCTGGCCCCCTCACTCTAAAGCAGGGGTCCTCAAACTATGGCCCGCGGGCCACATGCAAATACAAATATTGTATTTGTTCCCGTTTTGTTTTTTTACTTCAAAATAAGATATGTGCAGTGTGCATAGGAATTTGTTCATAGTTTTTTTTAAAAACTATAGTCCGGCCCTCCAACAGTCTGAGGGACAGTGAACTGGCCCCCCGTTTAAAAAGTTTGAGGACCCCTGCTCTAAGGCATCTGGGGTGTGAGCTGGGAGCTCAAGCAGAGGAGGGAATGGGAACCCCAACTGGAACTCCCTGGTCCCAGCCCAAGGGGCCTTTACTCTCAAAGACCCAGGTCGACCAGCAGCTCCTTATAAAGACAGGGTCTGAGCTGGTCCTCCCAGGCCTTGCCTGCCCCTCTGCTTGCAGTACCAGCTCGGACTACCACTTTGTACCCTGAGGACAGCAAGCAGGGGCAGGGCAGGGCCTAGGCTGGAGGAGATGGGGCTCCAGGCCAACGGCAGCTGGGACTCAGAGCCTCGGGCTGTGGCAGAAAGCGCCAAGGCTTCCCCAGCCCCTCCTCACATCTGCCAAGACCCTTACCCCCAGCCCAGGCAGGACCCTCTCCCTCCCCACTCCCAGAGGTTCCAGGGGACAGGTCCTGGAATGCCTATTCCCTCTCTCCCATCCTCCCTCTTCCCATTCCCCTGGCAACCAGAACAGACCCATCAAGGAGAAGGACCTGGCAGCTGTGCAGGGAGAGACTAATGGCCCGGAAGGAAGGAGGGGCCTGGAGAGAGAGGCGGTGGGGATGTGAGCCTGCGGTTGGGCGTTGGCCCTTCTCAGAGGACACACAAAGAGGGGGAGGCTGCTCTGCCCTGCAATGCTGAAGGAGCTGGCAGCCAGGGAGCCACCCGCCTCACTGCCTCAGCCAGAGATCCAACCCGGAGTCCCAAACCTGCTTCCCCAGATGCCCAACTCTTGTCCTCAGGGTCAACCCCAGGCAGACTTGTCCCTGCTGGAGAGCCCTGGAGTCCCCCGCGGCAGCAGCCCCATGGCTCCTGGCAAACGCCGAAGGTCTCAGCACCCCGGCTCCTGCAGACCCTGCCAGCTGCCCCTGTCCACTCCCCGGCAGCCTGTGCCTGCGTTCTGGAAGCCGTTTGACATGCAAAGGCCGGCGGACCTCAGCCTTCCAGCTAACTCCAGGGTGGGGAGGGGAGGAAGGGGTGTGAGTGTGTGTGTAATGTGTGTGCACATAGGTGTGCAGTGCTATTATACATATGCGTCTGAGTGCACAGGCTTGTGGATCCGTTCTGTGGCCTTCTTTCTCCTCTTTCAGTCCCTGAACCGTTGGGGATGGGCATCCTCTCTTCCCCCATCTCTTCCCCATCCAGCCCCACCCATCCTTGGGTACCTGCACCTCCCTAATACTGGAAACCGGTTCCTGTCAGTCCATCCATCTCTCAGCCTTGGCAGCAGCCGCCACCCCTCAGCCTCCTCCCCTTCCTACCTCAGGAATCGTCCTGGTTCCCGTAAGGCCATGACTGCGCAGCAGTTGGTTGGGGGAAGGGAGAATCCAGGAAAGCCAGACAGCACACACCGGCTCAGTCAGCTCAGCTTCTGGCAGGACCCAGACCCTGCCCCGCGGGTCCCAGAGCTGGGCCCAGTCACCCTCCGCCCCTTGTGATGTGCCCACCCTGCTAGGGCCTGGGTGGGCCCGGGTTTGGGAGCTGTGTCTTCAAAGCGGAGACATAAGCAAGCACCCCCTGGCCAACTGTCGGGGGAGGGGGAGGAGAAGTGGCCAGTCCATTAGCCGCAGAGCTGGCGCCGGCAGCAGCCCTTCACTGGGCCCTGGGGATTAGAGAGGCGGCCTTCCCCACTCCCTTCGCCGCTTCTCCCCTGCGGCTCCCCGACATCTCGCTGGGGGTGGCGACAAAGGAGGTGACTGACAGCAGGTGAACGCAGAGCATAGCCTTCAGGGGGAAAGTGGAGACACGGGCTCTGGGGCCTAAGCCAGGCCAGCTCTCCATCCACCTGAGCCACCGCCTCCCTACGGTGCCGGAAGCCCCCGGTCCTATCCCCCAGTTTTTACCAGGTCTTTCCGGCCGGGACCCCAGCCCACATCAGCCCTCCCACCCTATTCTCCAGCTCTGGATGCTGGCTGAAGAGCGCTGACCTCCAACCCCTCCTGCCTGAGGCCTGTAGTCGCCATCCCTGCTGGCTTCCCTACCAGCAACAGGGGGAACCGAGTAGGCAGGGCGCCAGCAACCGGGGAGGGAGGGTGCGGCGCTCCTGCTGCTGCAAGGGTGGGGCGTCCCCCTCCCCACTTAGCCGCACAGTCAGGCCAGTGGGAGGAGCTGCCCGTGCCCCCGCCGAGCCTGCAGGATTATAAAGCCTCCCGCCGCGGTCTGCGGCTCGGGGACCAGCTCTGCCAGCGGCGACTGTCCGTCCTCGGTCACCATGAGCCACCCGTCGGGCCTCCGGGCCAGCAGCATCAGCTCCACCTCCTATCGCCGCACCTTCGGCCCGCCGCCTTCGCTGTCCCCCGGGGCCTTCTCCTACTCGTCCAGCTCCCGTTTCTCGGGCAGCCGCCTGCTGGGCTCGGCGTCCTCCAGCTCGTCCGTGCGTCTGGGCAGCTTCCGCGGGGCCCCGCGCCGGCGCGGCGCCTTCCTGCGCCTGCCCTCGGAGCGCCTCGACTTTCTCCTTGACCGAGGCCCTCAACCAGGAGTTTCTGGCCACGCGCAGCAACGAGAAGCAGGAGCTGCAGGAGCTCAACGACCGCTTCGCCAACTTCATTGAGAAGGTGCGCTTCCTGGAGCAGCAGAACGCGGCCCTGCGCGGGGAGCTGAGCCAGGCCCGGGGCCAGGAGCCGGCGCGCGCCGACCAGCTGTGCCAGCAGGAGCTGCGCGACCTGCGCCGGGAGCTGGAGCTGCTGGGCCGCGAGCGCGACCGGGTGCAAGTGGAGCGCGACGGGCTGGCGGAGGACCTGGCGGCGCTCAAGCAGAGGTCAGGGGGCAGGGCCGGGCGGCGACCTGGAGGAGGCGGCTCCACCCTTCCCTTCCCTCGCCCCCAGCCACTCCAGGGAGTTGCCTCCAGGCTGAACCCGGGAGGGCGTGTGCTGGCAGCATCCTTGCCCGCCCTCTACCACTTTGCCGAGTCTCTGGGGAGGCAAAGTGGCCATGTCTCTTCGTGTATAAAGCGGCCTCCGCTCAGCTCCCAGCCCACTAGACAGAAAATGGGGCGCGCCCATCAGGCAGCCTGAAGACCCCTCCTGAGAGTCCTGGGCAGTACCCCAGATCCTGGGGTGGGGGGTGGGCGGGAGCACGGTGACCCTGCAGCTCAGCCTCTGCCCACTCTCCCCACCAGGCTGGAGGACGAAACACACAAGCGGGAGGACGCCGAGCACAACCTCGTGCTCTTCCGCAAGGTGAGCCCGGGCCCCGCGTGGGTGTCCGTCCCCCTACCTCTACCCCGGGCCTGTGTGTCCAGCGTAGCACCTGTGGGTCCGGGGAGGCCATCAGAAGCCTTCAGAGGCTCTTCCCCGTGCTGAGCAGCCCCTCCCTGCTCTTGAACCCCTACTGCTACCCCATGAAGGACGTGGACGATGCAACCCTGGCCCGCCTGGAGCTAGAGCGCAAGATTGAATCTCTGATGGATGAGATTGAGTTCCTCAAGAAGCTGCATGAGGAGGTGGGTGAACCGGATATCAGGGAGGCTTCGGACGTTGGGAGGTTGGGAGGTTGGGTCTCTTTGGAGCTAGGAGGCAAGCTCTGGAGGAGACGGGCAGATCCAGCGGAGGAATAGCCCTGGGGAAGCGAAGTGAGAGTCTGTGGAGAGACACAGCCCCTCCACCTCGCCTACAGGTGGTTTGTCTCCCGCCCATGCGCCACCTGGTGGCGAACAGCGGAGCTGCACCCGACAACCTAGCCGCGGGCTCAGTGTGGGCCAGGCGCAGGCTGCGCAGTCCCGTGCGCTCTGCACTCCTTGGCGCCCCCTTTTGGTCACTCAAGTGTGTGTGCTCTTTTCTGTGCGCGATCTACGCGGCCCGCGTGGGATCTGCGCGGCGAACTCGACGTCCTGGTGTCCTGGGCGGCAGGAGTTGCGAGACATGCAGGTGAACATGGAGAACCAGCAGGTGCAGCAGGTCGAAGTGGAGGCGACCGTGAAGCCCGAGCTCACAGCAGCGCTAAGGGACATCCGCGCGCAGTACGAGAGCATCGCGGCCAAGAACATGCAGGAGGCAGAGGAGTGGTACAAGTCCAAGGTGGGAGAGCCCAGGGGGCTGGGGAGGACCCCAGAGGGTGGGGCGCCTGGGCGACGGCGCATCCCGTCTGCCCACACCTGGGGTGCCCTCCACCCTGCAGTACGCGGACCTGTCGGACGCCGCCAACCGAAACCATGAGGCCCTGCGCCAGGCCAAGCAGGAGATGAATGAGTCGCGACGCCAGATCCAGAGCCTGACGTGCGAGGTGGACGGACTGCGAGGCACGGTGAGTACCAGGCTGCCCGCCGGCCCGGGGGGAGGGGGTACGGTGAAGGCTGTTCCCTCTCTGACCCGTGCTCCCGCCCCCACCCCAGAACGAGGCGCTGCTCCGACAGCTGCGGGAGCTGGAGGAGCAGTTCGCGCTGGAGGCCGGCGGGTACCAGGCGGGCAATGCGCGCCTCGAGGAGGAGCTGAGGCAGCTAAAGGAGGAGATGGCGCGGCACCTGCGCGAGTACCAGGAGCTCCTCAACGTCAAGATGGCCTTAGACATCGAGATCGCCACCTACCGGAAGCTGCTGGAGGGCGAGGAGAGCCGGTGGGGGCGGGGCTGCCGGGGGTGGGGGTGGGGCCAGGGTGTGGTCCTGGAAGGGATGTGTTCGGGTCTGGGCAGAGGAGCTAACCACTTGCTTCGCCCCCAGGATCTCCGTGCCCGTCCATTCCTTTGCATCCTTAAATATAAGGACGACTGGTGAGTGTCCCACACCTAGCCCCCAACCTGTCTGTCCACCTGGCCTCTAACCTGTCTGTCCCTTGTCCTCTCCTGCCCTGACCGGACTCTTGCTAAGGCTCTGCTCAGGGATTATTTCTCTCTATTGAATCCTGGTCTACTCTCGCCCTTCTAAGTCCTGCCCCTCCCCTCCCCGTCGTCGGTATGAGCGCTTAAAAGGAGGTCATCACCAAGCCTCCTCTCTTCCACCCTCACCTGCTTTTTCCAGTGCCCGAGATGGAGCCTCCGCAGGACAGCCACAGCCGGAAGATGGTTCTGATTAAGACCATTGAGACCCGGAATGGGGAGGTGAGATGGGACACTTGGGCCCAGGACCCCATCGTTTTCAATATTATTTTGAGCCCCAGCTTGGCTGCCGCTGATCTTAGGATATTGTGGGATAGTGGTTCATGGGGTGGGAGGGAGACAGAAGGTAGATGGATAGATCGGAGCCTCCGCTTTTTATGCCAGAGGGGAGATACCAGGTCCCAAAGGAGCTGGGAGGAGGGCGGTCCTGAATGTTTGTGCCCTTCACATGCCTTGCCCCCAGCAGGTGGTGACAGAGTCCCATAAGGAGCAGCGCAGTGAGCTGGACAAGTCCTCTACTCACAGCTACTGAACCCCTTGGTCCAGAAGTCCCTGACCTGCCCTGGGCCTACTCAAAGCCCATACCCGAACACCAGTCCTGAATTAGTCTCCTCTCCATCTGCATGCATCTAGGGGATGGTACCAGTCGCCCCTTCCCTGGCCTCTAGCCAAACCCTACCCAGCCAGCTGTAGCTGAGCCTCTCCCCGCCCTGAATATAGATATGACCCATATATTCCCCTTTTCTGATCTCGGTAAGAGGCCGATGATTCCCGAGTCTACTTCTGCCATGATCCCATGATCCATGGGGTGGGCCAGGGTCTGAGTTTAACTACGAATCAAATAAAACTGCTGTCAAAGAAACCTGTAGTGTATTTGTGTCTGTGGAAGTGGTGGTACCTGTGAGGAGGAGGCTCAGCAGTATTGTCTCCTTGTCTCTAGTCATTTCTTTTTTGCATCCCACTATCTGTGCATCTCACTAGGAGGCATCAATGACTCCTATCTACCTTTCTGGCTTTTCTCCTCTCTCTGTCCTTCTCAACTTGTGTTCCCCCTCTGCAGCCCTGAATGCCCAGTTGCCTCTGGGTGTCCCATAGGCCCACACATTCAACATGTCCCAAACTGAGCTCTTCTCCTCTACCATCTGTAATCGTTCTTCCTTCTGGATTCCCCACCTTAGAAGAAGGCACCACTAGAACCTCTATTGCCCAAATTAGAATTCAATTCATCTCACACCCTTTTCTTCATCTCCCCACCCCAGGCAATTCTGTTAATTTTTTTCTTTTTTAAAAAAAATACATTTTTATTGATTTTTTACAGAGAGGAAGGGAGAGGGATAGAGAGTTAGAAACATCGATGAGAAAGAAACATCGATTCAGCTGCCTCCTGCACATCTCCTACTGGGGATGTGCCCGCAAGCAAGGTACATGCACTTGACTGGAACTGAACCTGGGACCTTTTAGTCCACAGGCTGACGCTCTATACACTGAGCCAAACCAGTCAGGGCGTTAATTTTTTCTTAATTCATTCAAGCCTGTCTGGTTCTCCCCATCCCCTCTGCCACCACCCTAGTCCAGGCCACCATCATCTCTGGCCTGGGTTACACTATCTGCCTCAATAGTCTCTCCCCCAGCCTGTCCCTGCCATCTACTTAAACCTAATCAACACTTAGCCAGCAAATCAAATTCTGCCACCACTACCCCTCCCCCTACTTAAAAATGTCCACTTTTGCCCTGGCCAGGTAGCTCAGTTAGTTAGCATCATCCCAATATGCCAAGGTTGTGGGTTCAATGTGGTTTGATCTCTAGTCAGGGCACATACTAGAATCAACCAATGAACGCATATATAAGTGAAACAACAAATCAATGTTTCTCTCTCTCTCTCTCTCCCTCTCTCTCTCCCCCCCCCCTCTCAAATCAAGAAATTAAAAAAAAATTGCAAGAAAAGAAAATGTCACCCTAGTTGGTTTGGCTCAGTGGATAGAGCATTGGACTGTCGACTGAAGGGACCCAGGTTCGATTCCGGTCAAGGGCACATGCTCGAGTTGTAGGCTTGATCCCCAGTAGGGGGCATGCAGGAGGCAACCAATCAATGATTCTCTCTCATCATTGATGTTTCTATCTCACTCCTTCTCCCTTCCTCTCTGAAATCATAAAAATGTTTTTTTAAAAAAAGAAAAGAAATGTCCGTTTCCACTCTGTCTTCCAACTCCATTCCACCTTACCCTTGCCTTCAAGTCAAAATCTACTTCTGGACTGCCCTAGCTGGGTAGCTCAATTAATTAGAATCAACCAATGAGTGCATAAATAAGTGGAAAAACAAACCAATGTTTCTCACCCTAGCCAGTTTCTCTAGGTGGATAGAGCATCGGCCCACAGACTGAAGAGTCCCAGGGTTCTATTCAGGTCAAGGGTGTGTACCTCGGTTGCAGGCTTGATCCCCAGCCCTGGTTGGGGCACATGTGGGAGGCAACCAATCAATGTGTTTCTCTCACATCGATGTTTCTCTCTCTCCCTCCTTTCCACTCTCTCTAAAAATCAACGGAGAAATATCCTCAGGTAAGAGTTAATAAAAACAAAACAAATTGGTGTTTCTCTCTCTCTCTCTCTCTCTCTCTCTCTCTCTCAAAATCAATCAATAAATTTAAAAAATATTTAAAATCTTTTTCTGGATTTTAAATGACCTTCACTCAATTACAGTGCTAGGTGAAGGAAATAAGCTAGAGTCCCCTCTCAAGAAGCTCACAGTCTGCGGGGGGAGGGTAGATAGACAACTAAAAAGACAATTCCAACCTGGTGGTGAGTGCTATGACTGGGGGAAGGAGATGGATTGTAGGAACATGAAGAGGAGCACCTAACACAGCCTCGAAGTAAGGCTTCTTCTCAAAGGAGGTGCCATCACACTGAGCACTGAGGAACAAACAGGAGTTATTCAGGGAAAGCAGGGAGAGGAGGAGGACTTTCTAGGTAAATGTCAGCCAAGAGGTTAGGGAGCAAGTTTGGAAATTAAAAACATTTCTATAATGCTGGAGTGCAGGATAGAAAGGGAGGAATGGTGTTGAGGTTGGAGAAATGAGAACCAGTCATGGAGGATCTTATATGCCCCATTAAGGCATTCAGAATGTATCCTAAAGCCATGGTCGGCAAACCACGGCTCGCAAGCCACATGCGGCTCTTTGGCCCCTTGAGTGTGGCTCTTCCACAAAATACCAAGTGCGGGCACGCACGTACAGTGCGATTGAAACTTCGTGGCCCATGTGCAGAGGTCGGTATTTTGTGGAAGAGCCGGTATTTTGTGGAAGAGCCACACTCCAGGGGCCAAAGAGCCGCATGTGGCTCACAAGCCGCGGTTTGCCAACCACTGTCCTAAAGGAAAGGGAAGAAAAGGATTAACCAGGAGGATAAAGTATTTAGATCTGCATTTTAGAAAAAATGTCTAGCTGTAGTGTGCAAAAACAATTGAAAGGAGATGGAGGACCAGTTCAGAGGCTGTTGCAGTGCAACATGCAAAAGATGTTGTTGGGCAAAGAAGTGGATGGATTTGAGAAATATTCAAGGAGTAGAATCTGCAGTACCCAGGGAGAGATTGGCAGGTGAGGGAAAAGGAAATAGCAAAGGTGGCCTAAGGTTTTGGCTCGAACAAACAGGCAGATGGTGAACCTTTCACAGAAACAGGAAAGATTAGAGTAATGGGAGAGGGGGCCCAAGACAACAAAGTCAGTTTGGGGCTTTTTGAGTGTGAGAACAATCAAGAGGAATGGCTGGCAGGCAGTTGGATCCACAGGTCTGGAGTTCAGGTGTGATGGCATAGTTTAAGATACTGAATCTATCAGTATCTTTCTGCTTTATGCTTTCTTCTACAAGTAGCATATAACCCCATTTTTAAAAAGAAAAAAGGAAGTAAAGAATGTAGGGAGCGGCTATGGGGTCAAGCCTCAGACTGACCTGTGACAGGGTCACAAACAAGTCCCAGCTTGGAGGGCAGAGCCCTCCTAGCATAATTAAGCTTGACCTTATAGTCCTCCCTAGTTCCTTCCTGGATAGCTAGTGGTTTGCGGGAGGTGCAGCAAGTACTGCCAAAATAAGGTGAAACTCACAAGAACATGGTAAACATGTTGATCACTTCCCTTGTTTTGCTTTGTGTGCTCTGACTATAAAATAAAGCTTTGGCTTGAAGGCTGGGTCTCGCTGTGTCCTCATCCAGGCACAAGAGATCCACCTAGCCCCAGCTGTATTCTCTTGTCTGTCTTCTTTAATCCTTCACCATCCCTCCTCAGGTTCACTGAACCTGGCCATGCTGAGCACAGTTCAAAGAAATATCTCATGTAACAAGAGCCAGTGGCAGGCAGACTGAGATTGGTTCATTTGGCAGCTCAATGATGTCATTAAGGGCCCAGCCTCTATGCAAGGTTCTGCTCAGCTTTAGAGGGAGCTCTGTCCTCGAGATGGTTCTCCTCGGGTCCCAAGTGGCTGCTAGAAGCTGCTGAGTGAGGCTTCTCTCTTCATAGCCAGTGGAGGAAAGAGAAAAAGCCTTATAACCTTGTAACTCAGACCTCCCAGGTATGACTTATGAGTCCTTTCCCTTAGTCTGTCTGGCTAAGGTTGTTGGTGTGTCCACTCCTAGAGCAATAAAGTTGCCAGGGAAAAGGCACCAATTGGTTGGGCTAATTGTCTGGTATGGAAATGATTAGGAACCAACCACAGTGTCCATTGTAAATATTGCCAGGATCTCCACCACCATCAGCCACCCTCCACACACAGGCACACATATATTCACACTCTCACTTCATTTTTTTTTTGTTTAAATTTTTTTGTTGAGGTTATTAACATTGGTTAATAACATTATATAAGTTTCAGGTCTACAGCTTTATAATACATCATCTGCACATCCCATTGTGTGCTCACCACCTAAAGTCTAGTCTCCTCTCATCACCACAATTTTACCGCCTTTATCTTCTTCATCCTCCCTCCGCTCCCTTCCCCTCTGGCATCCAAAATACTGTTGTCTGTGTCTAAGAGTTAGTTTGTTTTGTTTGTTCATTTGTTGCGTTTTGTTTAATATCCCACATATCCCACATATAAGTAAAATCATATGGTTCTTATTATTTTCCATCTGACTTACTTCACTTAGTATGATAGTCTCAAGATCCATGTTGTTGCAAATGGCAGTATTTCATCACTTTTTATGGCTGTGGACTCACATGCTTTCTAACACTTGCCTTCTCTCCCTTTGATTCAGTGGCAATTATTACCTCAGAGGAGAAATGTCACTACAGAAAAGCAGACAAAAGCTTTAGAGTCGTCGAACCGGTTTGGCTCAGTGGATAGAGCGTCAGCCTGCGGACTCAAGGATCCCAGGTTCGATTCCGGTCAAGGGCATGTACCTGGGTTGCGGGCACATCCCTACTGCGGGCTGTGCAGGAGGCAGCTGATCGATGTTCCTCTCTCATCGATGTTTCTAACTCTCTATCCCCCTCCCTTCTTCTCTGTAAAAATTCAGTAAAATATATTTAAAAAAAAAAAAAGCTTTAGAGTCACAAATGTTTTCAAGTGAGCAAAATTTCAAGTTTGGAAACTTTCATATCAGAGTCTGTGGCCTGTGATTTGCATGGGGTAAAAGGAAGAGGTTGAATTGGAGACAAGGGCCTGGGCCCTCTCAGGTGTGCTACGTGAGAAGAAATGAAATTACCTAAGAACGGTGTATAAAGTGAGGAGAGAGAAGGGCCTTGGGAGGCTCCTTGGGTAGCAGCAGAAGATAATCTTGAGGATTAAGCAGCAGAGATGTAGGGGGAGAATTAGGAGCGTGCGGCCCCAGGAAGCCACTGTAAGAGCCAGCTCTCAGGAAGGAGCGGCTGGACGCCCAGGCTAGAAAATGGTTGGAACATTTGGGTTTTACCAACAAGGAAGATGTTTGAGACCTCGTGGGGGCAGCTGCCAGCCAGAGGAGGGTCAGAGACAAACCTGCTCAAATGGAGAGTGAATGAGAGATGAGGGAGCGGGGAGCAGACTAGTTTCGAGATGTTTGACAGTTAAAAGGAAGAACCAGAGCAAAGAAAGACCTGTGCTTGAGAAGTGAAACTTTGAAGAAAAGAGAAACTAGACCAATAATTTTCAAACTGTGAGTCATGAAACACTGTTATGCAATTATTGTGTCAAGAGCAATATTTTTAAAGAATAGAAAAATTTTAATGTGGCAAAACTTTTATTTTCAATGTATTTATGTACATGTGTACTGGATTGCCATGTAAAATTCATTTTTTGCCTTGGATTTTGGTAAAAAAAAGAAAGAAGGAAGGAAGGAAGGAAAGAAAGGAAGGGAGTGAGGGAGGGAGGGAGGGAGGGAGGGAGGGAGGAAGGAAGGAAGGAAGGAAGGAAGGAAGAAAGAAAGAAAGAAAGAAAGAAAGAAAGAAAGAAAGAAAGAAAGAAAGAAAGAGGACAACCAGACTGGAACCTGTTTAAATGCCGAGAAGAATTAGAAAAAATCAACTTGTCATGAAAGGGCCCAGCCATGTACAAAATGACATCATCCCAGACTTGGATGTGATTGAAGAGTTTTAGGAAAACTGAAAATCCAATTCTAATCAAGAGGATCTGATGTTAACCTCAAGAAGACAAGGTGGGATTTGCCTGTAATTAAAAAAGCTTAGACCACATTGATTTTGTTGTACTCTGCTTGTTGGAGAAGGGAGATAGTTTTCAGGACATCTATAAGAAGGTCATCTCAAAAGCCAGGATGTGGCCACATTTATTTCATACTCGTCCTCGAGAGAATCAGGTTGTGGCGGGCACCTGGATCCCGGGCCCGGGGAGTGCCCACTGTGGCCGTGGAAATTCTTCAGGGGCCATTGCAGGGAGTGGAAGAGGGAGCTCAGTCATTTGGGTTGCAAAGAACAGAATATGACCAGCGATCTCGGGCAGTTCATTGTGGGTTACACACAGAAGCGAAGGGGACAAGAGCTGCAGCTGCCTGGGGTGGAGGGGGAGTTGCTTCACTTGAGCCTAAGACACCTGTGTGACCTGGCCTCCCGGGAAGAATGCGTCTGCAGCCTCTCAGGCCTCACAGAGGCTCAGGGGGGACCGGAAGCGCCCTCAGCAGCCGGAGCACACGGCTCCGGGCCCAGGGTCCTGCTGCTTCCACCGCTCCTGTCACCATGAGCCAATGAGCTCACCCTCTACCCTGGCCTTTGCTTACTCGGAGTTTCTTCTTACTCTTGGCTTCAATGGACCTAGGGCTTCCATGTCTGATAGCAACTGAGTAACAACTTCCAGGGCTTTCTTTGGTTCTGCTCTCACTTCCTTTCACAGAAGATGCCCACGGTCCTAGCCTTGCAGATTAACTGGCGCTCTCCATTCCTTCTGTGAGACACAACAGATATCCACACACTGAGCTCTTGTTGGAGCCGATAGGCTGCTTCGTCCCTGTACACCTCCGCTCCCACCAGTTAACGAGTGTTAAATGCATAACTTTTGCATTTTTGACTATATGTTCCTAAACCTGGTTTTGACACTTGTTATAAAAACCTTACAGGTCAAGCAAATATTTTTAAACTAATGAAGAGTGTGAAAAGTACAATTTTTATTAAACACATGACATCGTGGTTAACATCTGCATTTAAATCTTGGGGCCTTCTGCTTACTAGATGTACGGCCTGGGGGAGGGGTACTTCACCTCTCTTTGCCTTGATCTCCTCATCTGCAAAATGAATAGCAGCTACTCCATGGAATTGTTGTGAAGTTTAAATGAGAGTTGAGTGGGCTTGGCTATACTGGAGGCAGGAGAATGGGTGATATGGCCCCTAAACTGCTTCCCTCAGCGGGGTAACCAGGGACCTTATAACTTGTAAACTAAGGACCACAATTCCAGTTATTCTTTTTTTAAAATACATTTTTATTGATTTCAGAGAGGAAGGGAGAGAGAGAGAGAAACATCAAAGATGAGAGAGAATCACAGACCGGCTGCCTCCTGCACACCCTACAGTGGGAATCCAGCTTGCAATCCGGGCATGTGTCCTGACCGGGAATCAAACCCTGACCTCCAGGTTCATAGGTCGGCGCTCAGCCACTGAGCCACGCCAGCCGGGCTCCAGTTATCCTTTAACAGTGTAAACATCAAAGTGTTTTTTCTGTTTCAAGGGGAAAGCTCGAGCCTGTGCTGCAGCCCTTCTTCGTACTGTATACATTTCCTATTGCTGTTGTAATAAATTACCACAAACTTGGTGGCTTAAAACAACAAATTTATTACTGTGCTGGAAGTCAGAAGTCTAAAATGGGATGACAGTCCTAGTCAGTTTGGCTCGGTATATAGAGTGTCAGCCTGTGGACCGAAGGGTCCCGGGTTTGATTCCGGGCAAGGGCGCATACTTTGGTTGCAGGCTTGATCCCTGGCCCAGGTCAGGGTGAAAATATCCTCAGCGAGGGTTAACAAGACAAAACAAAAAAATTCACTTAAAATGGGATGACAGATCTATGGTCCGGCTGGAAGGTCTAGAGCAGTGATGGCGAACCTTTTGAGCTCGGCGTGTCAGCATTTTGAAAAACCCTAACTTAACTCTGGTGCCGTGTCACATATAGAAATTTTTTGATATTTGCAACCATAGTAAAACAAAAACTTATATTTTTGATATTTATTTTATATATTTAAATGCCATTTAACAAAGAAAAATCAACCAAAAAAATGAGTTCGCGTGTCATAGGTTCGCCATCACTGGTCTAGAGACTGCCCACTTTCCTTGGCCTCTGGCCCTTTTCTATCTCAAAGCAGGGCGTCACTCTGATC
>NW_005871139.1:3161908-3165836 GCF_000147115.1 Myotis lucifugus
GAACTAGATAGAGACGGTGATTATACAACACTGTGAATGTACTAAATGCCACTGACGCGCACTTTACAATGTTTGATTTTATGTTATATGAATTTTACCTGAATTAAAAAAAATACTAAAAAGAGCTTATAGCTAAGACCAAGTAGAACCAATATTTCAAATGAATATAATTAACATTCTTAGAGAGATAAGGAATAATCTAATCTCCATAAAAATAGATAGTTACAAGAAAAGAATGATTAGAGACCTTGGAAATAAAAATTATAATTGTTGAAACGTAAAATTCAGCTTTTGTGTTCCTTATGATAGTCAGTCAAGTTCAGCTCTAAGAGGAGACACAGAAAGGCATAGGAAAACGAAGTTTATTATATTCAGGGGTCCTAGAGAGGGGTCACCACATGCCACACAGGGTCACAGGGGAAGCTGTGGGTTTTGGTCCAGTGGCAGAAGACAGGAGGGAGAGAAGAGGTTAGGCCACCACGTTTATTGGAGTTTCCAAGGGAAAGGCCAGGCAGGGCAGGGTGAATAGTTTGGGATTGGTAGAATTAATACTTTCCGCAGGCTCTAAACTATAGGGGTGGCCCCTAGTTGCCTGATATCTGGTC
The DNA here is from genome assembly GCF_000147115.1 of Myotis lucifugus. NCBI lineage: Eukaryota > Metazoa > Chordata > Mammalia > Chiroptera > Vespertilionidae > Myotis > Myotis lucifugus. Next base: position 3,162,514 of record NW_005871139.1, read on the forward strand.
CTGGAATGATTAAGGCAGAGGAATATTGACTCCTGGGGTGTATGGACCAGAGAGAAGAAATACGCTCTAGAATGGTTAATTTGCACGGAAAGGAATGCTCCAGGGGGAGGAGTCCTTTGCTACCTTTAAGAATTAGCTGGTGCTGGGGAAGCAGTCTCTCCAGTTTGAAAGGTTTTGGTGTTTTTGTGTGTGTGTTTTTTTTAAAGATATCAGAACATTATCATAAGTAAGAAAAAGAAAAGAAACATTATCATAAGCAAAAATATATATCATGTATTATACCTAAGTTATATATATAACACATATTACAGAGCTGACTTGAAGAATTCCAGAATGCTCCTATTAAAAACTAAATTAGGCCCTGGCTGGCTTGGCTCAGTGGATAAAGCAGACTGAGGGTCCCAGGTTTGATTCCAGTCAAGGGCACATGCCAGGTTGCGGGCTCGATCCCTAGTGTGGGGCATGCAGGAGGCAGCCAATCAATGAGGCTCTCTCATCATTGATGTTTCTATCTCTCTCTTCCTCTCTGAAATCAATAAAAATATATTTTTAAAAATATTTTTAAAAAATTAAAAATAAAATAAAATAAATTCGGCTCTGGCCCATGTGGGTAAGTGGTTAGAGCGTCAGCCCTCACACCAAAGGGTCTCAGGTTCGATTCCTGATCAAGGGCACGTAACTGGGTTGCAGGTTTGATCCTTGGCCTGGGTCAGAGCACGCGTGGGAGGCTCTCTCTCCCTCTCCTTTTCTCTCTCCCCCTCCCTCCCTCCCTCTCTTCCACTCTAAAAAAAATCAATGGAAAAATATCTTCCAATGAGGATTAACAAAAAAATAAATAAATAAAAGCAAAAACTAAATTAGGGCTGTATTCTTCCAGAATTTGCAAAAGGATGAAGAGAAAGTATAAAAGTTAAAAACATGAATAACAGATGCAGAAAATCCTAAATCTGTCCAATAGGGGTTTTAGTGGGAGAGAATAAACTAGTACTTCCCAAACTTTAGCAAGTCCGAATCATGTGAGGATCTTATTAAAAAGCAGATTCTGATTCAGAAGATCCATGAACCAGACTTTAATAAAAATTCTCCAAAGCAGAAGATGGGTATAAGTCTTGAGGTTGAAAGGCTCTTCAAGTGCTCATTTGAATAAATTAAAACATACACCAGGATATAGTGAGAGAGGAGAGAGGGCTGAGATGAAGTTGGAGAGGAGACAGGGAAAATCAGGAAGCCCCTTATAAGCCATAAACTCTGGAAAAACTTTGGTTGATTCTGACTGCAACTACAAAGGACTCTTCAGAATAAACCATGTTACAATATTTCCTCTTCTGGAGAAGAAATAGAATTGATAAATTGTTACTGGATTAAGATCTGTCTAGTTCAAGAGATAACTTATACATTTTGCAACATACAACAAAATTCTTGGAACTCTTTGCCTAGACAAGTATGCTTGCTACTTTTAAAAAATATATATTTTTATTGATTTCAGAGAGGAAGGGAGAGGGAGAGAGTGATAGAAACATCAATGATGAGAGAGAATCATTGCTCAGCTGCCTTCTGCACACTGTCCCCCCGCCCCCCCCCCACACACACCCCATTGGGGATTGAGCCCACAACCCGGGCATGTGCCCTTGACCAGAATGGAACCTGGGACCCTTCAGTCCACAGGCTGATGCTCTATTCACTGAGCCAAACCGGCTAGGGCTGCTTGCTACTTTTAAAGATTCCTGTTACAGAATGGAAAATGCTGGCTTCTTAATACCTCTGCACTAGTAAAGATTATAAAAGGGGAATACTGAAACCTTTCTTCTAGGAAACAGTTACCAGGCCACATCCATAGAACTTGACCATAAATGAATCTCTCTTTGCTATCTCTTTTTAAGACAAAGGAGCCTCAAATATTTGAAATGAAAAAATAAACTTCGCCAGCAGAGGGCTAAGAAACCACTACAAGTTATGTCTGATGCTTACTTAAATCCGGATATATACATTGTAAAACAAAACAACTATTACCCTGGTCAGTGTGGCTTGGTTGGTTGGGCTTCGTTCCATGCACCAGGAGATTGCCAGTTCCATTCCAGGTCTAGGGCACACGTCTAGGTTGTGGGCTCCATCCCCAGTGTGGGGCCAGCACGAGGCAGCTGATCAATGTTGGATTCTCACATCAATGTGTCTCTCTCTCACTTTCCCTTCCTCTCTCTCTCTCTAAAAAAATAAATAAATAATCATTTAAAAAAAAAAAACAACTATAGAAAAACCTTTTTGGCTGATGTCTGTCTCTTTTTTTCCCCTTTATTGATTAAGGTATTATATATGTGTCCTTATCCCCCCATTATCCCCCACCCCCCCTGCTCGTGCCCTCACCCCCCTAGTGTCTGTGTCCATTGGTGATGCTTATATGCATGCATACAAATCCTTTGATTGATCTCTCCTCCTTCCCCTCACTCTTCCCTGCCCTCCCTCTGTGGTTCGAGGTCTGATTGATGCTTCTCTGTCTCTGGATCTGTTTCTGTTCATCAGCTTATGTTGTTCATTAAATGAGTGAGATCATGTGATATTTATCTTTTCTGACTGACTTATTTTGCTTAGCATAATGCTCTCCAGCTCCATCCATGCTGTTGCAAATGGTAGGAGTTCCTTCCTTTTTACAGCAGTGTAGTATTCCATTGTGTAGATGTACCACAGTTTTTTAATCCACTCATCAGCTGATGGGCATTTAGGCTGTTTCCAAATCTTAGCTATTGTAAATTGTGCTGCTATGAACATAGGGGTGCACATATCCTTTCTGATTGGTGTTTCTAGTTTCTTGGGATATATTCCTAGAAGTGGGATCATTGGGTCAAATGGGAGTTCCATTTTTAGTTTTTTGAGGAAATTCCATACTGTTTTCCACAGCGGCTCACCAGTCTGCATTCCCACCAACAGTGCACGAGGGTTCCTTTTTCTCCGCATCCTCGCCAGCACTTGTCACTTTTTGATTTGTTGATGATAGCCATTCTGACAGGTGTGAGATGGTACCTCATTGTTGTTTTGATTTGCATCTCTCGGATGATTAGTGACTTTGAGCATGTTTTCATATGTCTCTTGGCTCTGTCTCTTTTTAATCTCAATTCATTAATTGGAGCAAAGAGAAGAGAGCCTACCTTATTTTAGCAAGTTCCTAAATAAGATATTTGTAAAACAATGAAAAGCCATTAAAGTATTTTAAAGCAGGCAACATGTTGAGTTTTTTGTTGTTTTTTAATCATATCCCTTTTTTATGATTTCAAAGAGGGCATCGGGGGATGGGGCCAGAAGTGGCTGAACGCAACCTCTTGGTCCCCCCC
>NW_005871139.1:3165936-3179190 GCF_000147115.1 Myotis lucifugus
TGCAGCCAGGAAGATGCCTGATCACAGGCCAGGCCTAGGGACCGTGCCCGTGAACACATTCCATATGCCAGGCCTCTAGTCTATATATAAAAGCCTAAGAGACCAGCCAACCGGCCGGTAGCTATGATGCACACTGACCGCCAGGGGGCAGATGCTCAACGCAGGAGCGGAAACCACAGGCATGGAAACATGGAACAGACTTATGAATCTCAGAGGGGAGGGGCGAAGGGGGAGGGCGGGAAGAGATTAACCAAAGATCTTATATGCATACTAGAGGCTCAGTGCATAGGGTCCCTCGGCTGGCCTGTGGGGATCAGGCCAAAACTGGCCCGATGCACAGATTTATGCCTGACCTGTGGGGATCGGGCTGAAACCAGCTCTCTGACATCCCCCAGGGTGTCCTGGATTGTGAAAGGGTGCAGGTCAGGCTGAGGGACCCCACCAGTGCACTGGGCCTCTAGTCTATATAATAAAAGCCTAAGCAACTATTATGGCGGAATGACCAGAACAACTGGTCGTTATGATGTGCACTGACCACCAGGGGGCAGATGCTCAATGCAGGAGCTGCCCCCTGGTGGTCAATGCACTCCCACAGGGGGAGCACCGCTCAGCCAGAAGCCAGGCTCACAGCTGGTGAGCGCAGCAGCGGTGGCGGGAGCCTCTCCTGCCTCCGAAGCAGCACTAAGGAGCAGCGAGCCAAGCAGTAAGGAGCAGTGAGCAGACAGGTGGTAAGGAGCGAGGGCTCCCAGACTGTGAGAGGGATGTCTGACTGCCAGCTTAGGCCCACTCCCTGTGGGCATCCCCTGAGGGCTCCCGGACTGCTGGAGGGTGCAGGCTGGGCTAAAGGACCCCCTCCCCCGCAGTGTACAAATTTCATGCACTGGGCCTCTAGTGTATAATAAAGCAATGTGCAGAACTGCCATTTTCTGAAGCATTTTCTCAATTTGTTCAGATTTGTTTTCCAGCAATTGTCATCAGTTTGGATCAAATAAACTCACAAAAATTATATACAGTTTTGAATGTTTCTTATGTTGACAATACTCTACCAACTGAGCTGCCTGGCTAGGGCAAAGCAGGTAACATGGTTTGTATTTATTTATTTATTTATTTATTTATTTATTTATTTATTTATTTTAAATGTGTTTATTGATTTTTTTAGAGAGAGAAAGGAAGGGAGAGGGATAGAGAGATAGAAACAGCGATGTGAGCCCTGCCTGGTTTGGCTCAGTAGATAGAGCATCAGCCTGTGGACTGAAGGGTCCTGGGTTCGATTCTGGTCAAGGGCACATGCCCAGGTTGTGGGCTCCATCCCTAGTAGGGGGTGTGCAGGAGGCAGCCAACCAATGATTTTTCTCTCATCATTGATGTTTCTATCTTTCTCTCCCTCTCCCTTCCTCTCTGAAATCAATAAAAATATATTTAAAAAATAAAAGAATGTTTAAAAAAAGAAACATCGATGTGAGAGAAACATCAATCGGCTGCCACCTGCACGCCCCCTACTGGGGATTGAGCCTGCAACCGGGGGCATGTGGCCTGGCCAGGAATCAAACCAGTGACCTCTTGGTTCATTGGTTGGTGCTCAACCACTGGGCCACATTGGCTGGGCAGTAACATGGTTTGTAAAGGTCAATCTTGAACTCATGGTTTTCAATATATTTAGATATAGAAATAAATGTAAATGTGGTGTGTGTGTGTGTGCACATGCATGCCTGTGCAGTGTATCCCTTAGCTCTGTCCACTGAGAGAGCCTGGAGCAGCAATATCCTAATAGCAATGAGCACAGCTAGTGTCCAATTCTTGGTTTCAAATAACATTCTCTATTAAAAGGAACCAGAGCTCCTTGGAGAAATGGCTGATTCCAGAGCTGATGCAGGGAATGTATAAATTGAGCCTGAAACATGTTGCTATGCCAGACAGAAAATAAAACTAAAAATGATGAATGCTGAAAGAATACATTTGAAGGGAACCAAAGTTTTGCCAACCTGAAGCTGCCTTTTTGGGATATTGATTTTAAGCTGTTTATTAAGAAACTAGAGGCCCGCTGCACAAAATTTGTGCGGGGGGAGGGGGCATGGTGCCCCTCAGTCCAGCCTGAGCCCTCTCACAATGCGGGACCCCTCGGGTAGGGTCCTTAGTCCTGGCCAGCAATCAGGGTCTATCAGGGCTTTCCTTCACCCAGCTGCCGGCAGCTGGCCCCGCCCCCACTGCTGCCACTGCTGGCCATCTGTGAGGCGCTGACCCCCCCTCCCCTACCACCAGTCGCCTCCCTCTGCAGGCGACAGGTGTGGGGTGCGATCATTGGCTGGCCTGGGCCTCCCTCTGCGGGGCAATCATGGGGCGATGGCGGGGGGCGGGGGGGGGGCGGTGACCAATCGCATCGCACCCACCTTGGCTGGCCTGGCGCCAGTGGGTGTCATAGGGCGGTCGTCAGGAAGGTCGTTCTGCTGTTCGGTCGTTCGGTCGATTTGCATATTATGCTTTTATTATTATAGATAGAAGACTCAGAAAGAACCGTTAACCATCCTCCCTTTTCCTGCCCCAAAATTTCAGACAGAAAAACCTACTTCAGGAAGGAAATCTTAGGATGCTCGACTTAACCGAAATAGCCTACCTTGACTTAAGTAAGCTAAAGAAGGGGCTCAGGCAAGAGCCTGTTAGACAGAAATCCCAAGGGCCATTGCTTCTGAGTTGCCCAACAAGAATTTGCCTGCCATGTATGTTCTGCTCTTCCTCAGAACCTGTAAGTCGCCCATTCTCACTTCTGAAATAGAAGACCCCGTTCCTCTCCCTGCTTTTCTTCTTTGCCCAAAATGTCACATATACCTAATGTTGCTTCACTGTCTGGAATTGTCATGCTTATGTGAACTCCCCCTGCACATGTATGTATTAAATTTTTTTATTTTCTCTTGTTAAATCTGTCTGTTAATTTGATTATTAGCCCAGCTAGCAGAACTCAGAAGGTGGGAGGAAAAGTATCAATTTGTTTTAGCTCCCACGCAGTCATGCTGAAGGATACAGAAGACAAGTTGAAAGGACTCCCAGTGACCAAATCAGACAACTTGAGTATAAAAATAAACAATATTGGTCATTGGATAATAATCCACTGAATGTGATAGGACTTTGAGTCCATACTGATGTAATTAAGTAAAGTGAAAGCGTGATGAGGAATGGAATATTACACAATCTCAAAGTCCCTCCCCCCCAATACTTATTAACTACAAACAGGAAAGAGTAATTTACAGCAGAGGAACATGGCAGATACCACTTTAACCAAGTAAGGTAAAAGGACATGGGAACAGGCACAGCCTGATAGAACCAAGTAGGAAGAAAACAGCATCATTTCTGTGACTGTCCTGCTGCTGCTGCATACCCTGAGTCTAATTATAAGGAAATTTCAGACAAACCCAAATTGAGGGACATTCTACAAAAAACTGGACAGTAATCCTCAAAAGTGTTAAGGTCATGAAAGTCAAGAATGAAACACTGTTGCAGATTGAAGGAGATTAAAAAGGCAGCATATTACTGAGGACTGGATCCTTTTGCTATAAAAGACGTCACTCGGAAAACTGGTGAAACTTGAATGGGGTCTGAGGTTTAGGAATGGTAGGAATGCATCCATGTTCTTTTCCTGGTGTTGATGGTTGTATTGTGGTCAAGTAGGAAAATCTCCTTGTTAGCAGGAAATATACCCTGATATATTGGGGTAGGGAGGGGATGGGCAACATATTGACAACTTACTCTCAAAATGGTTGAGATAAAAAGTTCTTTGTACTATTCATGTATATTTTCTGTTTGATATAATTTCACAAGAACAGATTTTTAATAAAGGGGAAGAAGCCCTGGCCAGCGTGACTCAGTTGGCTGAGCATTGTCCTGTGCACCAAAAGGTTGCTGGTTCGATTCTGAGGCGGGACACATGCCCAGGTTTCTGGCTCAATCCCCAGTAAGAGGAGGAAGCCAATTGATGGTTCTCTTGCTCTCATTGATATTTCTCTCTCCCCCCGCTTCCTCCTTTCTCTCTAAAAATAAATAAAAACTATATTTAAAAAAATAAAAATAAAAAAATGGAAAAAAGGGTATTCTTTGGAAAAACTTTAGATGGTTTCCCACAATCAAGTTGCCCCTAGTACTGCTACTGTTTAATATAATAATGGAAGTTCTATACCAGGATTTAAGAAAAAAAAAACGAACAAAATCAAACAAAACACAACAAGAATAAGAAACCCATGCCCAGCCAGTGTCACTCAGTGGTTAGGCATCAACCTATGAACCAGGAGCTCATGGTTCAGTTTCTGGTCAGGGCACATACCTGGGTTGTGGGCTCAATTCCCAGTGGGAGGCCTGCAGGAGGCAGCTGATCAATGATTCTCTCTCATCATTGATGTTTCTATCTCCCTTCCCTCTCCCTTCCTCTGTGAAATCAATAAAAAAATATTTTTTTAAACCACAAAGTGAAAAAACTGAAACATATAAAACTTTTTATTTGCAGAAGACATAATTATCTCTATAGAAAACCCAGCAGAATCAATAGACAAACTAGGAAAACCAAGAAAAGAGTTCATTAAGGTTGCCAGCTACAGATTCAATTATCTTCTTCTGCAGACCTAAAGGAAATATTTGCAATATCTAAAATGGATATGGGGTCAATATGTGAATATACAGTGAAATACTTTAAATCAACAAAAATAAAGACAGGAAAGTCAACTGGGAAAAATGTGCACAGCATGTGAGTAGGCATCTCAAAGAGGATAAAACTCTACTGGCTAACGAGAATATGAAGTAACACTCAATATACTCAGAGAAGTACAACCGGAAAGAACTAAAAGCCTACTTAATACCCTTTAAAGCTGTAAAAATTAGAAAGTTGTATAATATCAAGTGTTGGAGACAGTAGAGGTGATAAGAACTTTCAATTAACATTAAGCAGGTAGATACAGACATTCTGAAAAATGATTTGGCAGTAGTTAGTGAAGTTAAGTGTGCATAACCCTCATGACCCCAAAATTCCATCTGTATATGGTATGTATCCCAGGAAAATTCTTGAATGGATTCAAAGGGGACCAGGTAAGAAGATATTTCTCTAGAATTGTTTGTAGAAGTGCAGAATGGACAAGTAAACTATGAAACTATGATGGACACCTACTATGGACTCCTATGCAGGACATAGTCGGAAACTGTCATAAGCAATAACTTGATTATATGTAGCAATAAGGATGGATCCTAGACACAGTTGACTGGAAAAAAGTAAAAATAAAATGAAATGGCAATGCCACTTAATTGAAAACACATACACTAAACAACCTGTACTAGGTTGAATAATGCCCTCCCCCAAGATGTCCACATCTTAATCCCTGAATCTGTGAATCCCCTATATATGGCAAAAGAGATTTCACAGGTGTGATTAAGTTCAGTATCTTGAGATGGGGACATTATTCTGGATTATGTGATAGACCTGATTTGATTACAGGGTCTTTATAAGAGGGAGGCAGAAGTGAGTGAGTAGTAAATGTGATGACAGAGCAAGAAGTTATAGAGAAGGAAGAAGGGGCCACAAACTGAGGAATGTTGGCATCCTCTAGGAGCTGAAAAAGGCAAGCTAACAGACTGTCCCCTAAAGCCTAAGGAATGGAGCCCTGACAATACTTAATTCTAGATTTCTGACCTCCAGATCTGAAAGAGAATAAATCTGTATTGTTTTACAAAGCCACTAAATTTATGGCAATTTTTTATAGCAGTAATAGGAAACTCAAGCATACATGCATAGTTAGGAACATATATCAATCACATTTGAGGGGATATCTATGGGGGAGAAGAATAGGAGAGCAGACAGAGAATGAAAGGAGGTGATAGAATAAAACAAGTGAGATGGCTTGTACGTCAATGAAAACACTGTTATAACCTGAATAAGAAGATTAACTCGAGTCTCTGTAGGAAAGGTCCAGCAAAGACAAGCAGAAGCCGATCACTCTGACTGGTGTGTAGAAAACAGGTTGTATGCTCTGATGATAGGTATGGCAGATATTCTGAGTATTGGCTCTTTTAAAGACTTCTGATATAAAACCAGTCTCCCTTGTGCCTTGATTCTGTGAAGCTGGTGCCCTGAAGACCAGGCATAAATATGTTGGTTATCAAAAGGTATACCACTCATGATAAATCACTTAATTTCTCTTACAAACTTGATTAGTGTGTCAGTCCAAAGATCTACCCTAGGTAGCCTGACAAATTCAAGTTTCCAAGTTTGTGAAGATGAGGGCCAACCTGCACTGTGCTGACCACCTTAAATGCACATAAAGACATGGTGCAGCCAACCTGCATCCTGATGCTCCCCCATCCTTCAAAGCCTCATTCCTTCTGGTATCCCAAATGCCTAGCAAAGGGCCTTACACACAGTAGGCACACAGTGCTTGTGGTTAGGATTTAGGATTTGGCACATGTATAGCACCCGTTAGTGGAATAAGGTGACCTTCCCTTTCCCTCAATTCAGGCCATCTTTCTAGTTTTATTTCCTACTAGTGGCCCAGTGCATGAAATTCATGCATGGTGGGGGGAGGGGGGTTCTCTCAGCCCAGCCAGCACCCTCTCCAATCAGTGACCCACAGGGATCGAGCCTAAACCGGCAGTCAGACATCCCTCTTGAAATCTGGGACCTCTGGCTCCTAACCACTGACCTGCCTGCCTGCCTGATTGGCCCTAACCCCTCTGCCTGCCTGCCTGATCACCCCCAACTGCCCTCCCCTGCCAGCCTGATTGCCCCTAATGGCCTCTACCTTGGCCCTGCCACCATGGCTTTGTCCGGAAGGACGTCGGGAAGGTCTCTGGAAGGTCTCCTGGTTTAATTAGCATATTACTCTTTTATTAGTATATATGTTGCATCTACCCCTAAAGACTCAGTATTCTCTGAACACTCCATATTCTTTCATATTTGCTTGATATGAATAATGTTCTATTTTTAAAGAGGAAGTTCAAATATTACTTCTTGGAGAGCTTTCTTGTCTTTCCATGCATTCATTTGATCAATTATTCATTCACCTGGTGACTCAACAAATATTGAGCACCTTTATAAGCTGGGCACAATGCGAGGCATGGAGAATGTGATAGGAAGCCAAACATACAGGCTCACCACCCTCAGGGAGGCCTAGCGGGGGAGACCGAGTTTAATAAACAGAATGTATGATGTCCCCATTCATGAACATACAATTAGCACCTGATATGTACTAAGGAAACAAACACTGTTCGTTGAGAGCACATCACCAAGAAACCCATTTGGAATAGGGTGGGTTATGAGTAGCGGGGTTCAAGGAAGGCCCCTCTGAGGAAGCGCTTTCTTAGGTGTCTGGAATGGCGTCCCCAAAGCTGGACGCCGCGCTCCGATCAGCGTCGGGGTCCGGGGACTCTCCCGCCGCCGCCCACAGAGGCAGCCCCAGCCAGGACGGCGGCCCTTCCCTCCCCAGCCCCGAGACCTCGCGAGAGCACACGGCCACCGGTTATGGCTCAGACTTCCCGGCCTCAGAACGGCCGCCCCCTTCCTCCCCTCGCCCGGCACCCCGCGCTCCGCTCCCGGATTGGCTGACGGAGCCACGGCGAGCTGGAAAGTGGTTCGACAACTAGCCCTATTTTTGGTCCCGCCCACGAAGCCTGCGGATTGGGCGGCTGAGTCTGGCGTCACGCGCCTCCTAGAGCGCGGACGAGCCAATCAGGAGCTCGGCGTATTTTACAAACTGGAGAAGGAGCTGCCCCAGAAGCCAAGCCAGGGAAAAAGCGAAGAAGAGGGGGAGACCCTGAGGGGTTCCGGGGAAGGTGTGGCGCGGGGATCTTGGAGGTTTGTAAGGAGGAGAGGCAGCTCGGGGTCCTGGGGCGGAAGAATAGGCTCAGGGTGTCTGGAAGTGGCACCCAGAAGAGCCGGCCTTGCAGGCGCCGGGTCTTCTGGGCGCAGGTGGAAGTATCAGGGGTGTGAGCACCGCATCTATGTCCCATGCTGGCTGACCTTTGATTCCTGGTCCTGCCTTCTTCCCCATCTCAGTTGTAGCCGTCATGACCACCTCCCAAACGAAGGACCCCCTCCTCCGGGGTGTATCTCCCACCCCGAGCAAGATTCCGGTTCGCTCAAAGAGACGCCCGCCTCTCCCCACACTCAAGCCCTGCGACTTGGACCGGGAGAACCAGGATCCAAAGGTAAGAGGGGCTTGGTGAAGACAGTAGCTACAAGGAGGCAGCACACACCAGCAATGCACGCCAACGCTGAATTTTTTTGTCCTTCCCTCCCCCAGAGATTGGAGCAGAAGTTCAGTACTCAACGTCCCCTTGTTGACTCAGCAGGCCCCAGGCCAAAAGCCACACATCAAACACAAAAATCAGAGAAATTGGTGGGGAGCACTCTGCTTCGGAAACCATTGGAGGAGCTCAGGCCTAGCCCTAAGGAACAAAGTGTGGGGCCTGGGCCCCCTCCCCAGAAAGGTACTTGTTGGAGACTAGAACACAGTCTCCTGATGGGGAGACTGAGCTGGGGATGGTGGAGTTTGGGGGCTTTGCACTGCTCCAGTCTCCTGCTGACTATAGAGTCCTTCCTGGTCCCTGCTCCTGGAAAGCTCTTTGCTCTCAGAAACCCTCTCCTTCCTTCAGCAAAATGTCATCTCTTCTAAAGCCTTTCCAGCTCTCCAGTCACAAGCAATTGCTCTGTGTTCTAATACTTTGCTATACTCTGTTATAACATGTCCATAATTGGTTTAAGGGGAGGAGAGAGAAACATCGATTTGTTGTCCCACTTATTTATGCACTCGTTGGTTGATTCTTGTCAGCGCCCAGACTGGGGATAGAACCTGAACCTTGGTGTATCGGGATGACACTAACCAACTGAGCTACCCAGCCAGCACACATGCCCATAATTTGGCTTGAGTCTGTTACCTCTCTATAGTTTGATGATAGTTTTTTGAGGATGGGCTTTGTCTTATTCATCTCGGGGCCCCAGGGCCTAGAATAGTGTCTTACATAAAGTTCTGTGAACATTTGGTGAGTTGAGTCCTACTATATGAGTCTCTGGCTTACTGTTGCACCTCAAGGTGGCTACACTAGGGTACCTGGCCCCTCTTAGCTTTCCTATGTCACTTTCCTTCTCTTCCTTTACAGAGATTCCAGGGGCCATAGAGTTTGTGGCTGACCCTGAGGCCCTGGCTACCATCTTGTCAGGTGAGGGGGTGAAGAGCTGTCGCCTGGGGCGCCAGCCCAGTCTGGCTCAGAGAGTACTGGTTCGAGGGAGCCAGGGAGGCACCATCCGGAGGGGCCAGGTAATGAGACAGAATATGATGAGAGCAGGCTGGGGTGGACTGAGGAGAGAATCCTGAGCTGATAGCCTCTTTTGGCATCCCAGGGTACCCGCGCCTCTACATATTTGGCTCCCAGAACCCCCCAACACCAACTAGACCCAGCCAGGGCTTCCTGCTTTTCGAGATTAGAGGGACCAGGACCCCGCAGCTGGACCCTGTGCACCCAGAAGCTAGAGGCTGTGGTGAGTGCCTTTGGGGGGCTGATACTCAGTGTTTCTGGGAGCTCCTTCCAGGGGACATAGCTGGCCTTGTGAGAGAAGGTATCTCATGATGACCCAAGGGGTCTGTGGAGGCAGATGGGGTTGGCGGTGAAGCCTGAAGGTTTGGGGCTCACCTCTGACTCTGCCTTTTTTTCTTTTGCTTTTATGGGTCAGATTCCACCTTCAGGACCTTCATTTTACCCCTCTGCTCGCCCCAGCTTCCAGGAGCTAAAAAGAGAGACAGGTGGCAGCAGCCGGTGAGAAGGAGGAGGTCATTTGGAAAAGAATGATCTAATGCTCCATACAGGGGTCCCTCAGAGCTAGGGTCTTCCAGTAGCTTTAGGACTTCCCACCAACCCAGGAGGGGAAAAGGGAGGGTGGCCTGTGACTGCCCAGGTGAGCCCTTGGAATAGGATTCAGGCCTTGTTAGCCAGGCTTCAGTAGGACATCAGTTTCTTCAGGTTGTGGGGGTGGAAGGGTACAAAAATGAAAGGTGCTGTCTCTTTTATTTAGTGGCTAAAGCACAGATTGTGGCAATAAATGGAATCTGGGTTTGCTTCCTGACTCTTAGCAAACTTGCTAGTTGTGCAAGCTTGCCTTAATCTCCACGCTTCAATTTCTTTGTCTGTCAAATGAGGATAATGTTTGTGCCATCATTAGAGGTTGTGGTGAGAATTAAACGAGCTGATGTTTGTAAAGCAGTTAGCACAATGCCCAGCTCATACTTGACACTCAGTGACTTCTAGCTGCTGCCCTTATTGTCATCAGGACTGCAGTGAGCCAGGCCTCGAGATTGCACCTGGAGACCCCAGTCCAGCCTGGTGAGTGTGTCTGGCCATGGGGAGAGAACAGGGGCAGGTGGGCTGTCTGCAGTGGGGATCAAGAGGAAAAAGCTCAGTGGGCTGGGGGAAAGGGGCAAGGCCAGATCAGAAGGAGCTGGAGAGGAAGAGAACTTGATAGGCCAGAGGTTGGCCCCGTTGCACTTTCATCAGAGGATGTGGTCCCTACCCCCTCCCTGCCACTTCCTACAAGAATTGCCTTCCACTCACTATTTTACCTTCAGCTCCTAAGAGCCATCAGCACATCCTGAGCCCACTCAGGGTATTCAGATTGATAAGTGATTACTGAGGTATTAGATGGATTTCTACCCTTGGTGGGGCAGTGGGGGCTGTCAAACTGACATACCCTCTTTTGAGGTTGCAAAGCCCTGTGCCAAACTTTGGTAGGTGTTCCAGATACTACAGAAATTTTCTGTCTCCTCCTAGCTTCCTCTCTCCTGGAAGGAGAACGTGAAGTAGTCACTCACTCAGATGAAGGAGGAAGGGGCCCTCCTGGTCTGGCCCAGTGGATTCCATTAAGAGAAAGCCGGGAGCTAACCCACACCAAGGTGAGATGGGACCCTTCTGGGACAGGGGAAGTGGGGCAGGGAGATACCTGGGGAAATTCCCCAGCAGCGGCCAACACTGAAGATTGTGGGTATAGCCAGGTAGTCCTGGGCTTTAGATGTTAATTGGATCTGGGTTTGCTCCTGATGAGCCCATGCCCTCTCCAGAGAGGGACTGGCCTCTGTTTACCAGGTGTCTGGGCCCTGGAGGTGAGAGGTCACAGTCTGGTATATATTTGTATCACCATCAGATCAGTGCTGAGAGATCTGACACTTGTCAGCCAAAGCATTCATTCATTCACTCCACAGTATGTATTGAGAAGCTACTGTGTGTTAAGCACTGTTCTAGGTTCTGGATATACAGTAGCAAATAAGTTCACATTCTAGAAGGGGGAGGCAAAAAGTAAACACATTGTAAAATATATAGTGTGTCAGATGGTGATAAGTTCTCTGTCATAAATAAATAAAGCACGGAAGTGGAAATGGGGAGGTGGTATTGCAAATTCAAATTGATTAATCAGGGGGATCTTATTGAGAAGATGACATTTAAGTGAAGACCAGAAGGAGCTGAGGGAATAAGCCATCCAGATATCTGGGGAAAGAACATGCCAGGAGAACTGCAGATGCAAAGGCGCTGAGGAGGAAATATGCCTGGTTTGTTTAGGGATCAGCGAAGAGGAGACCAGCAAGTCTGAAGTGAATAAGGGGAATGACAGGAAGTGAGGTTAGAACAATTGCAGGATTGGACTGGGGAAGGATTTACAAACCAGTGTAAGACCTTGGATTTTACTTGGAATGAGTGGAAAGCTATGGGGAGAGGGAATGAACAAGGGAGCAACATGATTTGGTTAAGTCTTAAAAGAATCACGCTGGCTGCTGTATTGAGAACAAGACAAAGAAGGCAAAGGAGGGATCACTCTTCCACCTTGTTCTTCTCCACAGGACAGCCCTGACTGCCACCTGATGCCCTCCCCTGGCCCTGTGCTGCTACCATCCATCCCCCGTCCGTCCCCCTTTGGATTGGCTAAGCGTGTTCCCTCCCCTGGCTCCTCAGCTCGGGTTTGTGTCCACAGCTCCTCGGGGCTGGGCAAGGGCAGAACAGTCTGGCTGGGATCCCTGCTGGGACTAGGTTTTTCATTGCTCAGCCAACTCCATCTCTCCCCAGCCCTCATATTCAGTGTTGCGGCGTCTTGCCATTCGCCCCAAAACCCAGTTCACACCCATCCCATCGGCCCCCAAAGCTCAGCAGGTAAGAGAGGGCAGGGGAGGTAGCTGGTATAGGAAGGGAATGGATGGGTATAGGAAGAGTTATTACATCTCACTTCTGTCCCAGGCTCAATGTTTGAGTGGCCTCTCTCCTCAGTCTTGCCCTGAAGAGCCTGTCCTGCCCTGGGTAAGTGCCCACAGCCTTTCCATGCTGAAATCTTTCACTCTGTCCTGTTGGCCTGAGGTCCAGCAGTTTGTGGCAGGTGGGATCTCTGGAAAAGCTACCTAACTCTCCAAGTCTCCCTGCTTCTCTGCTGTCCCTCCTAATGTTAGTCTAGGGCAGTGGTCGGCAAACTCATTAGTCAACAGAGCCAAATATCAACAGTACAACAATTGAAATTTCTTTTGAGAGCCAAATTTTTTAAACTTAAACTATATAGGTAGGTACATTGTATTAACTTACTTAGGGTACTCCTAAGGCTTAGAAGAGCACACTCAAGGGCCAAAGAGCCACATGGTGCTCTCAAGCCGCAGTTTGCCGACCACGGGTCTAGGGCAGTGGTTCTCAACCTTGGGCTGGGTTCTCTATAAGCTAGTAGGAGGAAAGTGGGCACCCCAAGGGCCCGCATGCATCATTGCACCTTC
This sequence comes from Myotis lucifugus, assembly GCF_000147115.1. Lineage (NCBI taxonomy): Eukaryota > Metazoa > Chordata > Mammalia > Chiroptera > Vespertilionidae > Myotis > Myotis lucifugus. The sequence continues at coordinate 3,178,692 of NW_005871139.1, forward strand.
CCATTTTATGCCCGCAGCCTTGATATGAATGGACACACCTGTGTCCTAACACTTGGGAATGCAAGTTTAGGAGGCCAGAGGGGGTTCAGAATCTTAGAAATTACCCTAGAAATTACAGGCTAATTTTATTTCTTTTTTTAAAATTTTATTTCTTAAATGATAATAATAATAGCAAGGCCTCACAGCATTTTCTATGTGCAAAGCACTGTTCTAATACACTTCACATGTAGTAACTAATTTAGGGTAGGCTCTATTATAACCTCCACCTTACAGCTCAAATCGAGGACCAGAGAAGGTGTGAGACTTGCCAGAGTCACATAGCTAGTGAGACTAGTGCCCGAGAAGCTCCGCGATCTCTTGGCCTCTCCTTGTCCACCCCAGACCCTGCAGCCAGCTACTTACACAGGCCCAGCTGCACATACTCAGCCCGACCCCTCCCACCACCCCAGCTCCGCACAGGGAGTGAGGGGGTTGTTCTGTTCTCCCTCGGTAGGTCCGG
>NW_005871139.1:3179290-3193980 GCF_000147115.1 Myotis lucifugus
AGGGGGCCCCCCCTAAGGCCTTAGGGAAGGAGCCCACCCCCCAAGGGGGCCCAAAAAAACCCCAATTTTCCTCCCAACAAGGGATTATGTCCCACTATAATGCTTGAAAGGCATTCTTCCCCTTCGTCCCAATAGAATACTAAAACCTTATAAACCTGAGCTCTGGGCCTCATCCTCCAGAAATTCTGTTTCTTTGTTACTAATGTTGTGGTCCCACCCCATAACAAAGAAACAGAATTTCCGGAGGATGAGGCCCAGAAATCAGGATTTTAAAAAGATTCCCAGGTGATTCTAATGTGCAGCCAAGGTTGAGAACTACTGGTCTAGGGCCTCTCAATTAGAAACCTGACCCCTTCCTCATGAGGGTGGGACTCAGGCGGGTCTTCCTGTCCCAGCCAGGCTTCCTCACATGGCCCCTCTCTCTTCCCATGCGGCAGGAGCAGATTGCAGTCCGGCTATTTGACCAGGAGAATTGTAAAAGGTTACAGGAGGGGTCTGGGAAACCACCTATGGCAACTCCTCATGGACCCCACCCTAGCAGGACCCCCAACCTCCAAGAGCTGAAGATGCAGGTGGGTCTTTGTGGGCAACCACTTTGATGCCAAATGGGCAGAGACAGGACTGGGGAAGGGAGAAATGGGAGGCGAAAGGGGGTATGGGAATAGGACAGTGTGGGTAGAGACTTGAACCCTCATCTTGACATCACACTGGGGTATTCTCTCCCACACACAGCGCATCAGTATCCTGAAGCAGCTTTTGCAACAGGAGGTAGAGGGGCTGGCAGAGAGCAAGTGTGCCCCCCTTAATGGAGGCTCCTCTCTGGATATGGTTGAACTTCGGTCCCTGCTGGCAGAGATTCCTAGAACTCTGAATGCCCCAGTGCAGAATTCTGGGGCTTTCCGCCTTCCTGAACCGTTACAGCACTCTGGACGGCCAAAGCCCTGCTTTCCAGAGGAGTGTGGGGAACCACAGCTCTGCCCTGGAGCAGAGCCTGAGGCAGCTCGGCCCTGCCCTCCGGCAGAGCCAGGGCCCCCAGAGCCCTGCCATAGGAGGGAGCCTGAGATACCAGAGCCTACCACCCAGAAACAGCCTGAGGTATCTGAGGCCTGCCCTCCCGTAGAGCCTGGATCCGTTCAGGTCTGCTCCCAGGGGCAGGCTGGACTTCCAGAGCCCTCCCCTCGGGTAGAGCCTGAGGCTTCAGAGGCCTGCTCTCTGGAACCTCGGAGCACAGAGCCTAGTCCACAGTCCTGCTGCGGTCAGTGGGCTCCAGCGACCACCAGTGTGATCTTCTCCTCTCAACGCCCACTTTGTGCCAGCCCCACTATCCACTCACTCCAGTCTCTGAGGCCCCCAGCAGGCCAGGCAGGTAAGTAGTTGGTTGGAAGGGGCTGTGAACAAAGGAGGTCCTCATCTCACTGGGAGCAGGACCTCTGCCCTGTACCCGGTGATGCCAGGCTTGCTTTCTTCCACCTACCTTGCCCAGCCTGGCTTTCCTTCAGGAAGATGGGAGGAGCTGGGCCTCCAGTCCTGTGCTAATTGGCTTGCCTCTTGGTGGGGGATCGAGAGAGGGCAATATAAGGTGAGAGTATAGAACTCCAGAGCCCACCCTGAACTCTGGCCCATGGACCCCCAGGCCCCAGCAGTCTGGCTCCTCGAACCCTGGCCCTGAGGCAGCGCCTCAAAGCATGTCTGACCGCCATCCACTGCTTCCACGAGGCGCGCCTGGATGATGAGTGTGCCTTCTACACCAGCCGAGCCCCTCCCTCAGGCCCCTCTCGTGTCTGCACCAATCCTGTGGCCAAGTTATTGGACTGGCAGGACGCCCTGGTGAGCCTCCCCATCCACAGCCAAGCTGTGCCTGCACAGCAAGCCTGTGGGAAGTCGGAAGCAGGGCAAAGGGGCCGACCTTGGCTCCTTTATAAAGATTATTGGGGAAGCGTGGGCTCACTTCAAGGATGGCTGGGCCGTGACAAGTTCTTTCTCTCTCTCCAGTGTTTTATTCCAATTGGTTCTGCAGCCCCTCCGGACTCTCCGACATGAGGCACCCACTTCCACCCGTTCCTGCCCTGTCTTGATTCTTCCTTTTAGCCCTTATTTATTGTCGATCCACCCTATGGGATTGGGAGTCGGGGAGTCGACACCCTTTTATCCTTCAATAAAGTTTCTAAAGTGTCTGAATATCTTGCCCTCTGGTCTGACCTGGGCCAGCTACTGCTGTTGCTCTCCAGTTGCCCACTTGGTGGCAGTGTCCTCCAGCTTAGAGCCAGCGCCGGACTCTCGGGATCCCAGGGCTCCCTCACCTTGGATCTGTCCTGAAGGGAAGAAATTATCCCACTCTTGTTCACCCCACCCGCTCAGCAAGCTCTGTGATTGTGGGGCCAACACTCATTGTCCCCTTTGGTCACCTGCTCTTCTCCCTGGTTCTTAAGATCAGTGCACTTCCAGGAGCCGTCAGCAACTTCTTCATCCCCTAGAGATCCTCTTAGAACTCTCCCTGCATCAGGCAGAACCCTGAACACTAGACCCATATCCTTGGAACCTTGTTGGTGTCACTCTGGTTGGTGCCTCCCTACAGTGTAAGGCCGGAAGCTCTCCTGAAGCTCATACCGCTCCCCTCCCCCTTCCCTCATCACAGCCGAAGCCCTGGGCTGCTCCCCTCCCCCAGAGGCAGGCTTGCAGGGAAGAACTAAGCTTTTGCCTCAGGCAGGGTGGGTGGGAGTCCTTGAGAGGAGTGTGGGTAAGGGTCAGCCCTCTGTCCCCACTCTGTGCACCAGTTAAGAGGCACACACATTCTCTAATGTCACTTTATTGGAAGAGGCAACAGCAGCCCAGATGGAGGTGAAATGGGGACTGTACAGAACAGATTTTAAATGCTAGGAAAGAATTCACTGGTTCCTCCAGTTCACAAGAAGGCTGCCAAGGCAGGAGCCTGGAGCCTGAAAAATGGGGATGGCAAGAGGTTTCATGACAGAGGCCCAGTGCCTACCCCAGTCCTAACATCTCCTACCTAGATGGACTCCTATCTCTGTTCTCCCTCCTACAACGCCAGGTCTGGCTAGTGAGACTGTCCCCAGCTCCCAGCAGGAGAGAGGGCCACCGCCTCCGCCCTTCTCAGACCCTTCTCAGATGTGGGTGGTCCGCTCCCCAGCCACTAATTCCTGGAAGCACTGAGAGTCTGCCCAGTAAGGCCTCCTCCGGGAGCAGGCTGGTCCACCCCACAGCCAGGGTCTCAAAGGATGGGGTGGCGCCTTGGGTGGGGCCAACTGAAAGTGGGTGAGGAGGGAAGAGAAGATAAAGGGCAAGCGAGGTGGGTGGAGGATGGGGCCGGCTCAGTCCGGGTAGATGATGAAGCCAGAGAAAGTGCTGTACTTGTTGGTGTTCCCGCCATGCACCTTCCCGCCGTCCAGCTTGATGAAGACTTCATCGCCCACATCCAGGTGCAGGATGACGCTGTTGCTGGCGTAGTCGTAGTTCTGGTCTGCGTCCTGGGCAATGGCGCTGGCCCGGACCTACCGAGGGAGAACAGAACAACCCCCTCACTCCCTGTGCGGAGCTGGGGTGGTGGGAGGGGTCGGGCTGAGTATGTGCAGCTGGGCCTGTGTAAGTAGCTGGCTGCAGGGTCTGGGGTGGACAAGGAGAGGCCAAGAGATCGCGGAGCTTCTCAGGCACTAGTCTCACTAGCTATGTGACTCTGGCAAGTCTCACACCTTCTCTGGTCCTCGATTTGAGCTGTAAGGTGGAGGTAATAATAGAGCCTACCCTAAATTAGTTACTACATGTGAAGTGTATTAGAACAGTGCTTTGCACATAGAAAATGCTGTGAGGCCTTGCTATTATTATTATCATTTAAGAAATAAAATTTTAAAAAAAGAAATAAAATTAGCCTGTAATTTCTAGGGTAATTTCTAAGATTCTGAACCCCCTCTGGCCTCCTAAACTTGCATTCCCAAGTGTTAGGACACAGGTGTGTCCATTCATATCAAGGCTGCGGGCCTTAAATGGGAAGGTGCAATGATGCATGCGGGCCTTGGGGTGCCCACTTTCCTCCTAGTTCCCTCTAGCGCACCCAGAGGAGTCGCCTTCTTCCCCAACAGGTAGCCCCTCCTCCTCTCTGGTCTCGCTGCCGCTGCCTCCTGCTGCCAGCCCCGCCCCCGCAACCCCCCTCTTCCTGTCCCGCAGGGGCTGGTTATTAACTCATTAATTATTCATCATTATTCTAATCACTATTTACTGTCCTCAGGGCCCGCAGCGCCCGCCCGTGCAGTGCAATTCTGAGTGGGAGCCACGCAGCCCCGGCCCCCTCGGAAACCGGCCCCCTCTAGATACACACTGCCTCTCCCACCCCCTCACAGACATCCCCGCCGCAGAGACCACACACCTCCTCAATGCCACATACACATAGACGTGCTCTTTGTTCACACCTTTGCACCAGCCCAAGCACCCAAAGACACACTCAGATCAATACACACTCACTTGCACACACAATCTGTCTCATACAGACAGACACACAGACACTCTCACTCCCTGTCCCTGGGTTCCTGGGGCGGCCCTGCTGGGAGGAGACCCCAGTGCAGTGCCTGCGGGCCTTGCAGCAGGAGAGCGCTGTGGCCCAGCAGGAGGGGGTTTCCCCAGCCAGGATGAGCAGGCCCGATGCAGCACGGCACCCGCACCACCACCCAATCCCAGCGTGTGGGGGGAGGGGGCATTCCGAGGTCACCGCTAAGTCTCCACCTTATGCCCTGATGCTTGCATGGCCCAGGCACCCAAACCAACCCCTACGCCTGAGGCCCCTCACTATTGCTGTGTGTCTGGGACCTCGAGCTAAGCCAAGGCAGCAGTGACTCTAGCTCTGACCACAGGGACAGGGAGCAGCAGAACCTGGAGGCCAGAGGTTGCCAGGGAGGATGTGTGGCCTACGGGACCAGGCCCCGCCTTCTCTGCTTTGCCTTTCCTCCTCCAAACCCGTCCTTTGCCTTTTTCCGTCTCCAAATCCGTTCCTTCAAGCTGCCTGGCTGGTCCCTCGGCTAATATACCAGTTCTCACCTCTGCCTACTGACTCAGTATTAGCTGAGTGTAAGGCCGCTCTAGAATTGGCCCTAGGCCCTGGGACTAGCAATAGAGCTGATGGTGAACGAGCCAGTATTTTCCTTCTTTTTTACCTTTCCCTTAAAAAATCCAGGCTGAACGCCCCACATGGGAACACCCGCCGACTGTGCACTGCCTGCGACCTGGCAGCCTGGCATTCCTGGGTTCAGTGAGGCTGTTTGGAGAAGGGGGTGGGCTGTGTAATGAGCGCAGGGGAATTTAAGAAAGCTACCTGGCGAATCTGAGGTTGGGGGGGGGGGGGCATCTCACCTGTCCGTTCTTCATCAGGTCGGCCCACATGCTGGTGCCGTCCCCCCCGCGCATGAACACATGGTAAGCGAAAAAATAAACGCCCGGCATGGGGCAGGTGAACTTGCCGCTGGCCGCCTCGTAAGCGTTGCCCACGTTAGTCACCACGTCGTCGAAGCGCAGCACCTCGTAACCCTCGTGCGGCCGCCGCAGACCCGCATAGAAGGCAATGCGAGGCACGTAGCCGGCAGGGGGCGCCACCCCGCCGGGGCCGGGGCCAGGAGGGCCCGGGGGACCTGGCCTGCCCGGCTCTCCTGGTGGCCCTCTGGGACCTGGTGGTCCCGGGGGCCCTCGAAGACCTGCCCGTCCCCGCCGGCCCACCTCTCCCTTGGAGCCCGGCGGGAAGGGGGGCACGGAGACAGGCGCGCCGTCGGGTCCCGGGCCTCGAGGCCCATGCGGGTCGCATACCATGCGACAGCGACCCAGCATCTCGTAGTGCGCTGGCCCGCGGGAGCTGTGCACCAGCAGAGGAATAGCCACCAGCAGCAGCAGCACCATGGCCACCCCGACGGCCGCGCCCGCCACCCGCTTGCGGCGGCTCAGACGCGACGCAGCCAGGGCCAGCAGATCCTCCTCACTCTTGGGCGCAATGGCGTCGGAGGCTCGGGGCTCTCCGAGGGCCCCCGAACCGGTGGCCCGGCTCGCGCCTGGGTCGGGACCCCCCCTGACGGCTGCGCCCGGTCCCCCCCGCCCCTGCGGGCTCCCGCCTCAGCGGCGCGGTTCCCCAAACCTTCCGTCAAGGCAAAGGTCCCGCGTGGGTTGGGCCGGGGGCAGGTCCCGACGGTTCGGCGCCTGTGGTCCTCTATTAACCTCCTGTGCAGCCTATCGTCCCCGGGAGCCTGACATCTGCGGCTTCTCGGACGGCTGGCTTCTTACGGATCTAGGATGCTTGCTCTCTGGACAGCTTCTTTCTCAAGGATGGCGGAGCCTAGGTCCCCAGCTACCCAGACGGATCTCTCCTGGCCGGAGCGGGGACTATTCTCCGCGCTCTGGACGTCCCGGGCTCTGCGCTGGGGTGGCACCCACCGGACGCGACCTCCTCCTAGGTTTGCGCTCTACCTCTGGGCGAGCACTGACCCGCCTTCCTACCCCAGCCGCGCCCCCAGCCCCTGCTGGAGCTCCGGCCCGCGCGTCTCTCCTGGTAACGTGCTCGGTGTCTGCGTCCCTCACCTTCCTCTCCTCCCTCCCAGGGCGGCAGTGACTGTGGTGTGAGCAGCCTCGCGCCGGGAGCCGCTATAAGCGGCCCGGGGCGGAGCGACCCCTGGCGCCCAGAGCGGGAAGCGCGGGGGCGGGGCAGGCAGCGGCTCCCTCCCGCGGACCCCCGCCTCACGGTGGATGCCCGGCTCTGGGCGATTCTGCATGGGTTCATGTTCCCACCTATCCTTACTTCCACCCTCTACCCCGAGTTGGGTATTCCCGGAGCCCAGAGGAAGCCAGAAAATAGCGATGGGGTAAAAAGGGGTCGAGATACACAAGATACACACAGAGAAAAGACAGGTGGATTCCTGAGCTAAAAAGAGCCACCCCCCCCCCAAGAAAATTAAAATAAAAAATAACAAGCAAACAAACGAGCAAAAAGGGTGGGGAGAAAAGAAATTCACCACCCCCTGCCCCTCAGTACCCATAACCAAATATGGTAAAGGGTTCAACGGTACATTTTGTCTTGAACTAGAAAAGGCAAATCTCCAGCCACCGTACCCTCGACCCCCCAGCACTGGGGAGCACAGGGCCCAAGAGACTGAGGAAGCAGGAGAGAGTGAGAAAACAGAGGAGCCTGTGGAAGCCGGCAGCAAACCGACAGGAACGCCGGGGGAGCGACAGAAATCAAAGAGACAGAAAGCCAGATAGAGACGCAGAGACAGAGACAAAGCTTGGAAAAGAGACTAACTGACAGCCCCAGAGGGGGAGAGGGAGAGACAGAGACGGAGAGCGAGAGGGAGACAGGAGCCCAGACAGGTTGACAGATCGAGAGAGAAATGTAAATGGTGCGCCGCAGAGAGACACCCAGGTCCGTGTTTGGACTCCAATGTGACATATCAACTGTGGGAAGACGCGGGGGCGGGGCGGTTCTTCAGCAGAGTGGTCGGCTCTGGGCCTGTGCATTGTGACCGGGCGCTGGCAGGTGGGGACGCGGATGTAGCCATGGGACCCTGGCCTTGTGTGTCCCTGGGTGAGTGGGGTTGTGGATTGTCTTGTCCTGGTGTGTGTATGGTGAGGGCTATTGGAAGAGAGGTTTTGTGTTTGTCTTCCTCTTAGTCCTTAAATGTGGGACCCTGTGAATGCCATCTCTTCTATCTCGGGGGAGTGGAGTCCACCGGGGAAAAGGGTCAGCAGGCGGCTCTTGTCCCTTCCGCTGCCCAGCCTCGCCTCCTTCCAGCCCTGCCCTAGTCCCAGATTTTTGTCCAGCCCTAGGATCTCTGCCACCTTCCTCCCCCCTTCCTCATAGGTCTGTAGTTAGATGGAAAGCCAGAGAAGTTGATAGAAACCCCACATAATAAATGTTTGGAGGAAGGGTTTGAAGTTGGTTTTGTAAATTAACGTAACCAAAATGCAGATTAACTTCAGGACAGCCTCCTGTGAGAGATGACTGTGTCTGGCACTCCGGGGACCAAGAGGGAACACAAGCTTTGATAGTTCCCTCTCTGTGAGGGGTCAGAGTCCAGAGAAAAAGCGAATGGCTGCATTCCTCCTTTGGGCCTGGCCCTTCTGGGGGAAATTACTTGCTTACAGGGACCCCGGGGGCCAGAGGCATGGAGAAGAGGCTCTAGGACTGGCAGAGTGGGGTTGTTTGAAGACCCTGAAGGTGGACAGCTGCAAAGGACTTCTTAGAGACTAGGATAGGCTGGGGCTGTCGTGTATAGGAAAATGATGTGTAAAATGGAGGGCACAAAGCACACCAGGGCATGATTATTGGGTGAAGGTGATTTCCTCATTTCTTCTTCACTGTACCCCTTTCCTGCCTCTCCCAGCCCATGATGGTTCAGGGAGAAAGAGGTTGCTGAGGGTGGGCCTGTGCGGAGGGAGGCCCCTATATGCTTGAGAGGGTTGGGAGAGAAAGAATTGGCAGTCAGTGGGGGAGGGGCCTCCTCCTCCAACCATAAATACAAATTTTATTCAAGGTCTTTGTTGCCATTTGTCTTCCTGGGGGTGGTGGGGGGAGGCTGAGGGCCATGTCGGGGCCGTGCATGTCTAATTCCAGATCTGCTCCCCCAGGCTGGATGATGGATGGGTCAGCGAGAACAGAGCAGGTCAGGGCTCACATCAGCCTCTCCTGCCTGATCCTCAAGCCCCATCATCGACCCCAGGTCCAGCCACTCCTCTCCTTTCTCCTCCCCACTCCCTCCACTCACCTGAGGCAATGTTTGCTCAGCCCTGCTCCTCACCCCACTCTCCGACTCACCAAGACCCTCTTTTTGAGCCCCTCACCTCAGCCCTATTCTCTGGAGCTTCCCTTCTCCGCCTATCCCCAGCCCAGGCTATGAGCTGCGTTGACCGGCAGGCTGCAGGCAGCAGCCGGTGTGTGTGTGTTGGGGGGGGGCGGGGGGAGCAGGCTTGGCTCACAGGGAGCTGAGGGGCCAGCTCCATGAATTTATTCATGTTCTGTTGCTCTTTCCCCAAGCTCTGGAATGAAGCTGCCAGCTCACTAGGTCCTTATTTCTTCCCCTGCAGCTGTCACAAGGAGGGATCTGGGTAGGGTCAAGGCCAGTGCTCCTGAGGCCAAAAGCCAAGTGTCTGGGTTCAAGAGGAAATTCTGGGGCCCAAGCTGGGACCTGGGATTATTTCCCCAAAGCTCTTGGGGAACCAAACTCAGAGGCCCCAGGGCAGTGATATGCTTGGGAAGGGGAGGTAAGCAGAGAAGGTTGTGCTACAGGACATAGAAGGAGCAGTGGAGGTGGGGACAAGGCTGATGGGGGAGAAGAGGAGAGAGGAAAACTTTAAGGAGTTCCCTAGGCTCCCCTCTACAAAAGCACAGTCTAGCCTGAATCTTGCCTTAACCTCCACCCTGACTCTGCACTAATCCTGACCCTAATCCCAAATTATACACTCGACTCCTTTCCAATCCAATATGAATCCTAACTCCATAACCTCACCCTAAATGGAGCCCCTCCCCACTGGTCCTGTCCTGGAACCCAGGGGTCTCTCAAGAATTTTCCCCAGGGCTTACAGTCAGGTGTGCCTCAGAGTTCTGAGGACCAGACTTTTGATTAGCATGTGATTAGCATATTATTTGCATGTAATATGTGCCTTCTACTCTGTGGAAGTTTTCATGTTAAAATTTTATGAAGTCTAGCAGAAAGGTCCTGGCTTCTTGAAGGTTCTCTCTTTTTGTTCCCTTTCCCACACTCCTTATCACTGATCCCAATGCCCTCAAGGGGAAGAAAGGGGGTGAGGAGATGAGCAATAAAGGGCTCATGGGAGGGAGGAGTTTGGCAGGGTAATCTGCTCTTGTCATTGCAGTGTAACCTCCACAAGCCTCAGTTTCCTTATCTGTAAGATGAGAGGAACCAGCTGGCTGATGCTACATTAAGATCTAAGGAAGCACCCCCGCCCCCTGCACTCTTTCCTTTCCCACCTTTTAGAGTCATTCATGATGTGGGTCTCCTCCCTCCCCACCCCATACACACATTCTGGCTTTCAGCTCCCACACCTAAGATGACACAGGATTGGAAGCGGCTTGAGCTGCCCGGCACCAGACCCTAGACATGAAGAGAAAGGAACATTGCCCACCTGATAGCATAGAAAGGGAAATAACATTCCTGGGTTATAACATTAGGGCTTTTACATGCAAGATCTCACTGCATCCTCGCAGCATGCTGAGAGGTGAATACATTGTCTCCATTTTACAGACAGGAAACTGGGGTCCAGAAAGGAGAAATGGCTTGTCCTAGATAGCCCTGTGAGTGGCAGCACTGAAACGAGTTCTAATCTCCTGGCTTCCTTCTCAGTGCCCTGGAGAAGAGGAAAGGCAGTGGAAGGGTGAGAGAAGCAGGACGGGAGTAGGGAGCGAGGTCTGAACTCCTGTTGAAGGGGAGACCTGTATGTGAAGCCAACAGGCTAGGTACTTGGCTCAGCATAGTCCCCATCTCCAACCAGCAGCGCTACGGAGACTGACTGACACCCAATGGGTGTTCAATTTCTAGCTAACATGTCAGTGTACATTGGCTGCGGAAAAGAGCTGTTCGGAGGGAGAAGAATATGAAGCCAGCCTGAGGAAAATGTGCTCAAGAGGTGAAAGGGAGAAGGGCAGGCCAAGAGGACTAAGGCCCGCTCTCCTCTCCCACCTCCAGTGGGAAAACAGTCACGGCCCTAAGAGCATGCACGCACTTTGCCCCCTTGCACAGAGGATCGAAAGGCCTCAGCCACCGAGGAGAGGGCAAGTGCGCCGCAGCGCCTAGGGCCTCCACGCATCTGCCGCAGGAGCCCCTGGAACCGCAACTCCGTGCAGCCTTGGGTTCAAAGAACCGCTCCAGCGCCCAGAGGGCAGAGGACGGGCTCCTGGCTCCACGGGGAGCGGGTGGATGTTGCTTCTAAGGTGTCTGTCAGGCCACTGCCGCTGCAGACTTGCTTCCGCAGCCCTTGACCCCTGGCCAGGTGCAGCTCCTCACCCTAACCCTCCTCGCCACCTCCGTTTGCGACCCCCTCGTCCCCACCGTGCTCCTGCCCCAGCCTCCAGTTAATGAGATGTGGCGAGAGGCTGCACTGACAGCTGTCAGACCCCTCAATTCTCCGCCGGGATATTGGATCCCGCGCTGGGAGACCGACAGGAGAGCAGAGGAGGGTTTGTGGGGGCCGTGGGAGGGGTGCTGGCTGGTGCGGGGCCGGAACCCAGGAGACAGCGCCATGTTCACAGCCCCCAGGGTTCGGCTAAGCGTCGTCGGCCCTAGGATGCTCTTTCTGCCTTTTTCCTCTTCAACAAACAGGAGACTTAAGGAGCCCCACACCCAGCGCGCCCGGCCCCGGGTCGATCCGCGACTCCTGGTCCGGCACCCCAGGCCAGCCTGGCTCGCGCGGGTGTCGCGCGCAGCGGCTCAGATTCGGCGGGCGCGGCCCGGTGTTTCCTCCCACCTCCTTCCCTCCCTTCCTTCTTGCTCCCCCTCCTTCCCGCGCTCCCTCCCCGGCGGCCGCGGCCTTTATTAGGGATTCCGTGGCTGTCGGTCCCACCATCCATCCTGTCCGCCGGCAATTAGGCGGCCAGACAAAGAGCAGCTTCGGATGGATGAGGGTCCCGGCGGATCGGAAATGTGAAGGGTCAGCGCTGCCGCCCGCGGCGCACCCCGCTCCCGGCTCTGCATAATCGCCGACCGCCGTCACTCAGCCGGCCGCCGGGGGAGCTCCGGGCCGGGCTGGGGAGAGGGCGGGGCTGGGGCTGCAGCCTAGGCGCTCAGGGCAGGGCGAGAGCGGACCTGCAACAGGGCGCGTCCTGCGGGAGAACGCAGGGCTGAGGGCGACTGGGAGCACCTGGAGGAGAGAGGGCAGGACAAGGCCCCGGGGGGGTCCCTGAAGGCGGGCAGGGGACCGGCTGCCTGGGGGCTCCCGTATGGAAGCGGGGACTCGACCTGCAGAGACTAGAGGCTGGTGGCCCAGATACCCATGGCTGGGAATCTGGGGGCCCGAAGGCCTAGGGTCGGTGTTCGGTCTGTATAAATGGAACTGCGCCTAGGACGAGCCCCCTTAGGGAAACGGAGGGTCTGCGGCCCGGTGCGCCTCTATCGGAACGGAATGATACTACGCTTATATCCCGCATCTCTTAAGTGAAATTCAACCCTTCCGCCCCAATAGAACCCAGAGGAAGTTCAAGGAGTCGGGTTTTTACTGCGGATTCTTTGGCGCTAGCTTCCAGCTGACAAATCAACATTTCAATCTGACAATTAGTGGTCGAGATGCGGGGAGAGGGGCTCTGGCTGCCAAGACCGTTTAACCCTCCCTGCGAGCGGCAGAGAGGTGGGCGGTGCTGGCAGTGATGAACGACTCCGAGGGGGCCCGGGGCCCGAGCGCGCATTCATTACTCTTCTGACAGGCGGGCGGCGGGCCTGGCGGGCCGCGAGTGGACGTGCGGGGAAGAGGCCTGTGGCAGGAGGGAGCGTGAGGGAGGCGTTTAACAGCCCCACCGCCTGGTCAGCTCCCGGTTCTTCGCCTCGACCTTGGTACTTGACTTACTTATGCGTGGCCTCTCAGCTGTCGGGGCCGGCCCTGGCTGCAGAATTTGGAGAACAGGGACAGGGACCTCAGCCCTCTTCAGGTTAGGCGATTTCAGATCTGAGATGCCAAGAAAGGATGTGGACAGGCCTTAGGGCTAGAAGCTTTTGTCTGACCTGGGAGGAACTGTGCGGTTTTGCGTGTCTATGCACACAGAGGTGGTGTGTGACAGGGATTGATGGCTGTGGATCACGCGTGGGGGGCAGTGATTGTGTGTGTTAGTGTTAGGGAAGTGTCGGACTGATTTTGTCAGCGAGCTTCGAATGTCTGAGGATGAGCTGCAGAAGCTCCTTGCTATCTGTCCCCCTCCCCACCACCACTTGCTGTCAGCTCTCTGTCTTCAGTTCTGTAGGAAATGGCAGTGTGCATGGTGACAGCTGAGGGGTGCTGCTAGGGTTGGGAAGATAGATGTTACCTGTGAGAATGCTGGTCTGGACAACTGCTCCCTTCCCCACCTCCACCCCAAACATCATCCTTTGCTCAAGCTTCCTGAAAGTAGTGGACATTTACCCCCCAAAGTCTGGAGACCCAGCTGCTGAGGAAGTGGTTGCTACCAGGTTTCTATAGTCCACACACCGTCTCCATCACATATACAGTCTCTATTATAAGATATGATCTCAACCCTCTGGCTTCCCCAGGCCTGTGGTGAGCAGAGAGGAGGAGCTGGATCTCAGGAAGGGAAGAGGCAGACCATCAGACCTCCAAGGCAGCCTACCTCTTTGGGGCCTGGGCTATTGGCCCCTGGGATTCTGACCTTGGATCTCAGGTCCAGTTGACACCTTGGGAGGATAATGCTAATCATATTCTAATTTCTATCCCTAATTACTCTATTCACCTGACTTTGTCTCCACTCTCCTACCCACTCTCAAACACACCAAAAGGTTGATCTTTCTCCCCAGCTCTGAATCTCCCTGGTCTCCAGGGCAGAGATTTTGGGTGATTCTGAATCTCCGTTTGTTCGGTGTGTCTTCCAGCCACCTTCCCTTTGCCTTGCTCTTCCTTATGTCAAGGGTATCTCTTGGACCCTCTATATCTTTGTTCCTGCAGCCCTTCTCCTTGTGTCTGCATGTCTTGACATTTAAAAAAAATATGTTTTTATTGATTTTTAGAGAGAGAGGAAGGGAGAGGGGTAGAGAGAAACACCAGTGAGATGAGAAACATCATTGTTCCGATGCCTCCTACAAGCCCCCTACTGGGGAATGAGCCTGCAAGGTGGCATGTGCCCTGACCTCTTGGCTCCTGGGTCGAGGCTCAACTGCTGAGCCAGACCGGCTGGGCTGTCTGACTTCACATTTAGGGATCTTTTCCAGATTTCTCTCCCTACACTTTGGGTCGCTATGTTCCCCTGGGGCTTCTCCCTCTGGGAATACCCCAGGACAACAGTGAGGCCTCATTGGAATGAAGAGAGGGAGTAGGACTTCCTTCCTACTCCCATCCAGTGGCTACTGCAACCCAAGATGGGCAGGCAGTGTCAGGGCCACGGCCAGGTCGCTTCTCATTCAGGGCACAGGCGCCTGGTCGATGCCCCGCGGTCCGCCCCCCTCCCAACTGCCCTTCTCCAGGCCCTCGCCCCCTCCGCCCTCCTGGAAAAGGCAAATTTGACATTTTTAAATCCCGAGCCTTAGAGGGATCGATGCGGCCCGGGGGCCCCACCCGGGGTCGATATTCCTGATTGGGAAGCGGCCTCAGCGCGGAGCGGGTGTAAATCATGCGAACTGGGAGAGGGAGCTCCGGGATGCAACCGCGTCCCAGGCACGTGGAGGCAGACAGGGTCCCGGCCTTGGGGCGGGGGGCGGGGGGGACGGACCCCAGGCAATGGAAGGACAGTCTTAGAGACCCGGACACCAGCCCGCCCAGAGCCCCCCTCCTCCCCTGCCCAGCTCTGCCGACCCTGCGGGCCGGCTCCGGTTTCGCTTCAGCGGCCGCTACCCTCCGTTGCCCCTGGAGCCGCCAGGGAGGCCGGTGCCGGAGCCAGCCATGCGGCGGCTCCTCCGTGGCCGCTCCCGCGGGGGCTGGGCTTCGGGGGCGGCTGTCACGAAGCCGACAGGCCGGCCGTGCCGGGATGGGTGGGTGGCGGGGAGAGTCCCTTGGAAGTGGTG
>NW_005871139.1:3194080-3209170 GCF_000147115.1 Myotis lucifugus
GTCGATCGATTACAAATTACTTCACCCCTTCCTCTCTACTACTATCGATCATCACAAAATGTTATCGACGTAGTGCGAGAGAGTTACTTCTTGATTTGACGCCATGTTTCTTTTTTCATCTCTCTCACTCCTCCCTAGCTCTGTGTGTATCTTATAAGAGTTCGTGTTGTGCACGACTCTACCCATTTCTCTCTCTCTCAACTTCACTATACATTCTTCCTCTCCCTCTTCGCATACCCTTCCATCAGATCGACGTTTGGATTGTAACCGCGCCACCACTCGTACTTTGTATTTTTTTTTTCACCCTACCTACACCAGGCGAAGGGAGGGTGAGTAAAGATACATAAGGAACGGAGCCCCGGGCAGGGAGTGGGAGTCCAGCCATTCGGAGGGGCTGAGCTGGGACAGGTGGCTCCCTCCCTGCGACGGGGATAGTGAACAACAGAAAAGAATGGAGTGAGCAGGGAGGTTTGGGCCCCAACCTACAGCCACCTCCACCGCCCCTGCCCCTCAATCCGAGAAGAAGTTCCCAGTCGGGGAAACTGAGGCAGCGCGGCTGAGAAGGACCAGGAAGGTTAAACGCGGGGTCAGCGACGGGCAGCAGCCAGCGTCCAGCGTCCAGCGTGGGCCCCTGGAGGCACCTGCCTGCGCCGGGCCGTCTGGGCGAAGACGCCTCCACACCCTCAGCGCAGCTCAGACCCTCGCTTCCACCGCAGCTGGTCGGGTCCCCCCACTCCCCACCCCGTGCCAGTTTATAGAACAACAATTTGGGGAAAACAATCCGGGCCAAGTGACGGCCCCGTAATTGTGACAAAGTGAGTGCGGGCGACTGGAGAGAGCGCTAGGGCGGGAGCGCGGCGGGCCGAGGGGAGGCAGCAGCGCCGCCCGCCCGCCCCGCCGCCCTCTCGTTCGCATTCCGGTCACCTCCCATCCCTCTCCTTGACTCCGATCCAATTCTTCTTCTCCCGGCCCCTGTCGCCTCCCTCCGCTTGTTCCTCCATCGCTCTTCCCTTTCCTCTCGGTAACAGCTCTTCTCCCGCCCCCGCCCCGCTGCAGGCCCTGCCCGGTGCGCCTTTTCCTCTCTCACTTCTCCCCTCTCTTCCGCCCTCCACTCGTTTCTCCATCTTTCCTTTGCGCTCGGGTCGCCCTGGGGCCCCTGGCTCACACCACACAATCCGCTTCGTTCCCTCCCCAGTCCCAGCTTCCCGAGCTCAAGCCCTGAGCCTCCTCTCACAGAGGCCAGCGCAGCCGCGCACTCCAGGGTTCCTTCGCAGCCCTGTGGGCCCGGGCGGCCTGCCTCTGCCCCCCCCCGCCCCCCCGCCCTGCCTTCTCCGCCCCTTTCTCTGCGCCCGAAGCTAGTTTGTTTGTGCAGCGGCGGCGGACGCCCCGGAGATGTTTGCCCAGCTTAGCGCGCCGCCGCGCAGCGCGGGCCCCAATTAAGTCTCATTCATTATTCAGCGTCCCGGTCAGCCCCAACCCCCAGCTGGCGGCTCCCGAGTGGCTTTGGGGCCCCGCCCAGCCCACCCCCAAGTCAAGGCTGGGAGACCTTGGAGAGCCGAGCTTCTCCTGTGCAGGGGAGGAAACAGTCCCAGCAGCCAAGGTCACATAGCAGAACCAGGAGGGGGGCCCAGGCTGCTAAAACCAAGGCATCCTTCATCCTAGCTCAACCACAGCATCCAGGCGGGAGGAGGGCCGTGCTTGCCTGCTGGGACACCCCTCACCCCCTATCCCTTTTTGCTCCTGGCTCGCCCTTTCGCCATAGCTGCCGGCATACAGCCGGCTTGGGCTCCTGCTTGATCGAGAGGCTCCTCAGGCCTCAGGCTCAGGCCTAGATGTAGTGACTGACCCCTGACTGACGCGCCTGGAACGGGGCAGTGAGGCAAACTCGTGTGTGTGTGTGTGTGTGTGTGTGTGTGTGTGTGTGTGTGTGTGTGTGTGTGTGTGTGTTGGGGGTCCCTCTCTGCAGCCTGTCTGTGGGTGTCTCTGCCGTAGAGGCACTGGAAGTGGGGCCATCCAAGGCAGTCTTGAAGGACAAGTAGAGAGAGAGAGGAGAGTGCAGCCTGAAGTGAGGGGGAAGTCACCTTCCCATTTGTGGGGTGGAAAGGGGAGACCAAGGACCTATTTTTGCATTTTTAGGGACTGCTCTGGGCTGTTTCGCCCGGGCACCTGCACAAGGTGTCAGGGGACCCGCGGGGCCCTTTCGTACGCGGCAGCGCCACCTGGCGGCCGCGGCCGCGGTGCTTCGGTGCCGCGGTGCTGGAGCGCCTGGCCTGGACCTGGCACTCGCCCGCCCCTTGGAGCCGGGGGAGGCTGGATTCGACCAGAAAACCTTAAACCGACTTTACCCGAGAGGGCGGGCGAGAGGAGCTCGAGGTGATCCAGAGGCCGCCGGGCAGGGCCTCGGGGAGGAGCCTGGCCCCAATGACCCGATTTCCGTGACACAGCAAACATAGAAAGACAAAGTCCATTTGGATGGAAGTGGGAGCGGAGTGAAGGGCCATTTTGACTCTATGGTCCCAGGAAATGACTGGTCTGATGCGCCCGGCAGCGGCAGCCGGGGTACCCAGGTACGGCCGCTCGTGCGGGACTAGCAGGGACTGGCGTCCCACTCTAAGTAGCGGGGCAGGGAGAGACTGGCAGGCACACTTCGGCATCTTGTTTTATATTCTGGGGATTCATGGCTGCTTTGGAGAGACTTTCCAAGTCGGCTCTGGCAGGAGGTGATAGAATTGTGGGGCACCAGGGTTCAGGTCAAAATGTAGTTTCCCAGAGCTGTTTAAGGGGAGGGAATTGAGGACTTTTTTCATGTTTGACTTGTAGGAAGATTTCTTGGCCTGGAGAGAGCTGGAAGGCTGGAGAAGGGCTAAAACCTTGGGTCAGTGTCTGAGGGCAGCCATAGTCAGAGTTGGATTGGGGGACAGGAACTTTCAAAATGTGCAGGAACTTTAGAAGGGCCTCCTATTCACACTTATTCACTCCACTCCCCATTGAGTCATTCCCAGGTCAGTGGTCCCAGGGGAGGTCTAAAATGTAAGCTTATGATTTTTTTGTACCTGTTCTGAGTTCTCAGTTACTCAGCTGAAAGCATTCGTTTTGTTTTTGGTTTTTTAAAAAAATATATATATGTTTATTGATTTCAGAGAGAAAGGGAGAGGGAGAGAGAAAAAGAAACATCAATGATGATAGAGAATCACTGATTGGCTGACTCTTGCACACCCCCTACTGAGAGTCAAGTCAGCAACCCAGGCATGTGCTCTTGACCTGAATCAAACCTGGGACCCTTCAGTCTGCAGGCTGACGCTCTATCCACTGAGCCAAACCATCTAGGGCTACTGAAAGCATTGAAAACATTTTTCTCTCCTAAATTTGGAGTCGCTATGGTTGTTAAAAAACAGACATGAGGTGCTAGACCCAAGGGCATGGAAGAACCAGCATTTCAGGGACACTCAGGAAACTCTGGACTCTATTATTGGAAGAACAAATGGTTACTGTGTTGGGACATGGATGTGGTCTTAAAGCTGCTTTTTTTTTCCATCTCCTAGGGTCTAGGGATAACTCTGTGGCTATGATGGCCATGATTCTCACAGAGGACTACAGATTTCTGCACTCTGAGCAAAGTCAGGTGCCACTGGAGTTATTCTGAGACACTTTCCCTAAAGGATGGCCAAGGGGCTCCTGGTGACCTATGTCCTCTGGGCTGTAGGGGGCCCTGCTGGGCTCCACCACTTGTACCTGGGCAGGGACAGCCATGCCCTGCTCTGGATGCTTACCCTGGGGGGTGGTGGGCTGGGCTGGCTCTGGGAGTTCTGGAAGCTCCCAAGCTTTGTAGCTCAGGCCAACAGAGCCCAAGGACAGAGGCAGAGTTCAAGAGGCGGGACACCCCCTGTGAGTCCCATTCGTTTTGCCGCCCAGATGATAGTGGGCATCTATTTTGGCCTTGTGGCTCTCATTAGCCTTTCCTTCATGGCTAGCTTCTATATTGTGGGCCTCCCACTGGCAGTTGGCTTAGGAGTCTTGCTGGTGGCTGCTGTTGGCAACCAGACCTCAGACTTTAAGAACACTCTAGGGGCAGCATTTCTCACTTCCCCTATCTTCTATGGCCGCCCCATAGCTATTCTGCCCATCAGCTTGGTGGCCAGCATCACAGCCCAGAAGCATCGCCGCTACAAAGCTTCTGTGGTGTCAGAGACACTCAGTGTGCGGCTCTACCGCCTGGGCTTAGCTTACCTGGCGTTCACCGGCCCGCTGGCATACAGCGCCCTCTGCAACACAGCGGCCACCCTCAGCTATGTGGCAGAGACCCTGGACTCCTTCTTGAGTTGGTTCAACTTCTTCCCCCTCCTTGGCCGCCTCATGGAGTCTGTCCTCCTTCTGCCTTACCGTGTCTGGAGGCTGCTGGTGGGGGATCGTGGCTTCAGCAGCGGCTACTTCCAGGAGTGGGAGAAGCTCTATGAGTTTGTTCGCAGTTTTCAGGATGAGAAGCGTCAGTTGGCTTACCAGGTAAGGCTTTCTTCCCTTTTCATTCCTGTCTGGGAGTTAGGCTAAGCCTGATTGGAGCTGGTGCCCCTTGTTTGCATGTCTGCTGTGTCAGGCCGGGAGGGTGTCCTGGTTTCTTGGGGTGTGAAGGTGCCGAGGCTCTAATAGTGAGTGGGGGGAAATATGTGTATTTTATTTACTTTTCATTGAGGTATAACATATATAAAGTTTACTAATTTTATGTATATACCTATGTAACCACCACTCAGATCAAGGAATGGAATATTCCAACCCTAAGAATGTTCCCTCCCAAGCTATACTCCTTTCCTTGGAAGTAACCTCTATTCTGACTTCTGTTACCATAGTTTAGTTTTGCCCATTCTTGAACTTCGTATAAGTAGATCATTCAGTATGTACTCTTTTGTTTCTGCTTTCATTCAACATTATGTCTCTGCGATTTATTCATACTGTTGCACACAATTGTAAAACGCTTGTTTTCTTGTTAATTAGTATCCCATTATATGAACATACCAGAATTTATGTATCCACTCTATTGTTAATGAACATTTGGGTTCCAGGAGGGGACTATTCTGAATAAAGCTGCTATGAACATTCTTGAACATGTCTTTGGTGGACACACATGCTTATTTCTTTTGCGAGGAAGAGATCCTGTCAGGGGTGTGAAGTTCTAGGTTGGAAAATGGGCAGCTGTGATTAAAGGCCAATTTTGGTTCTTGCCATGAGATCCAGAGCTGGAATTCTAATGTGAGGCTCTAGGCCTTTTTCATGTCAAGTAGGAGCCGATCCCAGAGATATCACAGCCTGATTTAAGAAGGGAGCAGAGAAAGGCCCAGGTATCCTGACAACTTATGGGATTCTAATTTGTCAGCTTCTGTTTCCCTAAGGTTTTGGGTCTCTTAGAAGGGGCAACAAATGAAGAAATACATCAGAGATATCGGGAGCTAGTGAAGATCTGGCACCCTGACCACAACCCGCACCAGACAGAAGAGGCTCAGAGGCACTTCCTGGAGATCCAGGCTGCGTATGAAGCCCTGAGTCCGCCCAGGAAACTCAGGGGATTCTAGAGGTGAGAAGAACATTTCCCTTTGAGGATGGACTCTTCCTGGCGGAGCTGGGCCATGTGTCCCAGTTTATCTTTGCCTACAGGGAGCACCCAACAGCATTAAAGAAACTGCTTGTAGTGGAGACTGAGAAAACCTTAAATAGGTGAGAAAGCTATTGTGGTGGAAGAATGTATTTATGTATTGAATTTCTGAGTTCTTGGCTGTTGTATTCCTATTTTTCTTAAAACCATATAGTGAAATGAAAAACATTATGAAATCAATAAAATATCTTATAGAAAATATGCCACCTTATCCCACTCTTGGTAACATTGATGAGTGAGGGAGGAAGGTTATTTAACTTTTTTTTTTTATGTGCAAAGCACTGGATTAGGAGATCGAAGGAAAAATATGAAGGTTTAATATTTCACAAGTTACCTTGTGACAAAAGAGATTTGATCAATTCTGTGGATTACTAAGGGGTAAAACTGATGTTAAATTTTAAGATTTCAGGAAAACATTTTAATTCCGTTTATAGAACTTTCTAAGAGGTACACTTTCCCCAAGAAGGAACAAGCTGCTGTGGAGTAGGGGGTAGGCCCCCCGTACAGACTCCTCTGCTTGGAGGAGTATTGTGGAGAGCCCTCAAACTTTACATGGGTGGTTGGACTGGCTGACCTCCGGTCTTCCCCAGACTTGGGGTCTGATTCTGAGCTACAACACCTTGCTCCCGGGGAGTTTACAATCTGGTTGAAGATAGCACAGATACACAGATATCAAAGTTCACCTCATTCAGTGTTTTGAACTAAGTGTCACAAGAGGTGTAAATAGAGTTCATTGAGATAGTGGAGAAGGGGTAGATGGCATTGTTTTATGAGCACTTATGGAAGAATTCATGATTTTATATCTCATATGACTTTATGGGGACTTTGGGGAAACTCTAGGGAACCAGCATCTCGAGCATCTGAAAGGAGCCTTACTGAATTCCTGAGTTACTAGCCAAGTGTGGAAGAAACAGTCCAGGATGCAGAGGACGACTGGGACCAGGCGCAGGATGTGAAAATTATATACTTTTACTCTAGCGTTCTTGTTCTTTCTTATGTGTGGTTATCTTTTACACTTTTTTCCCCTTTTTTTCTGGAAGTTAATTCTGAGCAGTATATATATTTAAAAAGTAGAATTATTTTGGCTACTATTCTCTATAAATAATAATAATAAAGTCCAGCCCTAGCTGGTTTGGCTCAGTGGATAGACCGTCGGCCTGTGGACCAAAGGGTCCTGAGTTTGATTCCGGTCAAGGGCACGTACCTTGGTTGCAGACTCCTCCCCAGCATGGGCCCTGGTCAGGACTCCTGCAGGAGGCAACAAATGGATGTGTTTCTCTCTGTCTTTCCCTCTCTCTTTCACTCTCCCTAACAGTCAATGGAAAAATATCCTTGGGTGAGGAATAACAACAATAAAAAAAAATCCAAACAAACAAATAAATAAAACTAAGACTAGCAAGCAAGAAGTCTTCCTTAGTCTCTACCTGAATTGATTTAGTGAAATCCAGTAAATTTGTATTCTCCCATTGCCACAAATAAAAAATTTATAGACCCTTTAAAAAGGGTTGGAAGAGAACTGAGAAGGCCTCTACCTCAAGAACCTATCCAATGGAGAATCTTGAGAATAGCTTGCTTCAGAGATGACCATTTTGGCTTTTCTTGAATAGGAAATTTCCTTCCTTTCCCACCTTTTGAATATCCGTAATAGTTAAGTTCTTTTATTGAACTGAAATTAGTTTCCCTTTAATTTCTTTCTCTTTTCTTTTTAAAATATATTTTTATTTATTTTAGAGAGGAAGGGAGAGAGAAACATCAATGATGAGAGGGAACCATTGATTGGCTGCCTCCTGCACGCCCCCTACTGGGGATCGAGCGCACAACCTGGGCATGTGCCCTTGACCAGAATCGAACCTGGGACCCTTCAGTCCGCAGGCCAATGCTCTATTCACTGAACCAAGCCAGGTAGGGTTGTAATTTCTTTCTAGATTAGCCATCTTTTGCTACAAAGAACAAAAAACAGCCCGACCAGTGTGACTCAGTGGTTGAGTGTCAACTTATGAACCAGGAGGTCATGAATCATATTGGGAATGTAATTTTATACTGTTTTATCCCCCTCATGGAATCAGGAGCATATATTTGTGAAGACTTCATATATATTTTATTGAGATGTAATTCACATGCCATAAAATTCAGCCTTTTAAATTATACAATTTAGCGGGTGTTAGTATATTCATAAGGTTTTGCAAACATCAACACTATGTAATTCCAGAATGTTTTTACCATCCTAAAAAGAAACTCTATATGCATTAGCAATTACTCTCCATTCTTCCCCACCAGCTCCCAGCAACTACTAATCTACTTTCTGTCTCTATAGATTTGCCTGTATTGGATATTTTATACAAATGGAATCATACAATATCTCCTTTTGTGTCTGGCTTCTTTCTCTTATGTTTTCAAGATTCATCTTTTTTTTTCAAATGACATAATATTTTAATGTATAATATTCCCTTTATTGGGAGACATTTATGCTATTAATATATATTTTTGTTATAAAGAATGCTGCATCAATATCTTTATGTTTCTAATTCATCTATTCTCTTGAATTATTTCAGAATAAATTCCCATGGGTGGGATTACTGGGTCAAAAGGTATGAACATTTTTATGGCTCTTGTCAATATTGCTTTTAAATTGTGGTGCCCAGAACTAAATGCAATTCTCAGACGTGTACAGACAGGACAGGGTACTGTGGGGTTATTAAGTTCTCAAGGTCTGGACAATATATCATTCTTTAAATCAAGCAGCCTAAGAATTTATTAGCTTTTTCTCATTGCTCATTGAGCTTATGGCCAATAAGTCCCTTAGATATTTTCTTAGGCACTATGTTCCAAACCTCTGTTTGCATCTACTCTATAACCCAGTGCTTCTGAGGATTCTCTGACAGGAATCTTGTATTTCTTTGTTTTCTTTTTTCTTTAGCGGTTGATCCTCACAAGCTAGCAGGAGGTGTGAGTATACTGCAGTCTTAGCTGAGAACTGCAGATGGCGCCTTCAGGCTGTCACAAGGGTAAAATATGTGCCTTCACTTCTTTTAGGATCTGATAGTGGCACCTCAATAGCAGGTTCATTACCATTTGTGGGGAAGGAGAGAGCAACTGTGAATGTCATTCAGGGAAAGCTCCAACTGAAGCATGTTTTCTAGCTGTCATTTGATCTCCTAGGGGACTCTGGGGCAGTGTATTTCATGTTAGAGGTTTCTTTGCTTGAACACACATTTCATGCCACTGCTTTGGCTGTTTAAGTTGACACCCTGAGAAGCTGAGATTTTTGTTTCTCTCTGTTCCTTGTCATCTCTTTCTTTTAGTCGTTCAACTAACTGGTTTTGTTTGTTTTGCTAAGGTGAGTTTTGAACAACAAAGGCAGAAAATTTACATGGGGTTTCAGCTAAATGAGATTCATTTCAATGGTTTTTTGCTCTTTTTTGTTTTCCTTTTCGTTTTCCTCCCAATTCTCTCCTTTCTCCTCGCCTCTCACCCATCCTTTCCATAGTCCATCTGCTTATTTGCAAATTATTATACATTTAAGCAAGACCTTGACTTTTCTGGATTTAAACCTGACAAGTTTCAACAGAACAAAGCAGTGCCTTGTGAAGGAAAGTTGGAAGGGACTAATTTTAACTCATTCTGTGACTGACCTTAGTTTCATTTCTGGGCTGAGAAAGGCTGTAGGGAACAACAGCCTAAAAGGACATTTTTTTTTCCTATCATCAATAGGTCAGGCACCTTTCAGATGAAAAAGTATCAATAAAGGAATGAGAAATTTTTTTGGGGGGGGTAGCATTTAAATGTGTTCTATTCATGTTTCCCAGTCACAGATCTGAGGGCCAACAAGGCTCATGTTACTCACCCACCTTTTCTTCTATAACCATAACCACCAGTTTAGACTTGGCCTCTCTTGTGCCTTTCTCCTTTTCATTCCTGGGGTCCATAGCAGAGAGTGTACATTTACTGCTCTTCTGTATATTTTGGGTTGGAAAGCAATTAACTGCAAGTGGTGCCATATTATTTTATATTAATTGATTGGAAACCCATGGTCTCTTAGGAGTGGACTTTTCTTGAACAGCTAAGAGACTAATCCTTTCAGACTCATCTCCCTTCAAACTCAAATTCTTTTCCATTGTGTGTTTCTTGTTCTCATGTTAATGCCTTTACTGATGTCACTCTTCTTTCCTGTAATTTTTTACTGCTAATTGAAATCTTATATTTCTTTTATGATCCAGCTTAAGGTTTATCCCTAAATGATGCCTTCACTGATTAATTGAGAAGCATCGATCAGCTGCCTCCCGCACATCCCCTACTGGGGGTGTGCCCGCAACCAAGGCACATGCCCTTGACCGGAATCGAACCTGGGACCCTTCAGTCCTCAGACCGACGCTCTATCCAGTGAGCCAAACCAGCCAGGCTTTCCTGTAATTTTTTACTGCTAATTGAAATCTTATATTTCTTTTATGATCCAGCTTAAGGTTTATCCCTAAATGATGCCTTCACTGATTAATTCCATCTCCAGTAATCTTTCTTCCTTGAATTCCTTCAGCATTCTTGTCAATTTTGTAGCATTCTATCTAGCATTTTCTTACATGTTGCCATATAATCATTCCATCTCGTGTTTGTAAGTCTCGTGCCAAAGCCTCTTGAAGGAAGGGGTCATCTTCGCCCAACTTAACTAATAGAATATTTACTAAGTGTGTTAACTTGTTATTCAACAATTTAAAGCCTGTTTCCTCATTTATTACATGGGGATAATGATGCCTGCATCACAGGGATGTTGAGACAATAAAATAAGACAATGTGTTGACAGCAGCTTATAAACCAAAAAAAATGTATACAGAGGCATTATCAATTTTTATAAAATGGTGACAGACTGTATAAATGAAAGAGTATGCTGAAATTCCATGAATAAACTTACATAAAAGCAGTATTAGTTATATATATTACACATAGAAATAAATTCACATGATTAAATTCAAGTTTTTGATGAACCTGCAAGGCACTCTCACTGAATTGAGTATTTAAAATCCGAGTTTTGGTTCTGTCACATTGCCACTAATTTTGCAATGTAACAAGTTAACCTTTGATAATTTAAGGCCTTTTCCAGCTCTGAACATCTGATACACAACTGAATTTGGATATCTGACCGAGGTCTTTGGGAAGTGCCAACCTAATCGAAACCCTGTAATAGAACTTTATAGATGGATGATCAAAGAAACATTAACCCTGTACAGAAGTCTTCTGGGAGAATTAAGTTTCCTTGGGGGAAAGCTGCATACTATATAGTGCATTCCCTTCAATATTAGCAAATCACATTACCATATCAAATGCTCTGAGAAGTAAAGCAAGCAGTTCAACTTGATTTTGACTAGTGTTTCCTAAACTTATTTGGACCTGGAACAGTTTTTTTCGGATAACATCTATTTAGCATCCCATGAAACTAATTTTCTAATACACACAGTTTGGACTGCCAATATGAATATTCTTAGGTATTAGAAGTAGTCCAAGCAAAGGGAAAAGTACAGCCTTATGAGTGTACTAGTCTTTGTGCCTGCTGTGGCTTGTAGCCTTATCTTTAGTCAACAGAGATTTTGAAAAATCATGTTCCTCAGTTAGTCATTGATTATCAAGTCTCCAAAATAATGAGTAAAATTTTAAGTCTCTCAGATTATTGTTTAACTTGAGCCTCTTTTTCTTCATCATAAAAACATGGAATGTGGCAATCAATCATTTTAGATACAAAATACCAAATTAAAATAAAAACACAAGAAAAGTTCTCATCTCCAGGATCTATTTGAAACATATCAAATTAGGTCAGGTTAATATCTGCAGAATATATCTTCCAAGGTGAAGATTATGTCATAATTTATTCTTAGTTCTAGTTTTGCCACTCAATCATTAGGTAACCTGGGATAAATGAATTCCCTTATGGCTGAACTGAGACATATGGATGTTATTTCAAAATGATCTTCTTTTGTAAGCCTTAGCAGTTATTCTAATAATTTCAGAAATTTGGTGTTTTTTGGTTTGTTTTCTTCAGAGTAGGTCACAAGAATTATGTTGAATTTATTACAGCATTTCTTTCCCTCCAATATAATTTGTAGATAGATTGTAAACAATTTGCAATTATTTAAAAGAAGGCAACATTCACTTTGTTTTATTGTGAAGTATAGCATACAAAATAAAAAATGTATAGGTAATATATAGAACAATGATAAATTAATCTTTATAACAAAGTTCCAAAGAGTATTTTTTTAAAAAAATTTTTTTTATTGATTTCAGAGAGGAAGGGAGAGGGAGAGAGAGAGAGAAACATCAATGATGAGAATCACTGATTGGCTGATTCCCGCACACCCACAACTGCAGGCATGTGCCTTTGACTGGAATCGAACATGGGACCCTTCAGTCCGCAGGCCAACGCTCCAGAGTATTTTTGAGACATTTGTTCAATGTCTTTTTAGAGAGGTAGAGTGCTGCATGGAGAAAGGGCAAAGGTGGACCATGAGTTGCAGTAGAGGTACTTGCAAACCCCAGTCAGCAAGACATATGCTCTATGTGATCCATCCTCCTTGGAAGGGCTATTTAAAAAAATATATATATTTTTATTGATTTCAGAGAGGGTGAGGGAGAGAGTCAATGATGGGAGAGAATAATTGATCAGCTGCCTCCTGCACGCCCCCTACTGGCCATCGAGCCTGAAACGCCAGGCATGTGCCCTGACTGAGAATTGAACCGTGACCTCCTGATTCATATGTCGACGCTCAACCATGGAGCCACAATGACCTGACTGGAGGGCTATTGTTTGAGTAAAATCCTTGGAAGGAGCTTACCCTTACCTACTGCCACCACAGGGACTTTGCAAAATGTTCCTTTCAACCACACTCAATCCTCCCTTGAAGGAGATCTATAAAATATGATATTCCTTTGTTTATTTGTTTTATTAATCCTTACACGAGGATATTTTTTCCATTGGTTTTTAGAAAGAGTGGAAGGGAAGGAGGGAGGAGGAGAGAGAAACATCAATGTGACAGAGACACATTGATAGTTGTTGCCTCCTGAACGTGCCCTGACTAGGGCCAGGGATTGAACTTGCAATCCAGGTACATGCTCTTGACAGGGAATGGAACCCAAGACCCTCTGGTGCTCAGACCAATGCTCTAACCACTGAACTACTGGCCAGGGCGAATATGATATTCTTTATCTCGTTCAATTTCCAATGTTTGACAACTCTCCTAGATTGGGCCTAGGCATGCTCCTTAACCCACCTCTTCTCTTTGAGTGGGGTATCCACATGGAAATAACTCTCCTGTTAAATCAGGGGCTCTCTTATGAGAGGCATAATGTCTTTCCTAAACAGACCATAAGGTTTCCAAGAGTGGGGACTTTATTTTCCTCCCAAAGAAACTATATTAGTTTTGCAGCAGCAACATGCCCTGTAATGAAGGCATTTCCAGAGTGACTTTTGGTAGGTGAAGTCAGCCATTATAGAATACGATCTTGGATCCCATTGGTTCAGGTCCCATTCTTTAGTAGGAAGTTTCCTATTAACCAGAATTTATCTGCCTGTTCCCACTCGGTATGGGAGGGAAAGGGAATTGTAAAAGAGTTTGTCATTCATTACCCTTTGCACTTTTCTGTTTCAGCACTTACCATGTTATTATAGTTAACTAGAGGCCCAGTGCATGAAATTCATGCATGGGTAGGGTCCCTAGGCCTGGCTAGCAATCAGGGCCTTCTTTTGTTTTGCGCCGCCTCCTGGTGGTCAGTGCACATCATAGCGAGCGGTCGAACTCCTGGTCAGTCGAACTCCCAGTCAGTTGAATTCCTGAGGGGACAGTTTGCATATTAGCCTTTCATTATACAGGATTATTTAATATCTTATATCCTCTTTTACAACTGGATACTCTGCTTGGTGATATGGCATTGTTTTAGTCTTCTTTGTAAGCGAACTAGTGCCTAGAACAATGTCTACCACTTATTGGGTACTTCCTAGTATGTCAATTTCTATTTGAATCTTTGAAAGAATATTCAATAGGAAGCAACACATGGTGTAGTGCACTAACTGGTTGGATGACTTACTCTTCTGTTTCTTTTTTTAAATATTTTTTTATTGATTTCAAAGAGGAAAGGAGAGGGAGAGAGAGATAGAAACATCAATGATGTGAGAGAATCATTGCTTGGCTGCCTCCTGCACACCCCCCACTGGGGATCGAGCCCGAAACCCAGGCATGTACCCTTGACCGGAATCGAACCCTGGACCCTTCAGTCTGCAGGCCAACGCTCTATCCACTGAGCCAAAACTGCTAGGGCATCTTCTGTTTCTTTAGATCTGTAAATGATATGGTTGCATTAGATTAGACATTATTAACCAGGGGTCAGTGGGCTCCAGGATATTTAAAAAAATATATTTTATTGATTTTTTACAGCGAGGAAAGGAGAGGGATAGACTAGAGAGTTAGAAACATCGATGAGAGAGGAACATCAGCTGCCTCCTGCACACCTCCCACTGGGGATGTGCCCGCAACCAAGGTACATGCCCTTGACTGGAATCGAACCCGGGATCCTTCGGTCTGCAGGCCGACGCTCTATCCACTGAGCCAAACCACTCAGGGATCCAGGGTATTTTTGAGTCTCTGTCTACCCCATGCAAAGTTTAAAACCAAAGGCCCAGATGACTTCATAGAGATTTACTATATTACTCTATAACGTGTACTGCAACTGCAATAAATAACAAATATGTGGAAACCAAAACTGCATCGTGCCTGTGGCTATACACATTCACATACACTCCGGTTTGTCTACAGCCCCTTAGGGTTTGACCTCAAAAGATAAAAACACAAGGACAGATTCTGATTAAATTTTTTAAAAAATTTATTGATTTTATAGAGGGAGAGAGACGACAGAGAGAAACATCAATTTGTTGTTCTACTTATTTATGCATTCATTGGTTGCTTCTTGTATGTGCCCTGACTGGGGGTCGAACCCACAACCTTGGTGTGTCGGGACAATGCTCTAAACCAACTGAGCTACCCCGCAAGGGCCTGATTAATTTTTTTAAATGCCGATTATCTAAATTCCCAGCCTATAGCCGCTCCTAAATGGCGGCTGACC
Organism: Myotis lucifugus; assembly: GCF_000147115.1. Lineage (NCBI taxonomy): Eukaryota > Metazoa > Chordata > Mammalia > Chiroptera > Vespertilionidae > Myotis > Myotis lucifugus. The sequence goes on from NW_005871139.1 coordinate 3,208,818, forward strand.
AGTGGGGTGAGCGCTTCACCCACGCAGGACATTGGCTAGGGGGGTGCACAGATATTAAAGGTGGTTCTGGCCTTGGGGAGGGTGGGAATCTGACCACGAAGGCAGAGGACTATTTAACAGAAAGATTCGACGGGCGGTGAGACTGACCGCAGCCGCCGAGAGGGATGCAGACAGCTGAGGTCGGAAAACCGACTCAGCAATGTACTGGGCCGCGCGCGGAGGGCATGTGGCCGGGGCGGAGAACCTCCAACTCGTTCCGGACGTTTCCGCGCTCCGGGCCCGGGCGGCGCCTCCACCCCGTCCCACCCCACCGGCCTCCCAGGAGGCTGAGCGGCCACCAAGTCCGGACCTCC